>NW_020229939.1:1802500-2202500 GCF_003227715.2 Harpegnathos saltator
GCAAACTCCGCGATCCCCTTTGACAATAAATAAATAACCGAGAAATTCACGCGACGAGATCAAGGACGAAGAAAGGTAGGTCGAAGAGGAAGCTTCCACGTCGCGTTTAATTTTACGGCTACGATTTATCGATTGTTGGAGCGCGAGAGAGAGAGAGAGAGAGAGAGAGAAAGAGGGGCGGGGGGAGGGGAGTTTTCGGAATATTTAGCAAATGCGTTCATCGATCACAAGTGTCGTTTTGTAGATAACACATGTCCTTTCACTCCGGCGTATTTCGCGAGAACTTTTGGCCCGCGCTTTCTCGTTCCCGGCGTCATCAATCAAGAGTTCCGCGGCCAGAGAGACCAGAAGCCTCACAACGCTTACTCGCCAGACCACCCTGCGACCTTTCGCACCTCGCACGCGTGTACACGTGTACGAGGTCGGAAATCGCACGGCCGAAGCTGGCTTCTAATATTGCGGCATACTTGACACTTGGCAGTGTACTCGTGCGGTCGTTGCGAGGAAAAATACGGCGGTCGTTTTCGTCAGGCAGGTTCTACGCACGGACCTACGCACCAGATGTTGCACAGCAAATTATAACCGGGGGTCACGCACTCGTCGCTCGCGCAATTTCCAGTGCGCGAGATTGGAAATCCGTAGAATTGGGCTCGGCCGGAGCGCTGAATTTAGATGTGGAAACAAGGTCGGATGAAATATTTTCATGATAATGATGAGATGACACATGATGTAACACCTGGTGCGCCTGATGCACACGGTAGTGATATACAGTTACATTTACCTGGCGCTGTGCGCAAAACAATACGACTCGTATACATTTTATCGTCACGTCTCATCGGGCAACTTCTTACGAGGACGATTGCAACGCTCTCGCGTGTTTCTTTACACACGCGGACTTCACACCGAGAGAGTCTACGCTCGCGCTCCGAGAAACCGACGCATGTCTTCCCCCCATCCTCTTCCCGCACACACGTTTTACCGCGTTTTCGTAAATGCGTATACCGTTTAACACCGTTTATACGAACTTACTCTTTCACGTTTTACAAGTACACGTGACATTATTCACAGTTCCAGTCAGTCAGTCAGTCAGTCAGTTCCAACGTTCTGAATTTCATGCGAGCGATTTCCTTCCTCGGTTTTGCTTTCACGGTAACAATCCGAAGGCTTTCTTACGACAACGAGCACGAGATGAGTCGTATATATATATATATATATATATATATATATATACATATATTTTTGCATATGTACATGTAATTCCTCAGGAAGCTTATATTTTCTTGTTGTTGCAGTAATTTCGTTCTTTTCCTCTTTGAAGATCGATCCACGCGATTCGCAGAGCTTGGCGAGCGGTGTCGAAAAATGCTTGCGTCTTCGCGCAGCCGCGGCGCGGATTAATCAAGGCGGCGGTCGCGCCACGTTTTGCGAGAAACGACCGCGTGATTAAGTAAAATTCAGCAAAGCGTATCTTCTGCGCTGCTGCTACGAGGACGATCCACGAACAAATACGAAAGTTAGATGCAACCCCCGGATTGAAATTTTGATCCCGTGTTACCGGAACTCTGCAAATTCCATCGAACTTGAAGAACCAACGGGGCATCTCGAGATAGAACGCTCTATACAGACTTGATGCTGCAGGCGATTACTCACTGTCGTTTTCCTCGTGTTGAGTTCCCAAGGAAAACTTATTCCAGAGCTGTTTTTTTTAATATCCAATTTTCCGAACGTCGTCTCTTTCAACATTTCAACCGCGCTCGTTCCTTATTCCTAATTTTAATCAACGATGGAATATTCGTTGATAATTTTACTCAGCTGCAGATAGATTGCAGATGTTGTCGCGGTATATGTACCGATTAGAAGTTGCGGCAGAAAACTTGTCATTTCCCCTTACTCTATTCCTCTAGGAGGCTCCGGTATTAACGAGAGAATTGGAAAGTTCTCGTTAAAGATTTCTGCAGACATCTTTCCCAAAGCCGAATTCGGTCTAAAAGAATCGGAAATGCCGTTCCCTCTGATCAAAACGTCTTCGACTCGCGTTCATTCAGGTCGCGTTGATTCAACCGATTTTCCTCTCCGTCAAGTGCCAGTGGCACTACCGCGCAACGATCAGCTGGTTCGAGAATGACGTCGATAGCGATTCGTCGTGCACTTACAGATGTAAAGTGAGTGATTTATCGTGCAAGAGCTTTCCGGGACTTTTACGAACGTCCGACGAACTTGCCGAGAATAAAGAGACACCCGAGTCGAAATTTAGGTCGCGATATTCATACTCGAGCATCATTTAGCGGCTAATTTTAGCCTCATGAATCTCCAATCGCCCATCAGCCTGTGTGCCTATACTTACTTTGTACAACGAGAAGATGTCGGATCCAGCCAGCTGAAGAATCGTCCGCGAATCTGCAATTAATTTATATTCTCAATGAAAGATGCCACGAAGATTCACACCGACCTGGTATGAATCTTTTAAATCCAAAACAGGACCCGTTATCGGGACGATCGAATACAAAATGACTGCGAGACGAGTCTTTTCTCTGAAAACTCAACACGGAGGAAACGACGGCGAGTAATCGCGATGAAGGCAGCAGCGGTTCTCGTCTCGATCAAGGTAGGTTTGTAGCTCGTACAATGATGTAATCTCGAGATCCCCCGTCGGTGCTTCAAGCTGGAGGAAATTTGCGGGGTTAACGAGGAGCCAAAACCCGTCTCCCTCGACTCGACGGGGACGAATCGCGGCCGATAAGACTCGCGCCCTCGATCGCGACTTCCGTGGACGATAATACGCGATCGCCGCGGTTCCCCGGCAAATTCGCGCTCACGTTTTCAGCCGCGTGCGTTTGCTGCGAGATGCGGGACGCACCGAAATGGCGCGTGCGACGTCGCGGCCTGGGTCGTCGCGTTTATCCTCGCGGCTGCCGAAAGCGGGTTTGATGAACGACACGCCGGTGAGCGGGCCCGGATATGAAAATGCGGCGGGCGCTTTGTCGGCGGGAATTCATCGCCGCTTCATCGCGCGAAGCGTGCAGCCGGAAAGGAGGAACGGAGGAAACTCGCTCGCTGCGCCCGCAGGGGAGAGACATTACCGCGCGATGTCCTCTCTCTCTCTCTCTCTCTCTCTCTCTCTCTTTCTCTCTCTCTCTCTCTCTCTCTCTCTCTCCTCTGCCTCTCTCTTGCTCGCTGAGTGTGCGCGAAAATGATGGTAAAACGTAACGTAACGCGACGATGTAACGTGATCCGTCACGTACCTCGTCCCTTTCATTTCTCTCTCGACTGTCGCACAATGGTCTATCCTCAAGTCGAGTCATTTAATCTCCTGTGACGTCCTCCTCGCGGCTAAGGATATAATAAAGTTTTTTATCGCACCTCGTTGAGAGGAGGAGAAGATCGCTTTCGGATTAACGAGTGATCTGGTGGAACACGGCTCAACGGTTTGCACGGCGGGAGGACTCTGCTACTCTTCACACCGGATCGATACACACACACACACACACATACACACTACAGGGTGGCCCACGTAAGGCTTAGCGGCTTAATATGAGCTTGAGAACTACGCAATTAATTTAAATCGATCTGCTTTCGAATTTCCTAGATCCCAAGGGCCTTTGAATCTGTGTCAAGACTTACCCTCGTTCGTCCCCTTAAAGGGTCGAGCGGGGGGTAAGTGTAAAATCTCAAATGGGTCAACTTCAGCGAGCATAATGACATCTCGCTGTTGACCTCATTTCCTCGCGTCACTTTATAGAATACGAACATATACATACTTGCTTTTGATGCTTCGGTAGAAATGCGCCTGCGCATGAAAAAAGAATTCTCTCCTCCGAAAAATCTCCGGCAGCTTAGTCGCTAAACGTCACACGAGCCACCCTGTAGATATCAGCTCACATCGACACATCGACCGTGCGAGGCAGCGTCGCTCACAGAAATCAGACGAATCGCAAGGACCACACGAAGAATCGCGCGCATAAGACGATGCGCGAGAGCTTTTGATGCCGGCTCCAGGGCCTTCGACAAGGCCGAAAATAACGAAATCTTGATAGTGTTCGCTTAAGGTAGAATTGCTTGGCCATGCGATCGATTTGCATGCTTAGGATTAGCAGTCCCGCTAGATCCTTTATTCTTCACGAGCATGCGCACGTCTCTAAACTTGAGCGTCCCACGATGATGTCCGGCCACGTGATCGACGTCGTAAACAACGACGAACGGTAATTCGGCAAATAATTTCCCTCTCTGCGATTTGTCTCAGCCCTCAGCTACACTTTCGAACGCAGTCTCTCTTATCTTCGAAATTACCGACCATGGAAGATCGATAGAACCTATCGTCACTCCTCGTATCTCTTTCCTCAACTTTTCTCCAACGCTGTGCACGTTCATTTATGTATGTCGAGAAATAACTGAGAAATGTTATCGTTGAGGAGTCGTTTTCTGCGAGAAACGTACCTCGGTTGAGTCTCTGCAGAGCTTCCCTTTCTGTGATAGACAGACTCTTCGATCCTCTTTCTTGACCGGTTTGAAAAGACAAAATATTTAGGCGACGCGGTCTTAGCAATAATTACACGACTAATTTTTCTGTCGCGTAAATGACGTCATCGCGCGTCTCCTTATTGAAGGAAATACGGGCTTCAGATTGCCGAGGAAAACCTACTTTGGGAACGTTCGCGACGTTCACAAGAGACATCTCAAAGATTCATCTTCGGGCATTCATGTCGGCAAGGTGCGACTGAGAAATGACGCGAATCCGGGACATCGCGTATACAGGACACAGACATTCATATGTCTTCATATAGCGACGGGCGCATTCGTGTCGGAATTTCCGGAAGGCACGAGAGAAGATGCGGAAAAGAGCAATTAGTCTGCACCGCAACGCGGTGGAAGGCAGATGAAGGCTGAGCGAAATACGGCTTATGTATGTTACTGTCGTCTTTTATCTTATCTCACGCGACGGTGTTCTCTCTCATTATGATCGTTCTACACACGAATGAAAAGAGATACCGTTCCAGTTTCTCCCCATTGTTGACATTCGGACGATTCAACGGGAATCTACATCGAGATCATACGACACACACACACACACACACACACACACACACGCGCGCGTACACGCACATGCAGCTACGAAGAAGACAGAGGGGAGGTACGATGAGTTTCAGCAAGTTTCTCTTTCATTTTCGCTTGTCCCGGGCACAGCTGGAAGCTTCGTTAATCGAGACGCGGCAGATTAACGGAAAAGATTTGCGCAAGAGAAGGTCCAGCGCGAGAAGTGTCGGTGTAGCGCGACCGTGGAGGAGAGAGACGAAGGGAGGTGAGTCGAAGAATTTCCAGAGGCAGAGATTACATGAAAAATTGATGTAAGTAATATATTTCCATATTTACAAGAGCGAGCGTAATAAGTATATATAAGTTCAATCGGGTAGTTTAGTACTCGTGTGTATGTGTACGTTGCGCTTGTAAAAATATAAAGCGCGTTTTCTCAAAACGTACTTGTCCCATCGATCCTGGCGTCCGTGCATTGTGCCCATGAAAGAAATGTCCGACCTCCCTCTTTAAATTTCAGGTTGCTGGTTCCTCGCCGCGACTATCTTGAATCCTAACGTCAGCAACGAGAAGATGAATTTGAAGAATTCTCATTCAGTGCGTCAGATTGAAAGAATGTGTCCATAAAATGGCGGTTATGGTCAATTACATGGACATATCCTTTTATCTCGACGTATCCCAGAAATTTCAGACGCCGTCCGTTCAGTCGCCGCGCTTCTAAATTTCGACGTCCGCGACGGCGAATGTCTATTTCGTTTTCCTTCTTCCTTCTCACAAAGTCGTGCTCATCGACGCGACGAGTACATTTGGGAAAAACGCCTCGGCAATGATGCTTTCACTGAAAGCGATTAATCTTCAAGGACTTCTCTTCTCGAATCATAATAGGCCGCTAGCTTGGCGCGTGCGCGCTGGCTAGCTGGCGCCGGCTTTACAAAAATCGGACTTTCGTTCCGACGGGAACGAAAGTTTCCGCTGCGTAGAAAAATACAGGGTGCTCGACAAAGTCTCTGTCTGTTTTGTACGAAGATCCTTAAATCCGCGATGTGTCCAAACGAATTATCGCGGGGTTGACCCGCCAAACTTTGCGCTGTCTCTCTACCTCAAACTGCAGCCTCTCGCGGGAGATCTCTCTAAATTTACCTGCCTTAAGATTAATTTGTTCAAAGTACCGTTAAAGAAGAAGATTGTCGTTCGTGTCTCTTGAAAGATGAATTTTCTGCGACATGGAGGAGGCCGTCGATTGGAGAAGGACAAAGAGCAGAGACTTTACAGACACCTTGCACAAGAATCTCGGTGATATTCTCGAGGAATCCCTCACGTGCGTCGAAATCGAAAATCTCGGCGCAATAACATACCGGACCAGAGAAAGAGAAAAAGGGGGGAAAACCTCAATATCGTGAGCCTTATATCGTGTTCCTTACCCGAATTCCAAGAAAAAAAAAACCCCGTTCCTACCGGAGATAGCTAGGAACGTCCGGTTGCGCGACGAATAAAAATGCAGAAATGTTCTCGGAGCGCGTTAATAATTTACGGCCTTCTTCGATCGCCCGCCGTTCCCTGCGAGCTTAACATGTTATTGCGCCGAGCTTTCCGGTTAGTCGGACGCTCTTCGCCGACTGAACCGTCCCGCAGTGTCTCGTCCTCGTGCGAACTTTGCTCGTGCAAGCTTCGTTCGCACGAGACGCTCGAGAGTCTCGGTCGCGAGACTGAAATCTCCTCGTGACAAATCGAGACATGCTTTCCCGATACGCTCTCGCGATTGACAATAAACGGAGCACGAGGATACAGAACGTCGAAGGAGATCTTCTTAAATATCCTTAGATGATCGCAGAAGGGTCACGCCCTCCCTTTCGCCGAGGGCGCATCATCGTGCCCTCTCTATCCCTCGCAGAGTTTGACTCGGTACACCAGGAGGCAGGGCTGCTTCACCTCCTCCTCTGGCTTCGGGGTCGTTGCTAGCGGCTTCCGAAGCCTTGAACCGCTTGTACTTCCCTGCAATTCAGTAAACCTTATGTATCGCGTCTCGTCGGAGTCGCTCTTGTCGATAGAACTTTACCAAAGAAAAGAAGATATAATCGGTTAGTTATTGTCGCCATATTTTTTGTAAACTGAATGAACACAAATCCCGATACATATATTTAATTAATAAAACTACAAATCTTCCAGTAAAAGGATCCTCACGTCTCTCTCACGAACTCTTCCTTAAAAAGAAAGAGACGAGATGAACGCAAGCGCTTTTGGTCGTATTAAATGATTGTCTTTTCTTCTTGTCGGCGACAAATAATCAAGTAGACTATTAATTAAATTAGACTAATAGTAACCGATAAGCAATGAGAATGCTTACTGGCTAAGCGGACCATCGTGACGCCCCACCAAATGCTCCAGCCCCATCCGACGAGGCAAAATAGAACGGTGAATAGTTGGCCTACACCCACGACGAGATTCACGATAAATGCACCCAGTCGTGATTTCAGTCCAGCGACAGGAGAAAATCTCGGCTGTCCAGTGCATAGGTTGAACAGGCCGCTCCAAACAGTTCCTGCGCAAGTTCAGTTAACATTTGCGAACCGCAATGCATTTCTCTTGTACATGTATGTTTTTTTTTTTTTTAAGGAACTATCTTTTCCGTCGGGTTTTATACCGCGAGCCTACACGCAAATTTTATAGCGTAATAATAATTACATTATACGACTTTTTACGATATGATTTTTCTGAGCTCGTAGCACTATCGTCATTTTCCTGTACAGTAACTGCAAACGGGGTGATGGAATAAAATATTTTTACATTTTACCGATTACTGTTCTCGCGTGGAATGATCCTTCTAAAATTTCCCTTTATTCCTTCTTGTATCCAAATGTTGTACTATAAAATATTGTATTATAAATATTGTACCACACAACTGCGTTATAGTACAAGAGGTTGAACTGTAAGAAAACCATGTAGTCTCTTAAAGTTCGCACTCACAACTGTCTTTTGACTGGACCGCCCTTTTATTTATAATTGAAGGACTTTAAGATTGAAGACTTTGAGCGTTCCTCCTGAGCAGAGAGAACAGCTCGTGATAAAGTGGAAAGGTATAAAGAGTTGTGGTCGTACCAAAGCCCGGTAGCAAGACGTTCCACACCAGGCAGAACCAGGCGAGAGGAACCGGTAGACACGGAATGGCGCCGCGCATGACGGAATTGTGCTCCACCAGGACGTCCGGTATCTTGGCCTTCGGTTCCTGCGCATCGAATTCTCGCGTTACGTGTGAGGGAAATGGGCCAGCGCCAGTTTCTGGAGCACGGATACACGTGCGCATCCCACGGCGATTTGCGAGCGGACCGTACAGCACTCCGCTGTTGCGTCCCACATTCGAGGCGCTCGGGTGAAATAATGGCACGAAGTAATCGCAATAGTTACGCACAGTAAGCGCGGCTTAAAATCGCCCGCTTACTCGCTCTTATCGCGTATCCGATACGTGGGATAATCGCACGCCTAGGAGACGGTTCGTCCTGAAGTCTGTTCTTTCCAGGACTGGCAAGGTTGCGAGGACACCGTTACGAGCAACCCGTTTTCAGCAATAACTTGCTAACGACGTTGTTTTTCTCTTTCTTTTTAGTAACTTTTTAGTAGCGACGATAACGCGTTACTTGTCGAAGGTGTAACTCCCTCGGTCCCGGTACTTTTTAGCTGAACTAGTTGGCTCCGCGTTCCTGATTCCTTCAGCTCTAGACTACATAGCTGTTTCACTCTAAAGGCAAAAATGTTGCAACATAGTTCAGCAAAGTGGAAACAGACTTCTCCGCTCGACAGAATGCCGGTTGTTCAACAATTTACGATCTGTTATTGTCCTCATTTGGAACCGTCGTAATAATAATGTCTGATTTCTTTTGAAATGTCACCTCCGTTTTTCTTTTTCTTTTTTTTTTTGCATTTCACTTCTGCTTCTGTCAATCTGTTGTCTCTCAACGTTACTTTCCTTTCTCTACATTACCCTCTCGGCATTTCTCCCCTCTTCTCCTAACCTTGTCATCTTTGAAGATCATGCGATCAAATGTTAATTATGTAAAGGGATACCTCCCCTCCCCCCTCCTCCGTAAGTAAATAAATGACAATTATTCGGAAATCTAACGATTTACGTACCTCCGACAAAGGCGGCGGCGCCACGCTCGTGAGGCTGTGCTTGGCACGTACGTTTCTTGTGCGTTGTTGCTTCTCCGCGCGTTTGCAGCTGCAGCAGCCGAACATGCGGCGACAGATCGCACGGAATCTCCTCTCCGGCGGACAGCAAACGGTAGGTTCGGCGGGAGCGACCCTGGATCTCCGCGCGCACCACTTGAATTCTCGCAGTCGGGTGCATCTGTGGGCGAAAAGTCCACTCAAAATGAAAATCTCCGGCGAATCGCGAGATGCGATCGAACGTCTACGACTCGAACGTGCGTAATTTGCGACGAGGCGCAGCTCGAGCCGAGATTTTTCTCCTTAACCCTTTCACTGTTAGTGGGAAGTGTACTTCTCGCACCTCTTCTTCAATTCAATTTTGCGTTATAAATCACATAATTTTGAGGAACTAATCGGAGGGGGGGGGGGGATTTGAGTTTTCCAGATAACTGAATAGTTGTTCAACATATTCCAATAGGTTTCTATACCCAATCATTCATTCGTGATTATTTATAACAAATCACAGTTGAAACAAAATGCTTTTTTTTAGGGAAAAATCGATTCCTCGGAGAGTATTGAATGCAGAGGTCTGAAATTTTCACCAAATATTTTTCTGGTGTTGTACAAAAGCATATATTTTTTTCAGTAGTTTTTTGTAGGTTATATTCTTTTTTATAAACAAATATTTCTACAAAAACGGCTGAGATTTGATTTTTTTGCACCTTTTAGCTCTATTTTCCTAGTTTTCTCATTCTGTATCCCCATCTCTTATCCATACTATCAATATTATTTTACTCAAAAGATTCGTAAGATTCGTAAAGCGATTCGAGAAACCCATATATCATCAATAATAATCGGAATTTTTCGGAATCAATTTCGTACATTATGGTCGCCATATTGAATCCGCCATTTTGAATTTTGCAAATCTGACTTTAGATTCGTAATCAGCGATCCAAGAAACGTAGGACCACCAAATATTTTGATAATTTTCTCAAGGGAAGTTAATTCAGCAGTGAAAGGGTTAACCTTTAGATTTCGACGTTGCGATATTTGGAATTTAATTTCCTACCTTCACACCTCGGATCTACTTCCTTTCAATTTGGACCTACAAGTCCTACTCAAGAATGCTAAGTTTTAGCCGAGTCGAGAATGTTCGTTCTTTTCGAAAGTCCAAATAGAAATCGTTCCTTTATCGTTTAATTAATTATTGTGCTCAAGTACTTACGATTGTAAGTCACAATTTGTCATCGCCTTCATCTAAAGCCGTCATTATAAGAAATTTCAAATAGGCAAAAAAAAGGAAAGCCTGCAGGTAAGAGCGAAATTACGGCTCTACGGGTGTCTCTACCTGCATCGCGTCTTCAGCTTCGACCAACAGGACGACGCGTTTGCGTTGGTCGCGGATGGCGGCGGTGTCGACGGTAGCACGTCGAGCGTGGCCGCGACAACAGGCGGCGGTGAATCGCTGATCACCGTTAGCCGCCCTTGATTCCTCGTCCAGAGCAGGCCCTTGGGGTCTCTGCGACACGCCAAACACCTCATGCCGGGACAACACTTGCAGTAGCGACTCAGAGATCTTCCCCAACGCGCCAGCAGCCTCTCGCTGTTAGGTTGCTTCTCGTTGCTGGAGGCCAGGACCCTGCCGACACGTGACAATTTATAATATAGTATACTCCGACGATTGCAGAGGACAATGTCGCGGCGCACTTACAGAAGCGTTTATAAAATTCGAAAAAAAAGTTCCGTCGCAATCGTTGCTGCTTGTCAAGCAGATGATTTCAGATAAAAAGCGAAGGCGACAAGAGACAATCGTGGGATCGTGATTCTCCGTCTCGGTGAATTCGGCCCGTGAAAACAATGCGGTAACAAGATTAGTAATGTTGCACGCAGGAGAGAATCTCCCGCAAGTTCTCGCTCTTACCGACGAAAAGAAACAAGGAGAAAGAGGCAGTGAAGGAAGAAAGGTGGGGAAACGACGGAAAAACCGCACGCTGTTTCTCGCGTGATTTACCTTGCACAACGTGCACTGCCAGCGCCACTTAATAATCCCCGACGATTATTATCGATTTTGCATTAGCCGCAGAGCACCATTAGCGTCTACATATGAGTCATGTGCAAAATGTATAGTAATATCAGAAGGTATCGATTTGCATCAACGGAATGAGGAGAGAACGTCGTACGCGAGCTAACGCTCGCGCGTCCGCCGCTCGACGCGCGCGCGGCGCATCGCGAGAGTCGAACGACACGTTTGCTGGCCCGGCCGAGCTGTTCCCGAGACCCCAACTTCCCCAAACAGGCCGCGTTATACCCGGCCCGGACGACGACAGGCAGCTCTACGGTGAAGCCAGCGCTAACCGTAGAGCGCGCGTTTACATACAAGCCCGTCACCGTTGCGATAATCGCGCGCGCGCGCGCTGCGTGCTTCGTGACTCGAGCGAGCAGCTAGCCGCGCGAATCGCGAAGCGAGCACGAAGAACCCACACGGAGGATCCCACACGAAGCTGATCTCACACAGCACTCGCACGCACACCGCCGCGGCGCTTCCGAGACCCATCCCTCGGCGGCACGCGACCGCCGAAAACCGGGAAAAGCACCTTCTTACTTGAACGCGCAACTCCTCCGGCGCGGCAGCTTCGGCAGCCAAGATCGGCAGCGCCGATGATGAAGCGAGAAGACCGAGCTCGCGAGCGGAGACCGAGAAGAAGTTCGTGCGACAGTCCGTGAGTCAACGAGTGGCCATCGCTCTGGCTGGCCTCAGGTGACTCGGAGCAGTGATTGCGGCTGCCGCAGTCGCCGCGGTCACAGCCGGACGAGGGCCGAGCGAGGGTGGCAGAGGGCGAGAGGCCGCGCCGGTCACGCAAAGATTTCTCCCAGCCCCCTTCGACCCGTCCCGTATAGTCGGCTGACCGCGCAATCGATACGCGCGACACGAAGTTCTTTACCTTAACCGACCGGTTTTCAAGGCGTCGCGCGGCCCCGCCGCGGCCGATTTCGCGCGGAGCGCCGCGCCGCGGCTCTTTAAAGTCCGATCGCCCGCGGAGCGCCCGCGCCGGCGAACGGGAGTCTCGCAGCGAAATATTCTTCGAGGCTTTTGCATTGAAATACTCGCGCGGCAGCTGCCACCACCATCGCTTCAATCTTTCTGATAAAAAAAAGAAAAGAAGAAAAATTGGCGGGAGTCCTTGCTCGCTGGTCCTGCCTGCTGATGGCCAGACGGATAGTGGGGATCAGCCCTAATTCGTTAGCTTAAGCCCCCCGAGCAAGCGCGAGAGGAACACTTTCGCTGATCGCGCGGCGCGAGTGCGATTGCCGCGGGATCGATCAGAGGAATTCAGTTTGGAATCGGGACTGTTCGCACGTACGGGAGTAACGGCTAGATTAGATCTCACGAGGCTCCTTCAGCGCCCTCAAGGTCGACTCTCTGTACAACGATATATACTCGTATGCTCGGGGAATATTTCACGTTTTCTTCATCCTTCACAGCCAGGGGGTATACCCTCGCTGTATTATCGTCGTTGGCATTTATTCTAATTTCTACTTGTTCGCCTCGTGGTTGAGGTAGTCGCCCGAGGAATAATGGATGCGTCCCTCACCGATTTTGATGGCCTTTGGATACGTCGCGCTAAAAATAAGAGACTCGTATCTCGTTAGATGTGCTCTCTCGCACGGCCAAGGGTGAAAGCTACCCCCCCCCTCCGGGAATAAAGAGAGAGAGAGAGAGAGAGAGAGTACCTTTGAAACTGCGATGGTGGGGATGAATGTTTCAGAGAAAATCAGGAAACGTCCTGAGGAGGGAGAAATGTTTCATGATATTTCGCGATACTTTGCGATCGTGTCTCTTATTTTCAGCCACTTCGCAGCAAGCTCGTCAAAATCGACGAGCAGCGCTCGCGTATGTTTGCCGGTTCGTTAACTCGCGCGTCGTTTTCATCCTGTCCCAGGCTTATTTCGTTTTACCGTCGGCCGACCGTAAAACGCGTCGCCGGATTTCCACGCGTCTTCCACGCGAAACGAGTCCGAGAAGGAAGTTAATTCATTCGGGGAAGCGAGCCTCTCGGCAGCCGAGCGTCGTGAGCTTTACAAATCGGTAACGCGACCGTAAGCTCGTAAAGCTTACCCGGTAAACGCTGAAACGCTAACAGCCGGCCGTAACAACTTTTGTCGCCGATGCAGCCCGCGCGACACACGGAGAGAGAGAGAGAGAGAGAGAGAGAGAGTGTATTATTATGCGGTGGGAAAATTATGCGAGAGAACGCGGCGCGTTCCGCGTGCGCGCGTCGATAAATCGCGCGCCGCCGTGTGTGTGTGTGTGTGTGTGTGCGCGCGCGCGCGCGCGCGCGGCGCGGCTGTTTATTTTATTGCGTCGGACTGTGTGTTTCGGACATTTTCACGGAAAATCCCCGCGATATTTTCCGGCATCTCGTTTATTTTCGTCTACCGCTCCGGCTTTGTCACAAAGCGAGCACGTTCGTCCGCCAGTGTCCTCTCTTTTTTCCTGCTTGTCCTTTCGTAACGGGAAACACACACAAACGATATTTTTCAATATTTTTCAATGTTTTTCCACACGTTTTCCGACACGTCGACTGTCACGCTGATTTTTACCGATTACTTCAACGCTGAAATCAACTGAAATCAACAGAGAGACAAAGAAAGCAAACCGACCAAGATTTGCGAAGATCATGTTCCGCCAAAAGGGTGGACTAAAATTTAAGGGGTAAAACGGAGGGATAAAAATTGATATTCGAAATCGAGAAATTTGTTGCTGCGCAAATATTTCTCGCTCGTAATCCGGACAATCTTCCGTGGTAAAGGCATACACAGATACAAGATAAAGACACACACGAGCGAAAATGAAGCGTGATTTTTCAAGATCGCCCAGATCGCGACATCTGTCTTGAGACTTCTGCAATTCGAAAATTCCCAATAGCTCGGGATCCGAGCAGTAAGGACTTGGACTGCGGTCGAAGCGACTCTCTCGCCCGACTTGATCCAACTCTCAAGCAATCGCGCGGCAATGAGCGTGTTAAATGGCAACGACACCGTTCGCTCTCGCACTAAGCGCGCGGTCGCCTTTAAAGAACGCGAGTCCGAAACGCGACGGTGCTTATCGGCCGTGTCGCTCTCGCTGCTAAACCGTCGCGTACCGTCCACGACCTCGGCCGGACGGTCGGAAATCAATTCGCCCTGAAAAGGGTTAACCCTGGTGGCACATTAAACCGGTGGCACGCCGGCTCGCTCTCGGTCGCGCGCGATCACACCGGCCGCATCACGACACGCTAGACGAGACCATTAAAAGTTGTACGTGTCTGAAAGTTGGTATCCGTCGTTTAAGCCGCTGATTAAAGAGGGGGCTGCTGGGGGTGGCAAGGGGGTGGCGAGAGGCAGCGCAAAAGCACGCGGCTGAAAGTTCGGGTCGAAATGACGGCGTCATTAAAGCGCAAACACACGGCGATCTACTTCGGCGCGGCGGCAATTTCGCCGCGGCGAACACTTTCCCTCGTAATTGCTCGCTACTAACGAGGACCGAAGGCTTCTCCACGGAGGGGAGGGGAGGGGGCCTGCGCTCCGCGGAAAAACCGGTCGCGCGCATTATCCTGAGAATCGGAGCGTCCTGTCCGCTTTGCGTCGCGAGGCGTAATTCGTTGCGCCGCGCGATGCAGAAGATAGAAAGAGGAGCCGCCCGCAATTTCGCCCGTCTGCCTGGATTGTGCGATCTGGCGCAAGAGCGAGCGAGCGAGCGCGCGCGCTTGCGAGACAATGCGCGCATTGTGTCGGAAATGACGAGTGCTAATTCCCGCCACTTTTGTCCGCTCGTCCCTCCGTCGCTGGAGTTGCCAAGGGTTTCTTCATTCGCCTCGCAAAGAGCCGGCTAGATTGGATCTAGCGCAAAGGTAAACGAATTCAGCGCATATTTGTGTTGCGTGCGTGTGTGTGTGTGTGTGTGTGTGTGTGTGTGTGTCTGTCTGTGTGAAGGTACTCGAGTATGCAGTCAGATGATGAACTTTTTGAACGCGGAGCATTTGAGAGAGCTAACGATTGCTGAGGACGAAATACTTTGACTCCTCAGAGAGTCGAGAACAGTTTGCGAATGCAGGGCGAATGAAAGGTTTTATTTATTACTTTTCGTCGTCGAAAGAGCATGAACTCGTCGCAACAGTTGGGGAGTGTTGCTCGCGTCAACAGTGTTGACGCCAGATTCTCGCTGCTCGTCTGGACGGCGGCAGACAGGAAACCCCTCCGTCGAACCTCCGGGTCGGGTTTCTCTTTTCAAGGTCTTACTGAAATGTGACAGTCGCGGAATGAACACTCCAAAGCGTCGAAGAATGTTCCGACGGAGGATTGACCGAGTCCTGTCTGCGGCCGCCGCGCCGAGACGGATAGTGAGAAGAGAGCTTGAGAAATTTGTAGGACGCACACGTGGTCCAAGCACAGTGGAAGATCGCAACTCTCTTTTATAGCCCGATGAGTTTCGCAACGTATCCTGCATGTCGGATAGGGAAATTGATTTTTCAGATAAGAGCCAATCGCCGAATTGCTCATTGTTTGACTTCAATGAAGGAGCCTCGCGAGATCGCTAGTTAGCGGGAACACATTTCCCCACCTGTGGTTCTTAATCAGCTGGCCGTAAAACACGCGGCAAAAATGCGAACGCGAATGATTGTGCGAGTTGCGCGTATCGGACGTTAAAAAACGAAGCGAACTGCGCGTATGTTTATTAATGAAACGTGCGTCGGCAGTGCGCGACGAAGTGTTATTCGTGAAGAGTGACTTAACGACTTAGCCGCTCGCATGAGAGCCGGCTCTTTCCGAAAGGCAAACTCGAGCGCAACGAGATGCATGCCACACCCCGAGATTTACGACGGCGGAATTGTTTCGTGTCGCGCGAGCGAGGCGGCATTATCATCCGCGCGAATTTTAATAACTATCGCGCTAATAAAACCACGGCTCGTCGCGTTGCCTCGTAAAGCGCCGCGCTCGTGCCGTGCCGCATAAATGTAACGGGAACAGGCTCCCTGAAATTTCTCTACGCACGTAAACGGAGTTCACGGAAAGACGAAGGGCGTGTGATCGGCCATTCGCGATTACGATACGACACGCTAATCGACCTCGATATTAGCGTGCACTTTGTATACCGATAACGAAAATGTGTGTCAGTCGCGCCGAGGATCGTTTCTGCAAGCTGGAGGGAAAGGACGAGCTCGTTTCTCGGCAAAATGTGTTCTAAACGAGAACACGAAGCTGTTCGCGAGACTGCGATCGACAATACGACGACGACGACAGAACGAACCGATTACACAGGTCTAATCATTAACAAGAAATTAATTATTTATTAATGAACAGATAATTATGTCGCGCCGAGTGTCTCATATTTTCATTAGCGTGTCGAGGGACGCTCACAAGTTTATCGGACAAAATTCTACGTTTCTACGCGTTACCTTATTATGTAAGCAATAAATGTAAATCCGCGCCATTGAATGGAAATAATATTTCGCGCGTAATAATATTACAAACGCGAGGAAATATCATTTCAGAGTTCTCTCGTCGGTGCTTTCTCCGAAAGAAGGATGCACAAGTGTTCGGAGTGTTACGTACACTTGGAGTGTCGCGTTGATCGAAAAATTGATCCGGTTAATGCGCGATTCTCACCTCTCGCG
The DNA here is from genome assembly GCF_003227715.2 of Harpegnathos saltator. Classification (NCBI taxonomy): domain Eukaryota; kingdom Metazoa; phylum Arthropoda; class Insecta; order Hymenoptera; family Formicidae; genus Harpegnathos; species Harpegnathos saltator. Next base: position 1,819,327 of record NW_020229939.1, read on the forward strand.
ATTGAAATCACCCTCGGAAAGGCGATAATTGGCGGTGCTGCGTTAAGACCGTATCACACTAGCGAGTCGCGACTGCGGCTGCGGTTGCGATTGCGATTGCGATTCTTCCTCGACCACCAATCGGAAAGCCGTCCAAACGACAGTCGTGAGTCGCAGCCGCGAGTCGCTGCTTTCTGATTGGTCGAGGAAGAATCGCAATCGCAGCCGCAGCCGCGAGTCGCTAGTGTGAAACGGCCTTTATCCCGATCGCGCGTTTCGCAGATACAAAGCCCGAGAGTGTCTTGCCGCATCGCGCGCAAATCGTCCGACGCTTTCCCAGCGACTTTCCCGCTTTTTTGCGATCCATCCGAATCGCCGCGGGCCGTTAATAGACACGCGCTGGAAACTGTACGCCGGTTTTTCTCGCCGCGCGTTGTCGAACCGAACTCCTTCAGAAGCTCTTGGGAAAAAACAGCAAATCTTTGTGAAACGTCCTGTATTTTTCGAAACGAAACCATATGTTCGTATTTCTTTTCTCCCACGACCCAACCTCAAGATTCGACTTTTAAAATACCGAATGGTATCTGAAGAGTACCCTGTATATATAGAAAAATGAGCAACGTACGTATAGAAGGTTTCCACGTATACTTCCTTTGTCCTTTCCGCACGAATAATGGAAGACACTCGTCGACTTTTATTCCCCCACAATCAATCACCTGCGTCTTATCGGCTCGTCTTTTCCGCGATTCCCTCGGATTATTAATGCAAACTGACGCTCCTCCTCCTCCTCCTCCTCCTCCTCCCCGCCATCCGTATGGCTTCGTGCTCCTAATCACCGCGGCGTGCAGACGGTGCGCAAAAATACGCGCCGCTGCTGTTTATTTATAACGCAATATACAAACCGCAAATTACAAACAGCGCGTCCACTGATACGGCCGCTCGCCGCAAATTGATGCGTGAAAAACGATTAATGAGCGAAACAACTAATCACACGACGAAGGAGAATTTGAGTTTGCGAGGCGGTTTCGCACGCATTCTCACGCATGGAAAGGCCGGAGAGCGAAAGAGTGATAGAGAGAGAGAGAGAGAGAGATAGATAGAGAGAAGGAGCTTATCTCCGACACGCGTCCACCGCCCCGCAATTGTCGAAAAATTCCCAACGCGAGCGAAACGTTCGCGCAACCCGCGCGCGTTCGCGCCGCGTACATCCGAGCCACGCAACATGCAAATGCGGGCGGAGCTGGTGCGGTTGAATTTATTTATAACTTCCCGCCGCGGTATATCTCGCCAACGCATCAGAAATAGTTTCCCACATCGATCAACGTCGCGAATCGATCTGCGCATCTTTCTGCTCGCTCTCGGCCCATCCTCGCGGATGCTCATGAGGACTCTCTTTCTCTGCCTTTCCCCTCCCCCCCCCCCGTCCCCTCTCTTTCTTTCGCCATTAGCCGAATCCAGGAGGGTCGATTGAGCCGGACCGGAAGGCGGCTCCGCGGCTAACGAGGAAACGGCACACTCGCGGCAGTTGGCGAGTGCATAACGCCATGCAAATTACATTGAAATTCGTCCCGCTCGATCTTTAATAACGCACTCTCGCATTTAATACTCCCGCGGCGTGCACCGTGACGTTTGCCGCACGCCATCGCGCGGGACTCCGCGCGGCCGCACCTCCCCCTCCCCCTTTCTCCCCCGCGACCCTCTTCGCCGCCGTTCCAGTTCAATTATGTCGAATTGTGGGAAATGGGTTGCTAGTTTACATACATGAGAAGGAAAATGTAACGATGAGAGCGAAGGGACGGTACGTGCGAACATACCGAATTAATCGCCCGCGACTTATTATTCAGGGGTGGAATAATAAAAGAGGGAATAAAAAGGAACGAGAGGGAACGACAAATGCCGCCACGTTAACAGAAAGTAGAAACCACTGTTTATGCAAATGCTAGTACGAAACAATGTAGTTACGTTCGCGATCTGCCAGAATTGTGCGTTGGAAACAGCTCGAACGCCGGCACGTTCGACGTTACCGCGCGGTATTAATCGCACCGGGAGACTTCCGCTTTTGCATTCCGCGCCATTTCTGTGTGGTGCTTGGGAGAGAAATGCCGTGTAAATTTAGCAAGCCCTTTGGGACCGCGGCGAGCCGCTGAGAAGCGTACGCGCGCGCGTTTCCTTTGCGGAAACCCGCGCGTTTCTCGGTAAAACGCAGTAGAAAAATCCACGCAACGGCCAGACGTCTCTCGTCGTCGCGCCTCGCCGTGCATACCCCATTAACCCCACCGGCGATTAACGCGATCCTTTTCCTATCGGGGCAGCTTAGGGTTTCCGAAAAAGTGCGTCACGCACGGCGTGAATGTTGCAGTGAAAATTACGTTAAAATTAAATTTCTCTTTACGGTATACTCGTGAAGCTTGGGACCGCAGGGGTGTCGTGGTAGATTATTACTTTAAAAATAACAAACGACGAAGAGAAGCGAAACAACGTTCGAGTAGTCAGAAAACCTATGTAAACTATGTAACAGCCAAACATTTTTCAGCAAATGTACGATAATTTCGGGCGTGCTCTGTGGGGTCCAACGTTACAAAAATCTTGTTGCAATGTTCTCTACGACTTTCTTCGCGCGAGGGCGAAAATGTTCATTTATTCCTTCTAGTTTTACTCAATGTCCGTTTAAAATATAAGATACATCGTTATGTAAATTCGAGTAATTTTCATAGGAAATTACAAACCAATAATTCTCTCTCTCCCTCCCTCCCTCCCTCCCTCCCTCCCTTCCTCCCACCCTCTCTCTCTCTCTCTCTCTCTCTCTCTCTATCTCTCTCTCTCTCTCGACCGGCATTTTCAATGTTAAAATATTCGCTCGTATTTCTCGCGATGCGTCGTAGCTCACGCCAGCCGGCCGGACTTTTCGAAGTGCTTCTTGCGCGGAGACACGGAGCTAATTAATTTAACACCCTCGTCGCGGCTCGTCCCCCCCCCCTCTTCCTGGCATCACCTAAATGACCGCCTTTCGATGCAAAAAGGTGCTTGTACCTAATCGTAACTCGAGCGCAACGCCGCCCGTATGACTCAACGGATGCGGATCAAGCGAGCAAATCGGATTATCGCGTGATAGGAGGAACACGCGCTCTCCCCGCCGCATTCTTCCGAGTTTCATTAACGAGTCTCCTTCTTGCGGCCGCTCAACATCGTCGCGCAACCACGGTGAGAAATTGATCTCGATGACGAAAGAATCTTCGTCGACGGACGAGTGATTCAGTGCTAATGTCTCCTGGTGAGAGAGAAACCGCGAATTTCACGATTCGATGACGCTTACGACGCATTTATATCCCAGCAAATGCAATCTGAGAGGATTTATTTCTGAGAGGAAGAGTGGAATCAATGAAATTTTAATTACAATTATGATGACGATGATACTTGTCGCAGATTTAGCCTTTAAAATGTCTTTAAAACTGTTATTAACCCTTAAGGGTTATCATGAGTGAAATTTCACCCCATGCGAATTTCTGATCTTGTTAAAAAACGTAGCCACGCTGACAGTATTAGTTTTATAGATATTTATTTGCGCTATCAGTGGCGACAACATTATGATAAAACAGATCGATTCTCGTATATTTATGTTATTATGTCATAAATATATATGCTATTATGTTATAAATAATAGCAAGAAAAGTTGGCCTGATACTTGATGGCAGCTTTTGAGGATTCACGAAAAGTCCGTTCGTTTATAATTGCCGCTTCCGGAACTCCCTTTCCTTCTTTTCACTTCATGTACTTTGCTTCGCTCATTATTGCCTTATGTACTAAACCATCCTCCCGTTTGGTCACACGAAAAAATAAAAATGAACAAACAATCGGACGATCGGTGGCTCGAGCGGAAGCAAGTTCGCGTTTGCGGACCCACACACAATCGGCGAATCGCCGTGTCGGATATAAATCGTATGTGCCGGGCAGTGGCATAACCAAAAATCGACGTAACGTGGCAACGTGAAGTGACCGGCAAGGGGCGGCGTCGCGTCGCGGCGCGGCGCGGCGCGGCGCGGCGCGTCACGTCGCGTGCGGCCAAGGTCGATCCGCGCCATCACCTGTATTTCACTCACTCGGCCCGTGTGTTCTCGTTTCTCTTTATAGCCGCTCGGCACCCTCACGAGAACCTGCCCTGCGAGGGCACTTCTTCTAATCCGCCGATTGTTGCTCGCCGGATAGAAAAGGAGAAAGAGAAAAATCCGCGCGCGCGCGCGAGGGAGGGGGCGCGCGTCGATCGTCCGATTCGAGAGTGGACAAGCCCCTCCGACGGGCTTGATCGATATCAGCGTGATAACCTCCCCACGTCGGGATGGCGCAGAATTTTTTTCTTACTCGATAAGTAACTCCGACTCTGTCTCTTTGCGGATTTATCTTCGCGCTGAGGAAAAGAGACGGCCAATGTCGCCATGACTGTAGCCATTTCCGGCGCCAGTTGTATCTTCCTGGTGTTCCAACGACAAACTGGTGGTAGCAATATACATATAAGATTATTATCGCTGACGGTGTAACGACGAAAATGGTGGACAATGTAACGACGCTAAAAATAGCAGAATGCAAGTAATTCTCCTGATGATAATTTCTTCACTATGCGGTTGGTTACTTCGCGATATCTCTCCTTCTTGCTTTACTCAAGTATCGCTTAAATACTTTACTACTAAAATACTTTTTCTTTCCTGAGGTATACGAAGATGGTAGGGAAAGAAGCAGCGCTTATTGAGCCGCTGTATAATGTAACGTAAAAGGCACGTCGGAAGCTTTCTCGCGGTGAGGATTAACTCGATGGCGTACCGCCGTGTGCATGTTGCGAAATTTCGCCAACCGATAACCGGGTATTATGGCATTAGTGTGCAAATTTGTGGTCAGCTGTTTGCCCTGCGCGATCCAATTAGACGAATCGCTGTCGTCGATAGCTCGCTCCTGGCGCCTTGACTGCCACTCCCTCTCGAATTAGACCCGGTCTCTCGCGAGATTATTCCACCTTCACGAGGACTCCACTTTTCCTCGTTGGCGTTGCGACGCGCACCCGCGCCCTCCGAAGGGCGCACGCTTCCGAAGAGCCGCGAAGAAATTGACTCGCGGTAAGGAACGGCCGGTGAGGAACGCTCGCGTGATTACCAACCTGGCGATCGTCTCGCGACAAAGACAAAAATTCCGCGGTGCCGCGAGTCCTCGCGATGCCGATAACACGGGGACAATACGCGGAACAAACGTCGTTTCATTTCCCTCCGACGCGAGGAAGTATACAGCGAGATCTCTCGTAAAAGAAATAGAAATAGAACGACCGTATTTCTGTCGCGCGCCACGATGTTTTATCCGCGCTGCGTTTTCCACGGCGCGACATATAGTATCTCCCCGTGGCGAAAAAAGGTTTCAGCGTTCCATGAAAGTCAACTCGTGAAATCGTGGCTGAGCTAGCTCGCGTGCGAGATTCATCGCCGAGATACAAGGATGGACTTTCGTTCCTACATCCATGATTTTCTATCAAATAAATCCTCCGCACGGAATTGCTTCGCTCCCTAGAGAAGGTGAGGCGTGCTAATTCCTCGTACGGAAAAATTATCTGGCTTTCGCGCTGTCATTCTTTAGCATCCGTTCGACTTTTGTTTAAAGCTTCGTGCTTCGACGAAAACGTTGAGTAACGTGTGTTTTCCTCGAACGTCGCTTAAGAGGGTCGCGTAAGAGTTGGATTGCAGAACACACTGTTTCAATTTCAGCGACATGCGTTTCGACATGAGTTTCTTTTCTGCCCAGGCCGGGCCCACTATCGATCGAACGACACAGAGAGAATTTAATGTGATTGCCGATGACGGTGAGAATCCTTGGGTGAAAAAGCACGTTGTAATTAATGACACCGCGCGGCGCGCACCGCGGAATACATTCGCGCGATCATCGACGAAATGATTCAGACTGTCTACAATGGATTATAAATAGGCATATCGATTCTCACCTCTCTATGCCTCGCTCCACACGCGCTGCGTGATTAAACGCAATAGATTCCGAGTAATTTACAATCTTCGCAAAGCTACCCTTCGTCACGACGGGATATTTCTTTCGCGTCGAAATGACGCATTCCTGCAAAATACGCACACGCGACGTGCACACACAAAACAGAAACGACGGAAAAGAAACTGAGCTTCGTCCACACAGTCGACCGTTTATCCTTCGTGAAAATTTCTTTAACGATTGAAATGCATGATAGTGGCAGGGTATCGCGCGAGTATTCCGCTACAAAGTCGAAGAACGGTTCTGACGGAGGACCTACAGATTCCTGTCTGTCTAGACAGGATAGTGAGAATTGAGTAGCTTTAACGTGGCAATCTGATACGACCGAATGCGTTCCGATCGGAGGAAACAGGATATCTGATTCTCAACCCTCCGAGACAGACGCGGTATCTCATGTTTCGAATTTCTAGTACCTTTGCGCTGCTTCAATGGCAGCGAACCTTGTGCGTAAGCTTTCATAACTCGATATGCTCGAAAGAAAATATATCTCTGCGAAAGACCGCGATGATTTGCACTCGAAACGTTAGGAAGAAATTCGATGAGAGCGAAGATAAGAGCCAGAAATACGGTTTCCTTTCCGTTTCCGCCAAAATGCGTTCGGTTGCGTGCATTGTCATGTTAACAATCTCAGCCGGTCCTTTTTCTCCGCATAAGTATCAGGTTGGTGCAACAATAATCGCGGTTTTTATCATTTTAAGTTTGGCGCCGATTTTTCCAGTTACCGTTACCTTTTCCAGAATTCTAGGTCTGTAGGAACAGACAAACTTGTTTCCCCGTTGGGAGAAATGTGTGCACAGTGCCAATGGTCTTTATTTTATAAATATACTTTTTAATTGACATGTGCGTCTTTATACTCGATACATAAAAGCCGCAATTATTTCTGCACCGACCTAATAAAGCTCTTCTGCGAAAACATCCCTGCGATCTCCGTCACAACGCCGCGTCCTTGCGATCGTCTCCAAGGCCACCGGGGTTGGCCGAGAAATAACTGTTGGAGAAATCGAGAAAATCTCCGTACCGATGCGTGCGATTATCCGTAGTATTTCCGCGATTCGCTTCGCGAGATTAAGCTGTGCTCGTAATACGGCGTCGCGCAGCTTGGAGCGCCGTCACGCTATTGCGGGCTTGTGAGTCACTGGAACGAAACGGTCAGTAACGATATCACACGAAATTACGGCGCAGGAGAATTACCTCTCGCGCAGAAAGAATTTGATCCGCGCGCCAAATTACGGGAGCAGCGATCGGCCGATGAAGAGACTCACCGCCGCGACGTTGAGAAACCGATCGCAGCCGATGCCCTAATTGATCGACGCACGACGGCGAGATGTAACATCGTGGGTGTAATAAATAATGAATGAGCCGCAACGTAGCCACCTCGGCGCGAATATGGCAGCGCGGCTGCCATTAATTATTCATTGAAACCTGGTTTCGAAGATTGAAGGATCCCAGGGAAACTGAAGAGTGAACCGGTTAACACTGACCAATTAAGAATTAAGGAGGCGAGTGCGAAGTTAAGTTTCGACCTGCCGTGTCGAGATCGCGGGGTCAATTTAATATCAGCGATATCAGCTACGTGCGATGTACGAAGCAACGTCTTAACCCTCCGGTGGCACATTTATTTTTCGCTACTTACAAGTAAACCTCGGGGAACGTCAGACGCTGATTTGTTTCCAATTTTTTATAGTTATTTTTTATGTCAAAATATGAAGAAATCTGTTATCATTTTTAGCTTGAGTCAATCTTTTCAATTTTTTCGAAACTTTTGAAGTTTTGCACAAGTACACTATTTTATGCATATTAATCTTCTGAAAAAAGCTTTTCTTCTTGTTCTTTTTTTTTTGTTCATTTCTTGTTCATTTTTTACCAGATTTTGACGTTAAAATGAGCTTGTTTGCTAGATAGTGAGCCGAAAGATTACCCAACGTCGAATGTAGCGTAAAACTCTTTTCAACAATGACGTCAGCCATATTAGATCCGTCATTTTGAATTTTATAAAATGGTTCTGATTCATAATGAGCGACATGTGTGTGCAAGTTTCAATCAAATATATATATTTAAAAAAAAAGACTGTTTTGAAATATGTATAAAACAGCGTACTTGTGCAAAACTTTAGAAATTTCGAAAAAATTGAAAAAATTAATTTTAGCTAAAAATGACAACGGATTTCTTTATATTTTGACATTAAAAATAACTATAAAAAATTGGAAACAAATCGGCGTCTGACGTTCCCCGAGGTTTACTTGTTAGCTCGGCGTAACTGGGCGAGCGGGTAATTTTTCGACGACGTACCATTATTTAAGTATCTGTAGATACGGTTGTGCAAATATTGCACTTGCGAATGTGCGAAAGATAAATTTGAGGAAGGTGTCACATAATATCCCTCTTGAAATAAGCGGTAAAAATATAAGATGAGAAACTTAGAGTATAAGGAAAGACAGAGTGTTGACTCTCCGCGCAGAAAGAACTAAAAAAAGAAAAAAGAAAAAGAGAATCCTAAGTTCACGTGCACGATAATTCCAGACTCACAATTATCGGACCTTAACTTCTGCGCCTGAGTCAATTCGACCTGCGAGCGTTAAACTGGAATCGATTTGAAATATAGTTGCATTCGTTGAGCCAGAGTCGCTTCTAAAATTTTCGAAAGAAACATCGACTCAATTCGCCATTTTTGCTCGAAATAACTGCCCGAAAGCTCGCCCGGAAAGCTCGTTCTGAATGCAGGATAACGTGCAAGCAATGACAGTCGAGTCCGATATCAAGAACAAAGCGTCGGTGTCGCCATAAACGTCGAATATTTTTATCGAAACGTCGAGTCTTACGATAGCGGCCACCGTGACGGCGAAGAAAGATGGTTCGGGGATTCTAATTTATTATCCCGTTCGCACGAGACTAGCCCGCGCGACGGCTCGTCGATGTAAATCCCCGCGCGATCGATAGACACACCTCGGCCGCTTCGACCGCTACCGAAGGTGGAGGTTTATAACTGGCCGGGGTGAAGGAACTCTTGAATCTTGCGCGACTGTAGATAGAACGAACTTCCACGGCTGCCCGGCGTGTGTCTTGGCTGGCGAAGCGAAAACTTTCCGCGGAAGCGCGCTCGCCTTTTCGCGAGCACCGCTTCGTATCCGCGATAATAAAAATCGCGTCATGCTACGAGCGGATCTTCACCCGCGGACGACGATTACCGCCTCGCGGAAGCGACTCCGCCGTTTCGTTCGCGACTTTTTTAAGAAAAAGGAAAAAAATGCCTACCCCTTCCCTGGCCAGTTTCGTGCTACTCCACGGAATAGAGCCGAGCGAATGTTCACGGACATGGAATTCGCGCAGATTAGACGACGAGGTGAGAACGAGATGTTAATTTTGAGAACTATTCGTGCAGCTTTTTATGTTTGAGAATAATATTCAACGTGGAGTGCTCAAACTGCTCTAATCGATCGTCTATACATAATTAATTGGGAATCCTTGCGATAATCTGCTAGATATTTATCGCGCGATATCAGTAGCTAAGCTTCGAGTTGCTGTCGAAAGAACTTTGCAGGTCTCTGTATATCAACTTGCCATTTCTTCTTCGCTCTTCCCTTCGCCTTTTTGGTATTATATTTTCTGCATTATTAATTTTATTCTTATATTATGTCTCTCTTTGTACATGTCTTTCTTGTGCATGGTTTTTTTGCTCAGTACAGTTTAAAATGTATTGTCCTAAAGAAATAATGTTTTCAAGTTAATTGATTAATTAAATTAATAAATTCAATTTCGTAAGATCAATAATTTTGACGAGTATAAACGACGTCGACTTGACATTTTTTAAAGACATCCAAAGTAAAGACTTCCTGCTTTCTCTTTAATATCCAAATTTTCTCTAGGGGATTTAACAGAAAAATGACAGAGCACTTTCGCGGCGCTTTATATAAAGAGAAAGGAGAGAAAAGAAAATGTGTAGGAGAATTTCTATTATTCGAACGAGTGACCGGCAAGTCGTAACAGCGTTTAGACTGTGTATTGTAAAAGTAGCGCAAAAGTAGAAAGCACTTCCTAGATAGTAGGACTGTCGTGTTGATTCTGTTTTGTCTCCTTCAAGGAGCTTGGCAGGACCTGTTGTAATCTTGAAAGTTTCTCACGTCCCGAATATTACTACGGGACTACCGAAGTAATCGCGGTGATTATTGCTTTTGCAAATTGGCGACGGTTCGCTTCGTTCAGAAACTTTCTTCAGAAACGACAAAGAGGACAAGAGAGAAAAGGAGGGAAAGAGAGAGAGAGAGAGAGAGAGAGAGAGAGAGAGAGAGAAAGAGAAAGAGAAGCAATTAATCACAACGACGTCATTGCCGCGAGAACGCGGCTTGTAATAAACGTTTAACAAATTAACCGACAAGCTAATTGTCAAAATTAATTATCTCCTCGAGGATCTCGCGAAAACAGCTAAATCACGCGATCATAATTAAGTTTCCAAGGGGGATCCGTCTTGCAAGAAATACTAAAGCGCCCGGGTCGAACTTGGAAGCGCCGTGGAACGATGAATAAATAACTGCGCAGTAACGCAACGTGGCCGTGCGATTTGCTTTGAGATACCCGCGAAATTACTGCAATACTGCACAGTGTAACGAATGGCGCGATTTGCCGTGTATACGTTCGTCAGAGGAGCTCGACACACACACCGTCGCTGTAATAAGATATACAGGCTCGGTCAAAATGCGAAATACGGTGAATTGCGAGCGCGAGTTCACCTGCGCGGTCTCCTGAAATTTCAAGGTACGGCAAGCTCTTGCGCGCAACTGCAAGTTTCGTCGAGAACTCAGAACCATTCCATGATTTTTAAACTTCGGACGCTTTCGACACGACTCTGTGCCCAAGAGACGCGAAGCTCACCAATTATATCCTCGGACATCATGTCGTTGAGTGACTAAAATTCGCGATAAAATTTTTCCACAGTTCGACGGGACGTTGATCTGTGCGAGCGACAGCCAACCCTCTGCGCGGTTTAATTAAAGCGCTCCGAAAGCTTTTGACCGAAGCCCGCGGCCAATATACGATGTCGGATTTTTTCAGGCCGTTATCACGCCGCGGTGACAAACATACGCGGCTAATTGTTTCGCGTTAGCCGACAGCCGCTGCATCAACAACAAAACAATCTCGCGCTCGCGCCGAAGGGAACGGAGTCTTCAGACGCCGTTCTATATCCTTCTCGGAAACTCGGGATCTCAGTCCGGGAAAATAATGCGCTCCCGCTCCCGCAGAGGAGAAAACCGAAGTTTCCGAATTAAAGTTTGGAGAAAATTCCGGAATGCGAGCGATAATTCGTCGTGTTGGGAACGATCGTGTGTGTGACAGCGAATAAAAGAGTTTCGAGAGAGAGGCTCCGCCGGGTCACTGCTATATTCTTTTCGGTGTTAGACAATCGTATCACGAAAGCGGCCGATCTTAATTGAGAATGATGCCCTGTTGCCGTGCGCCGCGCGACTCGCAAGATTCGTCTTCTGATCTATCACGACTGTTTGAAAGCGGTCGTTATCGGCCGCGGCGATTCGTTTTGATCGCTTATCGGTCGCGTGGACGATAAGAACAAGAGCTCGTGAACTTTCGTCAGCCCATCACGCGACTCGTGTGACAAATTTGCACCACCAGTCAGACGAACAAATGCCTGTGCAGGCAATGATTCTCTCGCTCGGAAGTATCATTTCGATGAGAAGAAATATTTCTTCACTTCAATCTCGCGCGTATGAAAATGCATGCTTGATCCTCGAGTGGAGAATATTATTAGAACGCTACGAAAGGTTTTGTAGCGCCTGTCCTACTTGAGAAAGAAAATTCGAAAGAAAAAATTGTCCGGAGTAAAAATTCCAAAGGACGAGATAATCTCGATCTCGACTGGGTTTTCTTTATCAGATAAGCAACAAGATCTTATCTCACGCGTGTCCGAATCAATAACTCTACAAGTCGGAGTTTAACATAAAAAACGATATGTCTCTTTTGCAGCAATCTACAAAAGTTAAGTAGTATGTCATTCGATATTCCGCCGACGTCTAACAAAGTGTATCTTCCTACTTCCTCTTTAACCCCTAGTTTGGCATTCATGAGTTAAGTCACGACCTAAGCGAAAGGTTAAGATTTTGAATTATCGCGCCCCGTTCGTCTGAGTGTTCGAAGAGTATATCGCAGAATATCGCAGAGGGTGCCAACCCCCGGCGAAGGCCGTAAAGAAAGCCGTACGGAGGCAAAATGGGGACTCACGCAGGCTCTCCGTTCTGCTCGACGCAGACGATGTTCCCGCTGAGTGTCTCGATTTCCTGCCGCTTCACCATGTGCACCCCGGTCTTCTCCCTCGGCGAGGACACCCCCCTGACCGTGTTCACGCTCACCCCCGTGTCCGTCGACCTCACGCTCTCGATGGAGTCCGTGGACACGCCGGTGGAGGACTTCAAGGACGCGTCGCTGCCGCGGTTCTCGTTCCTCGCTCGGAGGACCGCACCACTCGCGTTCACACTCGCGTTCACTGCACCGGCCGCGAAGCTGGCGTGCTTGTCGTTGCTCTTCGCCGCGCTGTTCGTCGTCCGTCTGCTGTTCGCCGTCGCGCCGTTGCTCACCGTGTTCACGGTGTTCACGCTGTTCACGCTGTTCATCGCCGCCGCGTTCTTCGCCTCCACCTGCTCGCTCGCTCTCGCCACCTTCGCGTCGTTGCTCTCCATCAGCGTCGACATCCTGTCGTTCGCCGGAGCGTCGCGACCGCCGGCTGCCTTGCCGCCAGCAGGGCCGCTCTTGACCTCCGCCGACGGAGTCGGGGTCGCTTCCGGCTCCTCCGAGACCTTACTGGACTCGCTCGGCTTAGGTCCGCGATTGCCTTGGCTGTTCTTGACGGGACGCTGATTAGCGGAAGACTGATTGCTGGAACGCTGCTGCGTCGAAGCTTCGCCATTCGTCCTGGAGACATTCCTCGTGGCTTGGTTGCCGGTCTTCGAGTGCGGTCCCCCGGTGCTCTCCGCGCCGACGGGCGAATCCCTCTTCTCGTTCCCCGAATTACCGGCCTGATGCGCCCTGGCCGGCTGACTGTCCGTCGTCGGTGCGGCTCTGTGGCTCGTCGGAGCCGCGTTCTGGCTCGCCGAGACTGGTTCCGGCGACTCGTCCTTGGACGTGGGCGAGGTGGAAGACTTGGTCGCGTCGCGTTCCCTCGGCTGGCTCGCGATCGACCCGTCGTTGCGCTCCACGAGAAGCGCGTTCGCGTCGACATGCACGAGCGGCTTCACCGCCGTGCTCGTGGTGGTGTTCACCAGACGCTCGCTGGACGTGGCGATCGTGTGCGAGGAGGACTGCTTCAGCAGGTCCATCAGATCCACCTCGTCCATCTGGCCGGACGAGTCGCCGTTCAGCTGGACTTCCCTCGAGCTCGCTTCAGCCGATTGGCCGATCTCGACCGATTCACCAAGCTGCTTGTCGCCTCTTCCTTCTTTCACTGCTCTGTCCGCTTTACTCGTCTTCTTCGCTGCTTCCGAGGCCTGCTCGGGCATCGTGATGAACCGACCGGTATTCGACGACGACGACGACGACGACGTGTTGAACGAGCCGTTCCTGGCCGTCTTCAGAGGGATCTTGGACGGCGAGACGACGCGCTCCCTGCTGGTGTTTCGGTTCTGGTGGTCTCTTCGGCTGCTGACGCTGTTCTTCTGCGGCGACGTCCTCGGTGTCTTCGCGGAAGTTGCGGCTTTTAAAGAGTCCCTCGAGCGATCTCCTCTCAACGAGGGCTGCGTGGTCGTCGTCTTCTCCGGCTTCGTCGGAGTGCCTTGGATCGGCGAGAGCCGCGTCGACATTCTCATCGTCTGCCGGCGCGTCGCTGTGGGGTTGCTGCTGAGGTTGCTGGTGGAATTGGAGATAAAGCGGGCCCTGGGCTCGCCGAGATTCGTACGGCTCCTGGAGTCGGACTTGTTCAAACGCGTCCTCGAATCGTTGAGCCGCGGCGTCGACCTCGCGTTGGTCGCGTTCAACCGATCTCGCGAGTTCGAGACGTTCAGCCGCGTCTTCGAGTCGACCCGGCGGCCGATCTTCGGCGACGGTGAATGGTCGTTGGCTTTCGTCAGCGAGGTGGACCGCTGACGGTACGTGGGCTGCGGTATCAGGCTTCTCCTGGGGCTGTTCTGCTGCGACACCGAGGCTGGAATGGGCAAAACGAATTATTTAATCGTTAATCAAGATTGTTTGCGACGATCGGTTCTGCCGCCGATCGGTTCTGAACGAGGCGTCGCTTTGCCTTGCGAAATTCGACGCTCGCGGACTTTGCGCGTGGACTCTTCGTCCACGGGTCTGACTTGTCGAATCAAAGTGAGATCGACTTTCTCGCATACAGACTCGCTAAATTAGACTGCAGCGTCCGCTCAGAGAAAAAAAATGTCAATCTCACTAAAATCATAGTCATCTTCGGCCATCATCATAGTCCATCGCTCCCTTTTGTGCTTTTGTTCTAGCAGGAAGATACCGCAGAGAAAGATATGTAGCGATATAGATGTGAAGTTATACTACATACGCTACGGTTTTAAGACAATGTCCGTCTTTTCGCCTGAAAGAAACGCCTTCTCCGTGTGAAAGTTATGTATATTAGTATAAACAAATATTGTTAGTTACAATATTGCTTATTCTTGAGACATTTTTTTCGGAGTATTTTCGGAATGTAAGTATTTTCTCACACAATGAGTTTGAATTTCCATGAAGTTCCGTATAACGAGTACTCTCAGAAGCGTCCATCGCGAAGTCCTCGGCGAGTCCTCGTCACGACGAGTCGTCCGACTTACCTCTGCGCTCGACTCTGCCGCGTCGACGTCCGTCCGCGGCGGAGGCGGCCTCCGGGGACTGCGGCCTCGAGGTCGAGCGAGGCGGTGGTCCCTTGAAGCCGCGGCCGCGGAAGGGCGAGACCCTGCCGGTAGGTAGAGGAGGCGAGGCACCGTCGGCTTCCGGTGTCGCCGGCCTGGACTCGGCGAGGATCACGAAGCTGGAGCGGCGGTGCGCCCTGCCGAAGGATGTCGTAGATGGGGCGACCTTGTAGGGCTCGGGTGCGCGCGGCGGCGGCGGTGGCGTCGAGGATGGAGGCACCGGCGACAGGTAAGCGCCGTCGGAGGCGGCCAGCACCCTGAAGGGCGGCGGGCCTTGCCGCGCAGCGTGGCCGTCATGATCGGTCCGCCTCATCCTTTCGCGTGGTCCTATCTTTCTCGATGGAAGGTACACCTTGTTAATCCGTTGTTTGCTGATTATTCGACGCGGGGGATTTTGGCAACGCGCCGCGGGCCCTCCCAGGACGATCAAAGTTAATGCCATCGCCGTCGCCGATTCGTTAATTCATTATGATTCGCTCGATAAACGATTCGCGGCCGCAACGCAACTCGCGCGGAAAAAACCTTGGTCGCGGCTTTCGCGGTGAATTCGAAGACAAGGTTCACAAGGGAAAGACGCGCTTATCTCTCTTTCTTGGAAGAGACAGTAGTATCGACACGATCAACGCATTATTCATTCACTCGGTGATTAATTGTGCAATTTGCACGAGCGCAGCTTTCAGCGCAAGCTGACGTGCATTGATAGAAAAATATAGTTGAATTAACTATAATCTCACTATATTTTATGGTTCATTTTGGCGTCAACCATATTTTTATAATTCGTGGAACCTGCAAAATATAGTAGAATAAACACAAATATATAGCCAATGATTGTCTCAAATAATTGTTTAGTTACTTTTACCACATGTAATGTATGGTAATTTCTCATTCACAAATATAGTGAGATTTAATATTCATATAGTTACATCTGTCATAATTTAGCAAATATTCTGGTAATATTGACTATATAAAAGAGTTACTTCACCCACCATTTTACATTTGTATCCATACAATAATTTTAGTTTAACTTACTATAATTCTTAGTAAAAAATATTATATGGTTGGTTATGCTATGCCTATATCGTAATTATTACCGATATTATGGTAATACTTACTATAAATATGATATTTCGGACTATAATTTAGTCACTGTATCATTATAGTTCCAAATATCATATACTTTTCTCTCAGTGTGGGGCGACCGTGAGGCGCTGACGAGGCGGACGTACGACTGAAAATCACCGCGCGGACAACCGAGCCGTCGTTTAATCCGCGATTCTCACGCGCGGCGAAGCTGCTCGACTTTAATTACGTCCGACGCGTGGATCGTGTTACTTCAGCCTCGCGATTTACACGCCACGGCCCGCAGTTTCGCGCCGACGTAAACTCGTGTGGCCATACCTGGTGCCCTTCATGCAGATTGCCGCTGTAGCGATGGGGGACGCCGCGAGATCCACTGTTACTCTCACCTGCAAGGAATAGAAATCTTTACTGAGACGAAGGAAACGCGGGGCTAGCTGAGGAGGAGAGAAGGAGAGAGTGTATGACTATCCCGGTGATAAACGGAGAAATTTTCGGCGCGATAACAATCGGGAGATCGCGGTTCCGCGCAGCGGCGTCCGCGGATGGAAAGCCGCTTGCAGAAGTATACAAACAGTCGCACAATATCGCATAATTCGCACGATTCGTCGACTCGGTAGCGCGCGTTCAACATGTCGAAAGATCGCAATTACGCCCCCGTGTCGGCACACTTCGTTTTTGCCGCCTGCCTTGGCACGCTGGAACTTTTCTTTCGGCCGACGACTGACTTTTATTCCGTCACGCCTCAAATACGTTACAGTTTTCAACGCGCGGGGGAGTCTGAAAAGTCCGTCGCGAATATTATTTCTAATGCAAATTTATGTAAGATATAAATCGCGAGAAGGTGCATCCGCGTTTCCACGCGGAACAAAACGAAGAGCTCTGCATGTTCGAAGAAGAGAATTCTGCGTGCGATCGTTCAGACTTCCACGACTGTGGGATCTTCGTTCGCTTCGCGGTCGACTCGAGTGAGGAGTGCCAAGCCAGACGTTCAGACACGTTTCACATCCGGCCGGAGTCTGCATCTCCAGGAATTAACGTGCGCTCTCGTCGGCCGTCCGAGTCGCGCCGATGTTGCGTCTCGGCGTCGACGCGAGTCACCTTCGTGAAGAAAAAGAGTAAGAACACTGAAGCCTCCTTCTCGTGTGTTATCGCTGACAAGAGAGCTCCTCACAGCCGACCGTGGAGGAGACCTATCGATCTCTCGATTGCGGAGCGAATCCTCTCGGAACAAGTGTTGATGAGCACCTCTCTTCTCGGCACGGATGGAGAAAGACTCGGCGCATCGCAGTGCGGCGCGGCGCGGCGCGGCGCGGCCGGCAATTAACGAGAGCGCGTGTTGCGCTATAATTATTCGTTGTCGTTCTGTGCGGCTTAGCACGCGGCCCGGCAACGAGTATCGTCTCGGCGGATATACGTGGAACAGCGTTGTTCACGCTCTCGTAGACGGCGAGGCGCGCCGCCGCCCGCCGGTTCTTCCGAACGATCCACGTAACGCGATGTTGAGCGCGACGTTGCGTTCGCAATACCTCTTCGCGACGACGACGATGAAACGTGGAAGACGAGAAGAAGAAAGAAGAAGTTCGACGCCGCCGCTTGCGAAGTGCGAGACTCACTGCGAATCGCGGACGAAGTTGAGCCAATGGCGGACTAATTAAACGTTAAATCATCATCGATGCGAACGGCCGCGACACGACGCGAGATGACGATAACCCGTCGATAACGGGTGATCTTTGTCAGGTCTTCACGCTGATATCGCCGGTTTGAGTGAATTCGAGCAGCGCTCGAAGTTTCTCGTATTTCATTACGAGCCCGCTTTAAATCCACAAACAAAGGGAGGAGGGCGGAAAAGGGAGACCCTTGTTTCTCTTTACCTCCGGATCTTATAATTGTGTCTTGGAGACTTGCATCGACTTGGTACTCGATGCGAAATTTACAATCTCTGCCTTTCTCCCTTTTTTCATTTAATAAAATTCATAATAATAAGAAGGATCAAATAATGGAGATAACAATAGTAGAGACAACAAAGAGATTTGATGGCGGAAAGTTGGTAGGATTTAAAGACCTTAATTAAGAGTAATTAAAGCAATTTAACAACGCTTAAAGAGGCAAGGTTAGTTAATTGTAATAAAGGTAAATACATAGAAAAGGGTACACCTCACCGATTTTTTTCATTTTGAAGTATGTTATGAAGGATGAAATTCTGAGTGACTTTTCCTAATAACACTACTATACTCCGCGCACTACAACTATATAGGGGTCGCTTATAGTTTCCGAGATATTTGATTTTAAAGTTTTGGAATTTTTATTATCTTGGAATTAAATTCCAGATATCATAAGCTGACGTTATTTACAGTATAATCCAAATTGTTAATCCAAACATAGTGTATACGTAGAAATATAAGAAACAGTACATATAAGCGAAAGAGGGCTCTGCTCCTCCCCCACACCCCCTCCCCAGAAAAATCCTAACCTAACCTAACTTATTGCATCTTTATATATTGTTGGGCGACGTTGAAAAGATCTCCTTAAAAGCCACAACACCTAATTATATGCAGATATTATAATAAGTTAAGTTGAGCCAGGTGATAGATCTTAAGAGAACTTTTTTCAACAATGTCCAAAAACATATAAAGATGCAATAAGTTAGGTTAGGTTAGGATTTATTTGGGGGAGGGGCGGAGCCCCTCTCCCGCTTATATGTACTGTTTCCTATATCTAAAATGAAACGAAAACGAAAACTACTTGTCTACTTCAAATATACTTCAACGTACAATTGTAAAGCTTTAAAGTCAAATATCTCAGAAACTATAAGCGACCCCCATATAATTGTATTAGGAAAAGTCACTCAGAATTTCATCCTTTATAACGTATTTCAAAATGACAAAAATCGGTGAGGCGTACCCTTCTCTATTTACATATATTTACCGTGATAAAATTGAGGGGACGAAATTGTGACATTCGCTGCGGAAGAAACAGGATTCAGCGGCTCGTCGCTGAAGAGAGCTGTCGCATGGCAAAAAGCTGAATGCCAATGAGCGAGGAACACTCAGGCGACCGGCCGGCGGCGCGGCGACTGTAGATCTCGCTCTATCGATCGCGCGCGATATTTTCTTCTTGCGATTAAGATTTAGATCGGGACCGGTGGGAAGTGTCCGTGGCGTAATTCACCGCGTGGCCGCTTGTTACAACTGGGGGCCACTGGGTGATTTACAACTATCGTTCGGCCACGAATCAATGGACGAGCGCGCGGAGCGGGCTCGAGCATGAATACGCCGTAAATTGTAAAACCGCGAGGCAGTCGTGTGCGCCAGGCAGTTTCGAGCGATTAGTTCGCTTAAATCGTAAATAGGAAACACGCTCGGAGCATAACCCGGAATCGGCCTCCGGGGTCGCGATCGAAAAGGCGAGCGTAAAATGCGCAAAGGGACTGCATCGCGAGCTCCGCTGCTGGCGCTCCTGCCGCGAAGACCGGCAAGGAACGTTGCCGCAAATACAACTTGAATCTCGCGGTAAGTTTAATATTTCAATCGAAAATTTCTCATCCAAACAGATTCGGTCTGCTTCCTCCCTATACAGAGCGTATAATAATTTTATAGCGCCCTCTGAGAAAGAGAGGGTCAATCTCCTTCGAGTTCATGATAGTGGGGATTGTTTTGAGATTTGTGACGAGTGCATCCCAAGGTTTATATCAAATCACTATTCTTTGTTGAAGGTCATCATTGCTCGAGAGGAGGCGAGTGAACTGATTGTGAGTGAAATTGCTTCTTCTCGACGATAGCTTTCTCTGTGTTTGTCGGTACATTCAGTTGTGCTAAAACGCGGTTGAGATAAACCGAAAATTGACTAAGAGAAAGAGAGAGAGAGAGAGAGAGAGAGAGAGAGAGAGAGAGAGAGAGAGAGAGAGAACCTGCTGCAGAAATCTTTTTGTTGCTGCAAGTTTTTTATCCGATCCGAAGTTCTCTCTCCGGTTTCTATTATTCTGTCGCAGACGACGAGGAATTCACTTACACTTACAACGAAATTGTTTTCTCCCTGTGTGCGCTCACGCGCGCGTGTGGAATTCCGGAGGCACTCGCGAATTCGCGCCCATAAATTCCGCCGTTCAACAATAAATTCGTAATTTCCATAATTCCCAGCGTATCCGCTTATGCGCCGATGCGCCGTGCACTTTACGTAATTACCATCGTATGTCGGTAATTGGTACCTCTCTCGGGGCAGACACGTAGTGTACGGGGGGCACGAGAGGGGGGTTGGCAGGAGGGGAGGGGCGGGGCGGGGCGGGGGGTTTGCAAAGCTGAAACAACGCAAATCTCCGAGTGTGTTACTTTCACCCGTCATGACAGTTCCTAATTGTCTCGTTAAATAAAAGCGTCGAAACCGGCCGGTCATTATCGTTACACACAGGTTCGCTCGAATCTGAAATCCTCTTCTCGTTAAGACCGTATCACACTAGCGACTCACGACTGCGGCTGCGGCTGCGATTGCGATTGCGATTGCGATTCTTCCTCGACCAATCAACGAAAGCAACGACTCACGGCTGCGACTCACGACTGTCGTTTGGACGGCTTTCTGATTGGTCGAGGAAGAATCGCAATCGCAGCCGTAGTCGCGAGTCGCCAGTGTGATACACGCATAATAGCCGTATCACACTAGCCACTCGCGACTGCGGCTGCGATTGCGATTGCGACCCTTCCTCGATCAATCAGAAAGCAGCGACTCGCGGCTGCGACTCGCGACTATCGTTTGGACGGCTGTCCATTTTTCGAGTCGCAGCCGCAGCAGTCGCAACCAATCACAGAACTCCGTATAATCACGTGACCCGCTCGTCATAATCACATTTATTTAATAGTATGTAGAAGTCGGTGATCATTAGAATAAGGTTATATCTAGTGTTGTTTTATGTGTTACATATCTTTTTTTAAATCGAAAATTTCGAAAAAATTTAATAAAGAGATGGACTATTATTTAATAGATCTCGTAGAATGTAAACCCCTTCTCTGGGATTGTACGTGTGACAGTATGTTAACAGTATTTAGCCGCAGCCGCGATCGCCAATCGCAAGTGTGATTGGAAAAGAAGAAATCGCAATCGCAATCGCAGTCGCAGCCGCGAGTCGCTAGTGTGATACGGTCTTAAGTCGGCCAGCCGGCTCGGCGAGCGGCTTTCGAAGTGGCCGAAAGAGATTTCTTTTTTTCGACACACTCGCCGCTTCCTCCCTCTCCCTCTTTTATTACCGTTAAATGGATCATTAGCTTCATTATTTACGCGTTATTATGCTGAATAAAAATCCCGAGATTCCCGCACGGTGATTGTGAACGAATCTGTGCGCTCGGCACAGATCGCTCGCGAGAAAGTCACAGAGCGCTCGTCTCGTCCATTCGGCCGCATTTTTCCGCGACGCGACGCGACGCGACGCGACTTTTCGTCGCTCTCGGCAAGTGCCGAGAGCCTCGAAATCATCGGCGGTGATCCTCGCGTTGCGTTCGCGCGCGATTTCGAAACACACGGAAATCGAGTTTATCGGATTGCGAAATAAAACTTTCGCTTCTCAATTAGAGCCGCCGCATACGCTTCGCTTCCATTTAACGTTGCATTAAACGCCGGCTACTCGGCTGGATGCTCTCTGTCTTACCCAACAAGGTTCACACACGTGTCTGTCCGACGCGACGCGACGGTCAGAACGGAAACCAGGGGACAGGAACTCGTGCGAGCGTCTCGCGTTTAAACAGCCGGCCGATGTCAAAAGTCAACGTTATTCAACGCGCGACAGCCCGAGGCCGCTCGAATCCCGAGACGTCTGTTAAATTGTAGCGCACACGATTTTACGTTGCGACGCCAAACGTTGCAACATTGTTGCGTATTCGCGAGGGTCGCTCTCGTGCACGGCGCGCTTATCAACATCCGCTCGACTTTTAGTCCTCATTTGGCTAACGTACCGTTATTAAGCGAAATGTAACACCGGTAACTTACGGTCATTGTTTGAATAGCGCCCTACCACGTGGCACGCAGATTTGACCTTTAGTCGCCGCTTAAATGCCCCTAATCGATCACACGAGGCCGACGTTCGAATTTAAATAAGAGCGTCGCGTCTCTCGTCTCGCAAATTGGAGCGAGGAAACGATTTGTAGGGAATATTCGCCGCCAATCTCTCTGGGCCAATAAAAACAACAAGAGGAATCGAGTACATTCCTCAGACACGGATTATAATCGCGTGAAGGCGCGGTCAAGCTTCCAATTGATTGCAAATTCTTCCGCTCGAATAATTCGAAGAATTCACAGTGGAAAATTCATGAGGACATTTTCGCAGTAATGGAAATAACGAATAACTTATCATAATAATATCCGTAGTAATAATAATAATAATGATCATAAAAATGTATAGCGAATAAATATTATTATATTATTATTCCGATACTCTTAAATGAAAGTCCGGTGTTCTCAAAATGATGTTCTCGAGCAATAATTCATTTTTATCTCTCAAATTGTTCTCGCTGGGAACAGCCTGAAAGTGGAATCAAAATGCCCAACGGACTCGAAGCTGGATTCTCCCTATTCTCCCGGACGACGACCTTCTTCTTCATTAAAGAACGAGTTTCAACGGAGGATCGACTGCACATAACGAATTAAATATAAATAATGGCTGCTAAGCGACTGATCGACGGTACGAAAAGACAAGTGTACACTGGAAAACAAAATTCGGTTTCGGCAGTTTTTTTTCTAGTGACATTGATAATCCTTGTAGATATCCGTTGTGAATTTGAGAATCACTGCTTAACCAAACTGCGCAAATCAAAAGATCGCGGGTCTCTCTCTCTCTCTCTCTCTCTCCTGCGCAAGTGATTCTCAAATTTTCCAACTAGACTAGTTACTAACGTTTGTAAAAAAAAACTGTCGGAACCGTTTTGCTTACCAGTGTACGCGTCGCGAGTTGCATTATTCGCCGCGTCGTCGTCGATCCCCGAGCCTGAGCCGAGCACCGAGACAATCGGTGGAGATTAGCGTGGTAGTCAACAATGTTACTAATGCGATCCTCCTTTGTCGCGAGTGATGATTAACATTAACGTTCACGCGCCTCCGAGCGCGTTGGCTCTCGCGCGCTTTAATTAACCTAACGAAACGGTATTTTAGTCATTAGGAGCGAGGGGCCGACCGGTGCACACCCGCACGCACCGGCGCGGGCGCGATTTTTTCCTCTCACGTTCCAGTGACCGATAAAAGAAAGAGAGGCGCACGTTTACTTCGCAATCCGTTTGGTCGTAATGACGCAACAAGAGTCACCCGCAATTCGCGGCGGCGGACAAATTCGACAAAGCCGACAAAGGAAGAGGCGCGTACGCTCAGCCGCGTCCTTAATTAGCATCCTTTACGTAATATTATTCCATTAAGTCACACGGCGGTCGCGTTAGCTTAACGCTTTCCACCGGTTCGTTCCCCCGCGGCGTTTCCTCGCAGCGGTCGCGCGCGGCAAATAATAACAAAGTTCGGCGATAAATCAGCTCGCGCGCGCACCGTCCAGGAGAACGGAAAACGCAGATTGGCTACGCTCGCGTATAGCCCGGGATCAACGACCCGCTGCTTCGCAGTCGCGTTTAGCGAACCCCCGGAGGTTCCGGTGGCTGCGACGTCCGGTTCTTGCGGGAGCAAGAAATTTCGCCGACGCGCTGTGCACGCGGTGAAAATGGAAATCGCGACGGCCGAGACGTCCGAGCGAGGAGGACCGACCTGGAGTTCTCAGCCAGTCGATCGTGAAGAATTCGCGCTAATCGATCGAGAAATCTGCTCGGTTGACCAGAATCATCATGCGTTACGCTGCGAGTCCGAGTGTGCTATTTTTGCACGCACAAGCGTGCGCTTGGCTGAGGCTCTCTTCACACGTTTCTTGTCTCGTGATTTTCAATCACGTCGTTTAATACCTTCGTAAATTCGTCATTCGCCGTCCCTCTGGGCTAATAAGATCAACCAGGAAAACCGAATACATTCCTCAGACACGGATTATAATTATGCGTGGGAGCGCAGTCGAGCTTCCAATTGATTGTAAATTCTTCCACTCGAATAATTCGAGGGAAATTTCACAATGTGAAATTCATGAGGAAATTTTCGTAGTGATGGAAGTAACAAATAACTTATAATAATAATAATATTCGTAATAATAATAATAATAATAATAATAATAATAAAGATTTATATCAAATAAAAATTATTATTATTTCGATACTCTTAAATGAAAGAGTCAAGTGTCAAGCTCGATGAATGATATTCTCGAGTGAACATAATTAATTTCTATCTCTCATTTTCGCTGGATAGATAGTCTGAAAGTGGAACCGAACGCTCGAACGCATTATTGAATCGCGTCGTGACTTGAGACGACGCGCGAAGCGCGAAAAAGAAAACTCAGCCAATTACACGCTTATGGCTCAAACCAAAATAATACGCTCGAATTCGCTCATTTTCGGCGCCGCCACCGTCTTCTGGTTGCTCTGGCAAGACGCGCGAGTAAAGTGTTATTATTATCGTTAACACCGCCCGCCACAAAAATCAGACTGACTCTCTTGATTAAAATTCCTCCGCCAAGTGCTTACAGATTGCACGATTACGAGACACTTGTCTCCCCCGGCGCGCGTGAAAGGTTTCACCCTCCCGCAGCGATTTCAATCGTCACCGCCCAAAATCCAACGATCGCCGACTTGTCAGCAGCCGAGGAGAAATTTGTTCTTACCGTCAGAGAAGAGGGCCTCCGGTGCTCCTCCCCTCGAATATAATAAATCACACTCTCGCACAAACGAAACACACTCGGAAACGTCGGACGCGCGGAAGCTCTTAATGCCAGGCGTCTTCTCGGAGGAGGAAAGAAGTGTCAATATATATGTAACGGGTGTTTTCAGCTCTAACGAGCGGCCAATGTCGTAACGGCGACGTTGCGCGCCGCCGCTCGAAAGCGCGCATCGCCGGCCGGCGAACTGGGATTTCTTGCCGATGCGCCGCGCGCGACGGTTAACGCACCGTTTGCACCGGGAAACGATACGTCTGCCATACCACGTAACAATTAATGCAGGACCGCACCGGCCATTTCCCGCGAAATGATCGGGTATTACGCGTACGTTACGCCACCCGGAACTTCCTCGCTCTACAAATCCGGGCCGGTACCGGTTAACCGCGCCTTCCATAACAGCGGTTTCTCGCGCGGAACCTTAATATTCGTGCACGCACGTGTACACGCATGGGCGTGTTGCCGCGTGTGCGCGCGGCTGTGTATTAAATAACCAGGCCTTTCGGAAACTCCTGCTTTCGCGGATCCACGCTCGTCCGCGCGATTACCGACGTGATGGCCATTTATTGACGTAAGTCCGTAGGCGCGCGCGATGATGAAACACCCCGGCGGCCCGGGATATCGAAATTTCTCTTCGCGTCAATTTGCTTGAACGCTTGTCGCGATCGCGCCGGTGCGACTAATTGGCTCCACCACCGCGTCTCATTGAGTTACGTTTTAATTAGATCTATTTATCATCCATTTGTTTGTTTATCACTGAATAATCGGAACGAGAGCCACACGGAGACAGAAGAGGGAGAGAATAGAGAAGATGGAAATAAAAAATATGAAACAAAACCAATTGGATTTAAAAAAAAATGGCCGCCATGGAAAGAGCCGACGGAGGCCGAGGTGAAAGGTGTACACACACGTTTCGAGTTCGTGAACGTTTATTCGCCGTGATTCTTTCCGGTAATGCAATCGCAGTGGTCGAGCGTTTGTGCGCGATCGGCGAAAATCAACGCGACGACCGACGCGTTGTTAATCGTGCACTAATTACATTTCGAAAACGCGTGTTTGCGACGAGGTCGCAAAATCGCGAGGACCGGCGAGGGAAAGTCCCAAAAGACGAGACGCGTTTTCGCGGTCGTTCGATCAAAGAATCACGAGACGTGAATTCCCGCAGGCGTGCGCGCGCGGACAAACGCGACGAGCCTCTCGCGTGCAAGTCACTATCACTCGATTATGCCCGCGCGATGATTGTCATGGAGGATTCGCGAGGCCGCATGCCCGTCGATAAACGGCTGGCTTACGGTGCAATTTTCAAACGCACCCCGCGGGGTAATTTACGCCGCTCCCTCGAGCCGCGAATTTTTTTTTTTTCGAAAATGAAACCCGTCATCGCGTCGATGTGGGCATCGCTCTTGCGTTATCGACCTGCTGTTATTTCAAAGCACACTCCGCTCGAGATTGAAAGCTCGAAAGTTCAACACTCCCTCCCCCATGGGCAGCCTCGAGTTTTCCCCGAGCGACGGAAAATTCAGTTACGCTAACCGAGTTGTTTCTTTAATTCGAGTTGTTTTGTTAATTCAGCCGGTCTCTTCCGTCGCCGTTGTGCGTAACAAATGTGTCATTAAGTGTGTTAAACTCGTCAGACCTGTTGGAAACTCCTCGCTCCGTGCTGTGCGGATCTTATCGCGAAACGGATAAAGCGTGCGCATGAATTTCGCAGAGATTCCATTGACGAGTGCGACGCGACGGGTCAATCGTCCTCGTTATGGGCATAAAACAGCCTCGCGTTGGATGCCCGATCGATATTTTCCTAAGAAGATTTTTCGTTCGCTCGAGACGTCGCCCCTCCTATCGATCTGATTCAAATTTAAGTACGTAGACCGCGCGGCGCGCGCGCGCGCGCGCGCGACGGAGAGCCGCTCAGACATGTAAAACTTTCCTCGCGGCTGAATGAACGGAGCGATTCACGCGATTTTTTTAATCTGATTTAGTGAATTCCGCGTCCCGACGAAAGTATGCCGATCTCAATCGCCCAAGGCCGATTAATTCACCGACACAATTAGGATCCACCAGGCTCCAACGAGCGTCAGCGCTTACACGCGTGAAATATTACACGCACTCCGAATCTGTGCTATACGTCACGTAAAAATGACACTTTTGCTTCTTTATAAATTACTTAAAAACAAAAACGACGCTCCTTCTTCTTCTTCCTGTATACGAAGAAGATCCGAAGAAGGGGAACAAATCCCAAGAAACTCATCAATCATACTCCCTGTGCCAGTCCACGTTGAAGAATTGACTCGGATACAACGTCAGAATATGAAATTGCAAAGTTTGAAAGTCAAACACCAATCCCAGAGCTTTTCGCACAATTATCATAAAAAAGACACGCACGTACATTATTAAGATAAAAATTGCATACACTCTCTTAGTCCGTTTCTTTTTTCGCCACACTCCCAGCGTTGCACCTCGCGCCTCTTCCTCGTTCTCTCCGGCGAGCCTCAGCTGTATATCCGTTTCTCCCGAAGTTCCGAAAGTTCTGTACTTGAGCGCGAGAGAGAACAGGCCTATTGTGCACGTGAAACGCGCGTTACAAATTGTTCTTCCATGCGATCACTGCGATCTCGCCCCCCCCCCCCCCGCGACAATCGTCACCGTCTCGGGACGGCGTTCGTGTCGTCGAAGCGGAACGCGGAAAAACGCGATGTGTCGTTACGGAAATAAATCCCTCGGACTCGCGCGACAGTTGCGACAGCATAATCTAAGAGGGGAAGTGCGCCCTCCCCCGTCCTCCATCATCCAGCTTTTTAATCAGTTGGCACGCGAGTGTTTCCGTGTCTTACAATCGCCATTAATTAACATACACACCACCATTAGGCGACGTACATCGCATTCCCTCTCTCTCTCTCTCTCTCTCTCTCTCTCTTTCTTTCTCTCTTTCTCTCTTTCTCGTCGCCCCTCGAGACGTGATCTGTTTCCCCTGGCGAGTGGTCGACGGTGACCGATGTGCGACCGGACGCAAATCGTCGCGGTCGTCAGCGAGAAATCCCGATGGAAATCGGGAGAAATCGTCCTCCT
The DNA here is from genome assembly GCF_003227715.2 of Harpegnathos saltator. Lineage (NCBI taxonomy): Eukaryota > Metazoa > Arthropoda > Insecta > Hymenoptera > Formicidae > Harpegnathos > Harpegnathos saltator. Next base: position 1,847,101 of record NW_020229939.1, read on the forward strand.
CCTCCTCCTCCTCCTCCACCTGGCGGACGCGCTGCGCCTCGACGAAAGTCGTCATCGGGCACGAGTCACGAGAGATTGAAGATCAATCTCCAGATCCAACGCAACAGTCACCCCCGGTGAGTGTGCACAACCCGGCTGAGGCTCGCGCGGCGGGCTCGGAAACGACGTTTAACCGCTCGCTGTCAAATCCAGCCGCGCGCGAGCTACTTCGTTTCTCGAAAGTTATTCCGAAAGATTATTTCTCCTTGACGTCGTAAAGGTCAGAGGGTAAGTGTTCGCAGCGAGGTAGAATCACGTCGGGGAGGCGAGTCTTGCCGGGACTGCCCCCGAGGCGTCAGAGGCGAGACGAGACGAGAGAACGTGAAAACAGGCTGAGAAGAAAGAGGAGGAGCGGAAGGAAAGCAAAATGCAGTAAGAGAGAAAAAGAAGAAGAAGAAGCAGAAGAAGAAGAAAGATGACGACGTGGGAAAACACAGAGAGAGGAAGAAAGAGAGAGAGAGGGAGGGAGAGAGAGAGAGAGAGAGAGAGAGAGAGAGAGAGAGAGAAATCAGTCGAAATGACGAGGACGAGGACGAGGACGCCGAGGACGCCGAGGACGACGCGGAGGGACGGCCGTGGCCGGTCGTCTTACCTGTCTCGCGACGGTGCAGTGGCTCGGAGGCGCGATGTCGCGGTGCTTGGCAGCATTTACGACGGAGCCCGCGAGCGGCTCGCGCAGCACACCGCGGAAAGGCTCGTGGATTCGGTAGCGCGCGGGCGCGTGCGGATCACGTTCCTCTGGCCGCAGTCGCAACACCACGTCGTCGTCGGTCTCGCCCTCCGCTCCGACTCCGGCTCCGGCTCCGGCTCCGGCTCCGACGGTACCCGCGCGTCCTCGCGCCAACACGAACGCGTCCTCACTGGCGCGGGGTCGCCCGCCGCGACTTATAGCGCCCGCGGCCGCGGAATACGCGCCGGGCTGGTCACTCCGACGGGGGAGGCGCGGGCGTCGTTGACCAACACTAGCTGAGTTCTCGCTCTTCGAGCGTCTCTCCCCCGCGGCAGCCGCTCGGGAAAGTCTCCCGGAGACACCTCGACTCGTCTCTCGGTTCTTCATGATCGGACGCAAAGAGAAAGAGAGGAAAAAGGTATTATTATTATTAGTCGTACACTCTGAGACGTTTTCCTAGCAGGAGCGTAAAAAGCGTGCGATTATAATAACGGTGAGGAGTGATCAAAGGGTCGGGAGGAGCTTCAAAATGCGAGCACGAGTGAAAACGTGTGTGAGTATAAGTGTAGGTAGTGGTGATTGTAATTATAACAAGAAATTATCAAGTAACTGAAGGGAGCTTCAAAGTGAGAACAATGCGATTGATATAATATAGATGAGAGTCAATTTAGTGGCCCAGAGAATAGAGAGAGAGAGAGAGAGAGAGAGAGAGAGAGAGAGAGAGAGGAGGCGGGGGAAGGCTCATTGTAGTTTCAGCAGGCAAATTTCTTGAAATAAATATCTGAGACGCGCGAACGTGTGTCTCAGGAAAGTTCTCGATTTCCTCAAATATCTTTTATTCAGAATTCATCTATAATGGAGATCTAAATCGCCTATTTCGCAAATGCCGAATCCTCCGTTCTTTCCGCAAGGTAAACGCGAGTCGGGGACTGCGGTTGAACTGCGTGTCTCATTGTAAGTTGAAAGAAAGACCAGGGTACAAATAAGCGGAACACAGATGTCACGGTCTCACAGATGATGTAAGGCAGAGTACAAAATGTTCGTGGCGCTTGCGAAGATTAATAATAGTTCACAGGGGAGGAGGAAGAAAGGTAATAGTTACAAGCTCTAGAAACTGTGGTCTACTGCGCAGCTGGAAGTTCGCACAAACTAGACCCGAGCCTTGAAATAATCAGAGACGCAGACGCGTCACATCAGATGACACTAATCGCGCCGATTCCGTTACTATTGCGAGTTCTACGCGAACCGCGAAGAGGGAAGCTTACATATAGGTGCAGCATTGTTACCACTATTTTCACCTTCATTAGCTGATGTGCTGAAAAAAAATTTGATCTCTTATGCCTGCCAGACGTCGGTGGAGGCGGCAAAAAATATCTCTCTAAATTTCTTCGAGTGGAATCTCATAGAGACACAGTGAAGGCATCACCACCCTCACGAAGGACGGATGTTTTGCATGAGTTTAAAGACGACTCCGACTTCGAGCGATACGAGCGAACGTTCCGATCGATTCAAGCGGATTCACCTGTCAGTTTCGAGCGAAAGTATTCACTCAACGATTCAGAGCGGAGAGTTCATCCCGTGCGAGCGAAGAGTCGTCAGTCGAATTTGCGTGAAATCTCACTCCAGGAAATTTAGAGGCTGCGTTCCGCACGTAAACAGCGCCGGTCACAAGGTGTTCACTTCCTCGCGGAATCGCCCGTGCGATCCCGACCACACTTGCTCGACAAGTCGAGCGCGATCGACACCCCGCTGCGAGCGCTTCCCGAGAGAGAAGCCGCGAGTTCCGCACGCAACGACACCCACGTGTTCTCCACCCTCTTCCTCATTCCTTTCCTCGACGAGGCTGCGCAGACCTTGCGAGAGGGGAAGGTTGGAGGAGGAATACGCAGCGCGGAATACGAGAGCCGCATCTATAATCGAACTTCTCAGGCGAGGCTGTTCGTTCATTCATTAAGCGGCCGAATTATTGGAACATTAGCTTGATTGGACGAAACTGGGCACGGCCTGATGCACGAATCCCGGTGCCTTGCCTATGTCATCATCACCGTCGACGCGAATGCTTCGTTTCTGCGGGCGAATAACAGCAAGACCAAATATTTGAACGGTGGAAAGGAGCGAGCGAACATTCGAAGAACACCCAACTTGAAAACCTCGGGAAATATTGATTCCCGATAACACAACTTTCCGGTGCCTTCAGAAGTATAAAAGAGTCTAAGCGAAAAAACTGGAAAATTCAGGCTGGAATTAGAAGATCTCCGGGTGATTAATCGAGATAACAAGAATCGACATACAAAGAAATACAAATCGAAATACAAAGAAACGGACATGGATAACACTTCTCAAAACGTGGCTAGAGGTCACATCGTTTGAGGGACTTTCGATGACATGAACTCTCAGTCGATGATGTGAAAGCGCGCAAACAAAAATGCCCAGAAATTGATGTGTAATTCATATTCGCAAGTATGATCGATCAGGTTAGGGAAAATACAGGCACAGACAACGGACCAACGTGCGAACCGGAGATCAAACCGTCTTAAGATGTATTAAAAAAAAAGTATTCTATTTGTAAAATGATTTTTCCCATAGTCTCATATTCTAAGCGTAGCCTTTTACAGAAAAGGATTCCTCTTTCGATAAAGCTATTAAAGTGAACCAATCATCTAAAATTTATTAGATATTATTCTGTTCTACTCTTATTTCAAGAGAATTTCCTCTTATATAAATTAATTTTCCTCTTATATGAAGAGGAATATGTTGATTTAGATGTCGGCTTCTTTTGTTCAGTCATGCTCTACTTCCAGATATGCACAAAAAAATAATCACGTGCTTATGAGTCAGAATATTTGGAATGCTTTTTAAAAAAGGTATATGTGTTGCTGTAACATATAACAAAGATAATTTACCCATGTGTGGTCAAATACTTTTATAATCTATTGCAAGAAGTTGAATAATATATTTTTTCTTTTAACCATGTTTCATACAATTGGATATAATAAACATCTTTGTAGCTATGAAGTCCGTAACAAAACTGATTGAAAATTAATTTGTTATGATGATCTTATTTCATCCGTGCCTACATATTGCAGAACTGGAAGTACATCTGGAAGTACATGCAGAAGTACATCTATATATATATATATATATTACTTTTCGCTATACATTATAGTTTTTTTTTCAAATTAACTAGTATAACTAATAAGAGAATAAAATACAGTAAGAATAATAATTCCCTTAAAAAAAGACTAAATAATTTGTGTACAAGAGGAAATTGATATTAAAATCAATAAGATTTACATTATACATATAACATATAATCCCTCTAACTTTAAGAATAATGTGTTTATAATATTTTCCTCTTAATCTTAGAAGAATCCTCTTGAGGCCATATACCAGAGTAAGATTCTCTAAAATTTAGATGATTCCGCTTGTTCTGAAATTACATTTTTTTTGGGTATATCAATGAACAAGGCAGACGTCAAAAAAAAGGAGAGAAAAATGGAATGAACACTAACGCTTCGGACGATCATTACAGCAGACGAAGCACGAGAGACATGGGGTCGTTTTAAATATATTTTATTTATATATATGTACAGCACTTATATATACATGTATGTGTGTATGTGTATATACATGTGTATATACACACACACACATACATGTGTGGGATAATCATAATCATCGCCACGTTAAACATGGTACATTCGACTGCGAGTAAATGGTACGACTGTCATACATGGATTACTTTTACTTGCGAGAACCCAGCTCGCTCGTCGACCGGAACTCGCGGTCTCAGCTGGAGCTACGCGCGACTTCGTGTTTTGCTCTTCTTCTTCCTCCTCGTTTCTTTTTCCTTTTCCCTTTTTTCCTTTTTTGTTTGATCTTTCACCGCAATTCAAAAATTGCTCACGTGCGAATTGCTCAGACACGATCGTGATCCGTCTTCGTGCGGTACGCACAAGTCGGGGAGACGCGCAAAGCGATCAGCGCGCGTTAATTAACAAGTGGCCGCTTGGGCGTCGGTGGTGTCCACGCGGGACCGGCAGTTGGAGTCCAACTAGATTATAACGTACGTTGTGGCGGAAGTTACGACAGCGGTGCAACGCAACGAATTAAAGCAAAACGAGTCGAGGAAAGAGGTCGGAGGAGAGAAAAGAAATTAAAGAGTGTAATCTCGCGATCTGCCGATTACCGAACCGAGGAACCCGTGTCGATATCTGACGATAGCGAATGTATCAGCTTGATCGTCATCAGTTCGTAGGGATTTTTGCGGAAAATTACAAGCCGATGCTTTTATACCAGTCAGGCATTACTTTACTCTCATCGACTCAAGGGCAGATAATTATAAAGGTTCTTTGAGAGTGTAAGCGAAAGCGTGGGAAAAAGGACGAGCCAAATTCGTCGGGAAAAAATGCCGTGAAAACCGTTTGTTGCGCAAACGAATACAATCGCAGATAACAATCACTTTAACGTCGGAACGATGTATTTTCATCATCCTCAGCTGAGATCACAAATTACAAGCGACTGTCGGTCAAGAGCAGCGGAGTAGGCCAGCAGAGTAGAACAGAGCGGACGACCGCCATCAAGAAAGGAAAACGAAAACATTTAAGTTACACTTAAGCGCGAAGGTATCGGCTTGGAACTTGTTCCAAGTAAAAATCCCTACGAATTCGTCGAGCAAGCCAACAGTACCATTTACCCAACACGACAGGCCAAGGGTGCGTTTGAAGATAGCAGTTTACTGGCCGCTGCCAGTAAAGGAAATAAAGTTGACAGCAGTGAAAATTATCGGTGCTGCGTTCTGTTTCTTCCACTGGTAAAGCCAGTTACTGGCAAAGCCAGTAAAATAGCTACAGTGATCCCAAATAATACGAAAGATAAGATAGATGAGTTATCTGGGTTATCTGGGCCATCTGGATATCGCCATTAATCTGGATAACCACAGCTATTTTCAAACGCACCCAAGACATCCAAAACAAAACATTCTAACACACTCTGTCCCCTGCTCTTCGCGCGAGGAGGACTCTTTGGAAAGAGCGCGTCTACGTGCTCGAATTACTCTAAGAGAAGCGTCGGGGAAAAGTTGGCGACGCGCGTCTGAAGAGAACAACGTACATGCGGCCGAAGAAACGAGCGCCAAAACGAAGGATCAACGCGAGTCCCAAACACCTGGTCGACCTGATCAGTCGCTCGCACGGTCTCCGATCAAACCCAGCTGGATCGATCGGCGCGAAGAGAATACGAAGATCGCGCGGGAACAACGTTAGGCTGGCGCACAGAAGTTTTCCTGTCTTGAAATGAAATCGACGACGAAATCATCCGGTTCCGAAATATCGAAAATCCCTACGAATAAAATCAACGCGCACACACACACACACACGCATACATACGCACATATACGCACAGCGACTCGGTATTCTCGGTAGCATATTCGTTCGCGTACGTTTGGAAAACGTACGCGAACGTTTCACAACCGCTTCGGGAAACGTTTCGGAAACGTTCTCTGTACGATACGCGCTATTCGTGAATATTCAGTCGGATACCGAGCGAGGTCTTGTTCTCTTTCTCTCTCCTTTTTAATATGCGAATCAGTATTGCTTCACGACAGTTAGAATTTGACGGAGAAACGGGGCTACCCTTTCGCACCAACATACGACATACACACAACAAATGGAAGAAGCGCATTCTTCTCGCGCAACGCGCTATCGACTCAGCACGCGTGGGGACACGTATAAATGACGTTTCTGACCTTAAATACGTCACTTTACATCTACTTCATAACTCGGAATCAAAGACAGTCACACATAGCAGCGTTACACTGCTATTGCTTGGCCTATTGCTTACTTGCCGTCGTACCTGCGCTCGGTGGTGCAGTTTACTTTTCTCTTCCTTCCTGTCTTGTGGCCAATAAAATTATCATTATGTTACTGTTATATGTCATTCGACGTCATTAATATGTCCTCACGTTTGCCGGATGCTTCGCTATTCGGCGGCAGACCAGCACGCATTCGCATTTCAGACCTCGTTACATCTCAATGGGCGATACGAAGAAAAGCCGTCCAATCTATGCGTTTACAAAAGACCGGTGCGCGAGTTGACGCGATATTCGAGGAGCCATGAGGTATATATTGTCAGTATTCGCGTACCTAAACGCGTGTCGAGAGGCGTCGCCCCTCGTCGTCGGCTCGTTCAACTGTCCCCGAGAGAGCCCCGCGATCATCGTCTCTGTCAGCGACGTCGATCGCACCAACGGTGCTCAGTGAGCCGCTAACTCTGGTTATTTATTTATCCAGCGACGAAAGATCGGGTGATTCGAAAACGTTGATCGATTCGGCTCAGAACGACTTCCGATCCGCTGTGAGGTCGAAAACTGACTCACGAGATCTCGCTCGCGAGGCTTTCTCGCTGATTCTCTGATGCAGTAGCACCACAGTTTTCGTCCCGCTTTCGGGTGGGAGCAAAAACGAGAAAAATACGCGAATCGAGGGAGAAACGGTGGAAGTTCACTCGACGCGGTGAAATTTCCAAAGCTTCCTCTCTCCGCTTTTCTCCTTCTTCTTTCCGACATTTTCTCCCGCCTTTTCCCATTTGATTTTATATCTGTATTATGGGCGAGATCATGATCCGTGCAGGAAGAGCGAGACGTTAACCAGAGTTAGTCGAGTCGGACTGTCGATATCACTGAAGCCAAGGCGGTTAATAGTGTCAGTGACGCGATACATGAGATTATGCGATTGCGTGTCCGCGAGTGACGCGCGCGAACTTTCGGACTGACGTCGTGATTGAAATTCGCGGACGAATCTTTCCTTTACTTCTTCCTCCTCTCCTCCTTCTTCTCTTCTTCTCTTTTACGCTCACTATCACAAAACATTCTTGTCTCGGGCACGTGACGCCAGTGGCAAGGCTACGATTGCCGAGATTGCACAAGTAGAAGCGATCTCTCGTCATACAACGCACGGGATCGGCTTAAATTGACGCGCGTCGCCTGTGTTTGCACATATGTGTGTGTGTGTGTGTGTATGTGTGTGTATGTGTGTGTGTGTGTACGCGTGTGTGTTTAACACTAGAACTACAACCGGTTTGTGATCTCCTGTAAAAATCACTCACAAATTTATGCCGCATTTTATATTTTCGACGGGAACAAAAGAAACGGATAGTTATTTCTGCCCTCGCATCGTATGCTTCTTTGAGTGAAAAAACCTGTCGCTTCGACCACTTCGGTAGTTCTAGCGTTAATCCTTTAAGCCCGGAGGATGTCATCTCGCGGAATGGAGACCGGTTATCCTTCGTACGGCGACTTCCTTCGTCAATCAATAACTTATTGCAATCTCGATAGAGAGTCGGATTTACCGCGGACACCTCCGTTGTGATACCGCGACAAATAATTAGCGATAAATTACTAAATTATGCTTACAGCTTTATCGGAAGGGCTGAAGAAATTAACCGATCGTTGCTTAACCCTTTGCACACGCATTTGTCCGTGGTCTCGCGAGAGAAAGAGAGAGAAAGAGAGAGAGAGAGAGAGAGAGAGCTGATGTCCGCGTAAGAGATCAAAACATCGTGATAGCCGAGCGTTTATTCGATTGAGAGCTGTTCGTCCAAACATCGCAAGCCGAGACGAGCTTGTTAACGTCGATATTAACCGCCGCATATCGACGTCACATTGCGAGCGCGCGGTGTGCAAAGAGTGAAGAAAGATCCTTGTCACGCAAATGATCACCTAGCTTTGGTATGACGCAAACGTGGATACTTATTTATATTACAAGACGTCAAATGAACTCCATCGCCGATGGATTTCGTGCAAATAACGACTGTCGAAACGAGATCTCTCCTAGACACTCCTGCGAGACAGTTCGCTACGATATTGTCGTTCAAACGCGCGTACGTGCGTTTCGACGTTACAAAAGAAAAAAAGAAAAATATATACATATATATATGTACATATCGCACCAATCATTCGCATTCCTCCGATGTGAGAATCGTTAAATTCAACGTAACACGTTTCTCATTGCGTTCGCTGCGCGCGCGCGTTTATCGGAATCATTAGCGAGTTCTAATGAGCAACACGGCATATATCGATAAGCAGTTATATCGATCCAACACTTCGCACGCGTGATCATTTCAGATGAAGTAAATTCGCTTGCGCCAAAAATATGAACACACGTTTGCGGGACGGTTTGAACTAGGGCTTCGATATTTGGTCAGGTCTGACCAGGTCGAGATCCCTTCGAAAAATTTGGCAATAAGTCAATATTTTTTTATTGCAATTTGATAACTCACCCTGACATGATTATTCTTATTTTTATATTGGAATGACAATTTCAGATGATTTTATTATTAAATCAACTCGTCTGTTTTATATATATATATATATATATATATATGTGTACGTATATAAAATTCGAATATCGAATTCAAATATCAGTATAATTTAAAATATCCGCGTTACCACAGTAATACGGTTTTGAGTTTTCGGATCAAAACCGATCTCAGATATTCGGATTGTCAGATATCCGAATACTTGGAAGCCCTAGTTTGAACACATTCTTTCCAATGAAGTCAAGAACGCATCAAATGATTATGGATGCGGGCCGCTACTTCCGAGTCTATTCAGTAAGCAAATTGACCAGAGTTTATTTTTCTTACGACCCAAGGGTAATCGATTGTGATTGATTAATTTACATTACATATTCGCGTTTTTGCATGCCACGGGCCTAATCTATTGTAATAGGAGCCGAAGTGACAATATATGAGACACCAACGATACAATCGCAAGCACTCGGGACAAAATATAGATATCTTCATATCTAAGCTTCATATCTAAGCTTATCTACTAGATAAGAATGCGACGAAAGATTAATATTTATACCGTGTGCTGTCACTTCGATTCTGCAGTCACAACCGATTGCCATGTAAGTCGCAGCTCACAATTGTGATGTATCGAATACGCTACTAACTTCATCAAAAAAGATATCATGAAACGTAATATATCTATTAAAAATAATATAAATACTTATTATGGTATTTTAGTATTTATACAATTATAAATACTTATATTTATCAAAGATAACTTAATTAAAGTAATTTAATAATTTAGAAATAATTCAGCGGTAAATTTAATTCGATTCAATAAATCCGGTATATGTCCAAACCGTTTCGCAAACGTATATGGTGCACAACTCTTGAGCAAAGCGGGATCGGAAAATTATATTCATGTGCATCGTAAAAATGACTAATTATCTCAACATGCTAATAATATATAGACGGGGTTTTTAGAGGCGAGTACGCGCCGAGTAGAGCGAAACAATTAATCTTGTTGCTTTAAGTTTGTTTTCGAAGATAAAGAATTTCGCTGATAAGAACCTACGACAGCATGCCTGGAAAATAATGGCAGTTTTCGTGCGATTTCGAGCATGCTGTTGCCGCGGAATTCCCCATAATTAATTACATAATTGACAATACAATCAGACTACCGTGTTGCACTGAACTTGATCGCATCGAATATTGTAGTTTCACCTCGCATAAACTTGGATCGATCCGCGGATCTCGCTCGCTCGCGCAAACAAAACAGAACCAATAATAGTCCGCAGCATCGTGTAAGACTCTTTCTTTCTCCCTCTCTCCTTCTCTCCTTCCCTCTATCAAGTCTAAAAGCTACTCGTCTCTTGGTACAGCCTTACGTTAATATAGTTACAAAAAATAACGCTCTGTTATCTTTAGAGGAACTCCCTGCTGATATAGTCAATTGTCATCGAAGAATGTTTCGCTGAGATACATTAAGCTTTTGATCCCGCCTTATCCTGGACTCTCTGTACATGATGAAGCCTCTTGTGATCCTTCCGGTACTTTTCGATCGTCAATCCAGCGTCGGTGGGACTTGGCAAACTCAACGTCACCGGATCCAAGCTCGCCGCTAATTTCAAATACGTCTCTTCCATCTCCTTGGTGATCTTCACCTCGTAGTTCAGACTAGTCTTGCGCGAGTCCTTTGGCGACTGCTCGTCTAACACGTCAAATGTTATGAGATTTTCGCCGTGGTCCGCTTGCATGCACTGCATGCCCAACAAAGGATCAACATCGCTCGATCCATTCTCCGCAGGCATCTCGCGGTAAGCCTCGACATTTTTCGACGACTTTTTCATCACGTCGTCGACACGAACGTCATGAGCCGCCGGGATCGCTCCACCTTGCTCCGAGGACTTGCGCTTCTCGTTCACGGCCTTCTCCCCGCACTTGCCGCTCTTATTGCTATCGTGCACTGTCGAACTGTCCACGCGCAACGACGACTGCACCCACTCGGCCACCCGCTGCAGCTGATTGTCCTGCAACAGCACCGGCGAATTGTTGTCTTCACTGCTGGTTGAGGTCGAACGCTCGGAACTGGCCCGAGATGTCTTCTTCGCGTGCACCAAAGCGGTGCTGGCCTTGCCGTCAGTGCTGCTGTATAGCACAGTTTTGTAGTGGCCCGCATTATCCAGCAGAATGTTCTTGGAACCAGGTGTGACACGTACCAGACAGTTCCTCGGTCCGGTCACGCGGCCTTGGCCCGAACCGACGGACTTGACGTTGTTGAAGACGACGTGCGTGCCGCCGACGCCAGTCGACGATTGCGCGACGTCACTGCAGCTGCTGGACGGATCAGAGCTGGAGATCACCATGCTGTCACTGCTGAAGCTCGGACTGGTCGCTACCTCTGGCTGACTGCCGTCATTGTTGCTCGCGCTGTTGTCCGGGCTCTTCACCTCGATCAGCGTAAACTGCGTGACATTCCGCGCTTCTTGCCGCTCCGATCGGTCGTTCTTCCAATCGCGGTCGTTGATGATATCAAGCTCGACGCCGCGATTCGCCCTGGACTTGCTGTCCTTTGCATTCATCTCGGACTTCCACTTGGTCCACTCGTTCTTCCACAGTCTGTCGTTGATGATGTCGATGTGTGTCTGCTCCTTGTCGGCGCGCGTTGACCCGTCACCGAACTGATCAAAGCTACTCCTTTCGCTCTTGCTCCAGTATTTCGCGATAGACTTGTTATTATCAGCCAGAGATTCGCACTTTTTGTTACTAGCCCTGAGTGGCTTGGCCTTGTCGATGTTTATCCTATTGAGATCGTTCAGTCGCGAGAATGACGGCGAACGCTGCGACGAGTTTTTCTTGTTCAAGCCGGCCTTCGTGGCGCAATTCTCCTCGACCGGGCAATCCTGAACGTTCCTGCTATTTCTGCCGACGAACTTGTCCTTGATACAAGTAACTTGTGTGGCATAGATCGTGCCGCAGTCGCCGTTCACATGGTGACGCGTTTTCTCGCCGTTCGCGATGTTCTCATTGATCTCATAGAAGACCGTGTGCGAGATCGGCGCGGAGTTAGCCGTGAGTTTGTCCACACTCTGATGCTGCTTCTCGCCGTTCAACGTCTTCTCCGACGCGGACTTGGTGACGTTGCGACGCGTTTGCTCCTCTTTGGGAGGAACGGACGCGTTGGGCAGGCACGTCTGTGTCTCCGCGTCTAGCATGAGAATGCTCCGATGGCAGGTACACGTGTCACAGTGCTTTGCGAAGATCCTCTCCTTTTCGCGGTCCTCCAACACCTTCGCCATTATGGCGGCCGAGACGACGTCCACCGGCGGTTTGCACTCGTCGCCGGTGTCGTCGTCGTCGCTGTGCTTCTCCACCGTCGGCTTGGTGATGTTGTATACCATCGCCGTTGGCGGGAACGTGGATATCGGCACAGTGATGCTCTTTACGTCTGGTTGCACCACGTCTGCAGGGCAACGCTTCTGCGCGACGTATGTGCGCACCTTGGCCTGCACTTCAGACGGCAGCTGCAATAATAAACAAAACACGCGACTGTGAGACTCTCCGTTGATGCCTCAACTGTGTTGATATAATAAAGCTATTGTATTTTTAAATGCTGATTAAAAGACGCAGCTGGTTCTCTATTTTCTCTCTCCTCTCTCTCTCTCTCTCTCTCTCTCTTGGCCTAGATGTAGTTAAACAGTCAAGTAGCGAGAGGGTAAAGTTTATTTACGCGCGCGCACGCGCGTGCGCGTGCGCGCGCGTAACATTGTAACGATAAGCGAATTAATGGGACGTTATATAAACACAAGGAAAATGTCATTGTAGCATTTCGCCTTAGCTTCACCTCGCGGTAACAGAGGCGTAAAATCTACACCGGAACTAGTACGTGACATTATGTAAACGACATATTATTGTGTAATATTGTTTCTTTCTTTATCTGATGCGTCTGTGAATTAAAATTATGAATTAAAATTATCAGTTTTATTCGAAACATGACGATATCTTACCGAGTCGTATTTCTGACCCACGAAGTTAGAAGGTTTGCACTGTAGCAATTGTATTGCTAAACTAACGTCGTTTCTATATTTTTCCTGAAAAAGAAAAAAATGCATGTTCTTATATATAAAGATAAATATAAGATATATTTAAATAAAATATATAAATTGAATATAGATATATATAATTAATTATAGACAATGCTGAAGAAACTTCCTACGATTTCCTAAAATACTAATGTTATGTAGGATTCTTCCATTATTACCGTATTATCTTTCTCATTCAAGTTCTTTGGAATATAGAGTCGAATTTTCTTTCATGAAAATATCAAAACACTAATAATTTTTCAAGTATAGGTGATTAAAAAAAAAGATTTTTTACTGGATATCAAGAAATCAAGTAAATACTAAAACTGCATTCTTAAGTTTCAGTTAATTTCAGGTGGTGTTTAAATTAATAAAATTAAGGCTTGGTTGCGAAGACATAAAATGCAAGAGATTAAATAATTATAAAGAAATTATTACTTTCCTTAATATTCTCACCAAGAAAAAATTGTCTCCAATTTGTCCATAGAATAGTATAGTATCATAGAATCATAGAATTCTATCATAGAAGTTCATCATAGAATAGAATATACTGTGTAACGATAAAATACTTACATTATCTTGAGTTAACCGATGAATTGTAAAATTCGCATCTGCTAATCTATGAGACAAAGTCGCAATATCCTTCGTGAAGGCACCCTTCTCTGTCTCACATTTGTCCACAATTCGCAGCAATTTGTCCTCGAGATTCTGATTAACCTTTTGCACCCTCTTGTGTGCCTCATGTAGACGTGAATATTTCTCTTGCCATATCAGCAGCTCCTCTTTCATGGAAGCCAATTCACCATTTGGAAATTTATCAGCCTCGTTTAAAAATTGCGTTTCCATCGTCACAATATGGTTGTCTTTTTCCATTAAGCGCTGCCGTAAGTTCTCTATTTCTGCATGCAGATGCATGTCACAATGCTGTTGACTATCCTGTCCGCAAGTGCCGCACTTACACCCACATTCCTGCATTGAGATAAGACTTGATAAGTATGCAAGTACATATACTAAAACATTATCTTCTACAAGAACATTAATCATTGACAAACATAGTGCCAAGAGGGAGAGAGAAGGAGAGAAAAAGAGATATTAACATTTATATTAAACATAACATTATATCTTGACATATAAATGAGAAATACAATATTTGATGTGAAGAGGAAAATATATAAATTTATCCTACATATCAAGATACAATCTTGACTAACAAAGAAATTACTTATGTCACGTTATGTTAACTACTTAACTATACTAAAGCAAGAACTAACCAGTATAAACCATCATGGATGTTGACATCAAAGAGTAGTATAACACTCCCATGATAATTACATTCATTGCGTTTTATTACTGAATATGATACATCGAAGTGATTCAAACGGAAGCAAATAAGCGAAAGAGTCAAGGCACATGCAATTTTATCGAATGCATCTCAATGCACACGAACGCAGTGAAGTTCTCGTGCGTGACAGCCGCGTCAATACCGCAGGATGAATGACATAATAATACGATTAATCGGGAGAAAGAGGAATCGACACGACTTGCGCGGAATTGAACAGCTGGAGGAGCAACGCGGCACAACGCCGGGCCATTCCCATTGTTCATCCGAACAGGATGAATCACACCGAGTCGAGTCATACAGCCTGTGTGCGTCCACACATCTCAGCTGTCAGCCACGTTGGCAATTTTTTTCACGAGCCACTCACAATTCGCGATGTTCTTCCGACTTCTCTCTCGCACGCACACACACACACACATACCTTGCACTTTTCCGCCATGGTGGTGCCCGCCGCGAACATTGTCCGGAATAATGCAAAAGTACGGTCTAACGGCGCGTCCGCGGTGTCGTTGGAGCCTCATAACCCCTTCTTGCCTGCCTGCCTCGGCGCCTTCGACGAACAGAGTTGTCTTGCGACCGCACGCTCGCGCTCGCGCTTGACACGATAATCCTTCGACTCTCGTAATGCGGAGCAACACGCAACTGCGCGTAACTGAACGTTCCGTGGGATCGGTGCACATAGTTCAGCGGTGACAAACGACATGGCAGGGATTTCTTCTGCATCAAATTTTTCCCACTGAGTGATTGGACGACGCGTAGATTACGCGCGAAATATGAATCTTTCGATTACACTAGTTTCTCTCCTTTTCGTCATCGACGAGGTAATATAAAGACTGTCAACCCTGGATAAATTTTCGTATTGGCCAAGAGGGCCCGAAGGTAATTAAAGAGCGATGATAATACCGCCTGCTTTAGCTACGCTCAAGATAATACAGCAAGCAAACATTACCCCTCTGAGGTACAAACAAAACAAAAGTTGGAACAAACGGGTACAAACAGAGCTTAATCGAATGCATACAGGGTGTTTGATAGCTGATCATGCAGACGAAAGTTGGAGATGGATTGGGTGTAGCCGAGAAGAAAAGTCATGTACCATAATGTCAAATTGGCAATAGTTACCGAGTTATTAATTAAAACATGTGAGCCAACGAGCGCGTAGAGAGCGGAGGGCGTCCGCAGTAAGCACAGTAGACATTTGATACAGGCGGAGTCAGCAAGTAACGGTAGGCGAGCGCGCGCGGCGAGGGGCAACGTAAACAACAAGAGGCGAACGCGCGCGACGAGGAGCGAGCGAGCGCGAACGACGAGGAGCGAGCGAGTGCAAGCGACAAGAGGCGAGCGAGCGCGATGAAGAGCGAGCGAGTGCGACGAGGAGCGAGCGAGCTATAAGGAAAAAGCTATGAAGAAAAAGCTCGCTCGCTCCTCGTCGCGCGCGATCGCCTCTTGTCGCTTACGTTGACCCTCGCCGCGCGCGTTCGCCTACCGTTACTTGCTGACTCCGCCTGTATCAAATGTCTACGTGCTTACTGCGGCCGCCCTCCGCTCTCTACGCGCTCGTTGGCTCACATGTTTTAATTAATAACTCGATAACTATTGTCAATTTAACGTTATGGTACATGACTTTTCTTCTCGGCTACACCCAATCTATCTCCAACTTTCGTCTGCATGATCAGCTATCAAACACCCTGTATACAGGGTGGGAGGTTATAAGTTTACAACCCGAAGTGTGAAGGTAGATTAGGTTAAGACAAACATAAAAGTCCTATACCATTTTGCGAGATTCGCAATAATTATCGAGTTATTAATGATGTAAATCTGAGGAATAAGAGCGCGCCGACATAGATGATTGGAAAAGCGTTGCAGCTACTCAGGCCACAGCGCGGCCCACTCGACCCAGCAACTGTTGGCGGCATGCGGCGAAACATAGGTCCGGCGACCTATGTGAAGTTAGCCCCCGACTTTTAATAAAAAATTTTTTTTGCATAAAATTGCACCAAATCGTTTGTAGAAATATGTAGTGAAAGACTTTTCGTTTGTAGTAAAAAAATAAAAAAGTTACGAGAGTTTGAAAAAGTGGTCAGCCCCCAAAATGGGGAGCTGACTTAAAACCTGACCTAATCGAGGCCAAATCGTTTGTAGAAATATGCAGTGAAAGAATTTTCCTTTGTAGTTGCCCAGGAAAAAAGTTACAGCCCCTTAAGTTCTAAGAGTAGCTATTTCCGCCCCGTCGTGGTAGCTGACTTGAAAACGGTTCTAATCGATGCTAATGGGTTTGTAGAAATATGTAGTGAAAGAATTTTTGTTTGTAGTTGTCCAGTATAGAAATGGCAGTAATTTATGTAATATGAGTGCCTATATCTTCAACCCTATCAGGGGGGCTGCGTTCTAAACCGACTAAATCGAAGTCAAATAATGCGTAGAGGTTTGAAGTGAAGGAATTTTCGTTCGTAGTTGTCTAGTATAGAAATGGCAGTAATTTTTGTAATAGAGGTGATTGTATTTTCAACCCTATCAGGGGGGCTGCGTTCTAAACCGACTAAATCGAAGCCAAACAAAGCGTAGAGGTTTGTAGTGAAGGAATTTTCGTTTGTAGTTGTCTAGTATAGAAATGGCGGCAATATAAAACTCAAACATACGGATATAGAAAAAAGAATTTCGAAGACGCCCAGGATCTCATATGCCGAAAGAAGTCGGAAGTCGTCCTGTGAGTGACCATGTATGTTTTAGGTTCTTTATTTATTTTGTAACTTTGTTTCTGTTTATTATTATTATTATTATCCGATTTTCTTCGATGGACGACAACAATGCTCGGGCAAAAAAGCAGCGGGTGGACAAACAATTCCAACTCCCAGTCTGCAGAAAACTTTGGCACATTACGCAGAGCGGTTATTGTCAAGTATTTTAATTTTTTTGTTAATTATTCGATTCCCTTGGGTGGACAAACGACAATAATGCATGGACAAACGAAAGCAGCGGGTGGACAAGCGATTCCTCAATCTACAAAAAACTTGACACATGTACACAGAACGGTTATAGTCAAGTTTTTTTATTTTTTTTTATAATTACTCGATTCCCTTGGGTGGACAAACGACAATAATGCACGGACAAACGAAAGCAGCGGGTGGACAAACGATTCCAACCCCGAATCTACAGAAAACTTTAGCACATTACGTAGAGCGGTTGTCGTCATGTATTTCAACTTTTATTTGTTAATTACTCGATTCCCTTGGGTGGACAAACGAAAATAATGCATGGACAAACGAAAGCAGCGGGTGGACAAACGATTCCTCAATCTACAAAAAACTTGACACATGTACACAGAACGGTTATAGTCAAGTTTTTAAATTAATTTTTGTTAATTACTCGATTCTTTTGGGTGGACAAATGAAAGCAGCGGGTGGACAAACGATTCCAACCCTCAATCTACAGAAAACTTTATCACATTACATAGAGCGGTTGCCGTCATGTATTTCAACTTTTTTTTGATAATTACTCGATTCTCTTAGGTGAACAATCGAAAATAATGCATGGACAAACGAAAGCAACGGGTGGATAAACGATTCTAACCCTCAATCTACAGAAAACTTTGACACATGTGCATAGAACGGTTATAGTCAAGTATTTCAACTTTTTTTTTGTTAATTACTCGATTCTCTTGGGTGGACAAACGAAAATAATGCATGGACAAACGAAAGCAGCGGGTGGACAAACGATTCCAACCCTCGATCTACAAAAAACTTTATCACATTATATAGAGCGGTTGTCGTCATGTATTGCAACTTTTTGTTAATTACTCGATTCCCTTAGGTGGACAAACGAAAATAATGCATGGAGAAACGAAAGCAGCGGGTGAACAAACGATTCCAACCCTCAATGTACAGAAAACTTGACACATGTACATAGAACGGTTATAGTCAAGTTTTTTAATTTCTTTTTGTTAATTACTCGATTCCTTTGGGTGGACAAACGAAAATAATACATGGACAAACGAAAACAACGGGTGGACAAATGATTGCAGTGCTTAATTTTCAGAAAAGTGTTCTTGTAAGCAAATTGCTTTTTCTTATTTTCTTTATTTAACTATATTTTACAAGGTGGGCAAATGGAGATTTTAATTGGATTAATATGGGCAAATCGTGGACAAACGAATCCCTGCTAATTTTTATATATATATTCATATATAAGGCGCCTCCTCTTCCGTATACTTTCAATTTTTTAATTTGCTTATAACTTCTTTTAAAGGGGAACAAACAAAAATTTTGG
Organism: Harpegnathos saltator; assembly: GCF_003227715.2. NCBI lineage: Eukaryota > Metazoa > Arthropoda > Insecta > Hymenoptera > Formicidae > Harpegnathos > Harpegnathos saltator. The sequence continues at coordinate 1,865,783 of NW_020229939.1, forward strand.
TTGGACAAACGTGGGCACATCGTGGACAATCCAGCGATGTTTTGAAATTGAAGAAATTTTTTCATGGGGGTGCTGATATCGAAATTTCTTTTGCTTATAACTCTTTTTTGGAAGATGGACGAATGAAAATTTTTGTTGGACAAACGTGGACAATCCAATGGTGTTTTGAAATTGAAGAAATATTTTCATGGCGGTGCTGGTGTCAAAATTTTTATTTGCTCATAACTTTTTTTTGAGAGGTGGACAAATGAAAATTTGTGTTGGACAAATGTGGACAAATCGTGGACAAACGAATGCTACTTGTGGTTTATGAAAATTCGAATTTGGGGGTGCCAGCTTCACAGAGCTGAACTTCTCTCCAAACACGCTCTATATGCTGCGTATGAGCTCCTGTAAATTAAAAATATTGATTAGAACAATATAAAAGAAGAGTGATATAAACTATAACCAAAATTAATAAAAAGACTTTGTACAGTAAAATTTATTCTATAATATATAATTTGTAATTCTTACCAGTGTCAGGATCAACGAAGTTATAGGAGTGATTTACTGTCAGATGTTGGAAGCCTTGATTGTTTAAATGATCATATGACTTCCAACAATCTGACATGATTGTAGTTCCTGGCAAAATCCATTCCTTTATACATGCCAGTAATGTTTTCTCTGTTCGATCCTGAACTGGAACTATAAAAATCTTCTTTGATCCTCGCTCGTATCCTCCAAAAATCCAGTTTCCTTTTATTAATCGACCACAATTGTATTTTCTTCGGCCAATTTTTGTTTCACCGATCTCAACTATGTGTCCTGGGCCACCTAATTTTTCACTATGTTTGTCAGCCCAGAACACACAGACCTGGAAAAAGAAATAATATTAATATTTCACATTATATATTTATTAAATACATATATAATTAATATATAATTACCTCTCTGCAAAAATTGAACCAGTCAACAATCGTGGTCAACGATATGCCAGTCTCATCTTGCGTGTCATCTTGACGTGGGTGTCTTAACATTAAAAAACATGCAACAATTTTGCATGTTGTACCCACGTCAAGATGACTTTTGTCGAACCAAGTACCAATTTTCGCACTTTGCTTCACATTGCACTGTTTTTGCACAAGTTTTTTTTTTATTTTTTTCATAATACCGCTTTCTACATCGATACATTAACGTTGTTTTATTAATATTAATATTATTTCCACATTTATTGCACTGAATTGTAGGTGCCAAAACACCATGTTCAATTAAAGAATCTACTAATTTCTCTTCGTTATATGTTATGTGCCCAAACTCTAAAAATGACAACATTGTTGCGTGCACTTTTTATTGAGTTTGGTTACCAAATTTTTCATTTGTCTATCTATTCTATCGCTTTTTTGTTTCATATCGCTCATTTTAAATTTCGTGCAAAATACTAATTGCAAAATAACTAAAACGCATGCGCACCGAGTTTCTGGTCTGTTCATTATTGCTGCACTGCTACACTAGTGCAGTATTTATTGCACTAGTACATTGCGATGACAGATTTCCTAATCTATCATACCTATCCATAAGTCTCTATTACCGATTTCCTAACCTCGCATGTGTCACTTTTTAACTATTTATTTCTCGCAAACTAAAGCCGAGCGACCATTTTTACTTGCAGATTCGGCTTCTACACGTCAAAATACATAAGATAGGTGAGTTTGAGCGAAATCCAAAGTGAGGCCCGTCTTCTAAATAATTACCGAAAATTCTTTCACTACATATTTCTACAAACTATTTGACTTCGACTAAGTCAGGTTTTAAGTCAGCCCCCCCATTTTGGGGGCTGACCATTTTTTCAAACCCTCGTAACTTTTTTATTTTTTTACTACAAACGAAGTCTTTCACTACATATTTCTACAAACGATTTAAAAAAATTTTTTTATAAAAGTCGGGGGCTAACTTCACATAGGTACGAAAGATGGAAAAGTGACAGGCACGAAAATGAAATATTAAATATCGAAATATGGATACTAAGGATTTAATCTTGACCCAAAATAAGAAACATCCTCACAAATTACAACAAGGTGCGCCTATTCGTTATCGAGAAATTAAAGCGGAAAGTTCAAGGCCGATCGATGCGAAAATAACGTGTCACCGGATATAAGCTATAAAATTATTTGTTACAAGACATTAATCTAGGTTCCAAACAAGATTGATCCGTGCAAACCGCATCAAGCTGTGATTACGCGTCTCGGAGTCACAAGCCACGAGAAATGGAAAAGTGACAGGCACGAAAATGAAATATTAAATATCGAAATATGGATAATAAGGATTTAATCTAGACCCAAAATAAGAAAGATACTCACAAATTACAACAAGATGCGACTATTCGTTATCGAGAAATTAAAACGGAAAGTTCAAGGCTGATCGATGCAAGAATAACGGGTCATCAGATATAAGCTGCAAAATTATTTGTTACAAGACATTAATCTAGGTTCGAAATAAGATTGATCCGTGCAAACCGCATCGAGCTGTAATCACGCGTTTCGGAGTTATAACCCACGAAAGATGGAAAATGACAGGCACGAAAATGAAATATTAAATATCGAAATATGGATAATAAGGTTTTAATCTAGACCCAAAATAAGAAAGATCCTCACAAATTACAACAAGGTGCGACTATTCGTTATCGAGAAATTAAAGCGGAAAGTTCAAGGCCGATCGATGCAAAAATAACGGGTCCTCGGATATAAGTTGCAAAATTATTTGTTACAAGACATTAATCTAGGTTCCAAACAAGATTGACCCGTGCAAACCGCATCAAGCTGTGATCACGCGTCTCGGAGTTATAAGCCACGAGAGATGGAAAAGTGACAGGCACGAAAGTGAAATATTAAATATCGAAATATGGATAATAAGGATTTAATCTAGACCCAAAATAAGAAAGATACTCACAAATTACAAGATGCGACTATTCGTTATCGAGAAATTAAAACGGAAAGTTCAAGGCCGATCGATGCAAGAATAACGTGTCACCGGATATAAGCTGCAAAATTATTTGCTATAAGACATTAATCTAGGTTCCAAACAAGATTGATCCGTGCAAACCGCATCGAGCTGTGATCACGCGTCTCGGAGTTATAAACCACGAGAGATGGAAAAGTGACAGGCACGAAAGTGAAATATTAAATATCGAAATATGGATAATAAGGATTTAATCTAGACCCAAAATAAGAAAGATCCTTGTAAACCGCATTGAGCTGCGAATACGCTTTTCGGAGTTACAGCCGACGAAAGATGGAAAAGCGATAGATTCGGAAATGACGAGTTATGAAGTGATAAGGAACGAAAAATGAATGATAATGTTTTAATCTAGGTCCAGAATAACCAAGATTCCCCGTAAACCGTAACTAGGTATGCCTACTCGTTATGGAGATTTTAAAGCGGATAGATCAAGATAGATCGATGCGAAAATGAATCATTGGGCCTAAGCGTGCATATGGCTCCCTCTGTCGAGAGACAGCGTGATTCCATGAACGGAGGTCGTTATCTTTGGAATCAATTCTAGGTGTCGACAATTTTCTACATGGATAGCGTTAGTTCTAAGAATTGATCTTCTTATTGGCAAGTTAAAAGAACGCGATATCGTGATGGAGACAATTTTGAGTTGGTAATTATACAGAATACCCCCCTCACTTTCAATATCGACGAAAAAATATTTAATCGACGCGTTTTTGCAAAAGAAACAACTTTTCTATTTGAAAAAATCGTTGCTCTGCCTTGTGGAGCAAGATATAAATTGTTAAATTTTATAACAATTTAGGTTAGAAAATCTGTCACGGAGACGACAGATAAGCAAGATTCCGGATGGGTTTGCAACTTTCCACGCGCAACGAGGATGGGGTGGGTGCGGGAGGGGGGCCGAAGGCCCCCCTTATACCCCCTCGTGTGTGTGTGTGTGTGTACATATGTTTGACACATTTTTATTTATTAAACATATGAATTTGTAGCTCATGTATCAGTGGTTATTAAAAAAAAAATAAAATATTCTGTATAATTACCTTTGAATTTTATAATACGAGGAATGTAAAATAATTTTACTCTGTAGTCGTTTCTGAAGATCCTCTTCACAAAATATATCCAAGGACACTTAACAATATTTCTTCGTAGCACAACCACTTTCACTTTAATAATAATTACAGGCCTTTTTCACCACACTTATCACTTTTCACTTAATTCACTTTTCACTTGTGCACTAACTCGATGAACACGTATCACTGGCGTACTAACTCCTTGTCGTTCTCGTCGTTCTCGTCGTCCTCGTCGTCTTCGTCGAACCTATCACGATGTTTCACTCGAATAGTCGGCCATATACGATTCGAAAAGTCGGCCATGATAAAAAACAGTCACGAAGCTTGGCATTCCCGACGATCAAGCAGACGACCGCTTCTAGCAGATATTGAACGACGCTATGGCACATAAGCGTTAGATTATTGACATCTAACGATAATTCACAGATTTCGACTCAATCGGTGAGTCGAGAATTTCAGCAACACGAAACCCGAAATGCCGTTACGTAGCGAATGGACGAAACTTTCCTTGGTTACCTTGGTATTCCCACGACTCACTCCACAGCTATTGAACAACATTCTACTGTAATACACGCGCGAATTTCACTCCCGCTAGCGACAATTGAAACGTGCGACACAGCTATAGCAAGCCAAAATCACGAGAATTTACGGGTAACAGTTCCTCGCACGACAAATCACCCCGCAGCCCGCGCCAGAACTGATCACGATCACAGTATACACAGTAGCGACACTCTCTGTTGGATTTGATGTAGTCAAACATGAACTGCGCATATGCTATCTTGTTTCTAACCATAACTGGTAGGGTCCACTTGAGACTACAAACGCTTTGAGCTCTGAAAAGAAGGCTATTATACAACGTTCAAAACATTTATAACATTTAATGATTCATATTCTACATGATTTAATAAAAATTTAAATAAATATATATTTAGAGAGAGGAAAAGAGAGTAAAGTCAGCGACACACGGTGCTTATTTCCGTGCTGGATTGCTTGCTGGATGAAAATATTGCGTTCTGATTGGTGCATTTCCATCTATCTTCGGAAATGTACCAATCAGAAGGCAGTATTTTCTTGCAGCAAGCAATCTAGCACGAAAACAAGCACCGTGTGCCGCTGGCTTTAGAGAGAGCAGAAATTGTAATAAAAAGTTGATCTGTTCTTTTTAGCTGCACTGCTGAACTAATTAACTAACTGAATTCGTACAGAGAGGAACGTGAGAGCGGCCAACACGGCAACTTTGATCGTACTGTCGCGACCGTGCGTCGCCAAAACATCGCACCAAATCGATATGAGTACAAATCGATTAGCATCGATTCGACTCGGGACAATTTTTTGGCAGCGCGGAACCGCACAATATTGAAAATATCTTTAAATAGATATATCTCTCGTATATATTTGACATTTTTTTGAGCTGATACTTTTTACATCGATGATTGGATGGAAGAGGAGCTGATTTGCAAAAGTATTTATTAAATATGTGTTACATCCCCATATATGATTTATGTATCTGTAAGTCATTAATGGCGTTAATACAATCATACTAACATTAAATGTCCACGATATTGTATTGAGTAGAATACTTGTAAAATCGTCGAATCAAAGTGTGGTGTTTTCTCTCAATGTATATATGTGGGTGTGTGCGTGCGTGTTCTGTTTGTTGGATGCGCGTTTGTGCTCCGATTTTGAATAGAATAATAGGCCTGTTCGTTTGGTCTGAACTGGTGCAACAAGTTGAAGTGAGAAAACCTACGTTTGTCTCACTTTAACTTAATACATCAGTTCAGCAGTGTAGACAAAACGAATAAGCCTAATGCCACGACGAACATCTTGAAGTCAGATCGCAAGTACATCGGTAGACGCAATATTTACGTGATGCAGTTGAAATTAAATTTTGAGGGTATTCTCGAAAAACTAATACTTTACGGTATATTTTCTGATCTTCGGTCCGTATTGATTTCCAGGAAATTGAAGTACTGTTTCTTCACGATTTGAGAGATACGCGCGAGACATTCAGAGAGAGCGCGGTGTATACGCGGCACTCTAACAATAATTTCGCAGCTTTTCTTGTTCAAACAGATACCATCGACATTTTCAGTGCAGAATAATCGAACGTTGAACCCCACTTGTTGAAAATATCGTACATTCAAGCGTAAAGCGTAAAGTTGGTCCTGCTCGTTCGAACGCAGGACGACGTCGGTCGTTCGGATTACAAAACCCTTATTTCAGCTGACACACTTACGCGAGCTACCTTTTTCTTTTTTTACATATTTCGAAGCTAACTGAAAGTTGCAACACAAACCACGAGGAGACGATGAATTCAAGCGAGATACAGCAAAGTTAAACAAAGCTCCACGTTACACTGAAAAAAATTTGGATTTTGCGCTGACGCCACTCTCCAGATGGAACGGCTCGTCTCGAAAGCGAAACGACGAAAGCGAGTGACGAGACTAAAACGAGAGTGTGCACGTGTCGCACTTGCGAGCCTCCTCTTGTTCGGAGATAACACTATGTCATTTTGTCGTCGTACATATCACAAAAGTATCGCAGTTCAATGCTCGATATCGAAACAATTCAACGAATACAATAAGGACATGCGAGTTGAATCGCCGCTTAACACTAGAACTACCAAAGCGGTCGAGAGCGACCGGTTTGCAATTTCCTCGAAAAATTACGCAGATTTGCCGACGGTACACGCTACATTTTTAATTGACGTTGAGTGACATTAAGAAAAATAAATAATCATTTCTTTCTTTGTATTATATGTTGTTTTTCTTTTTTTTTTCGGAAACCCGTCGTTCCGACCGCTCTGATAGAAGTAGCTTGTCGATCGTCGGTGGTTTCAGTGTTAACAGAAAGTGGGAGACGCGAATCGCTTTTAACTACGCTACTAAACTCGCTAGATCTTCGTCAACGCAAAGTGGCTCGAACGCACATTACTAGTCACGGTGAACATTCATTACGCCTGAACACACCTCTCTTTTTGAACAATCCTGTATGCATGCGTGTAGCGTTCGTATATATTAATATTTACGTATATACACCGAGTATGAGACGCAATGGCCAAGCGTTTGTTCTTGATCAGACGATATAATCGCTACCGACAACAATATTAAAACTCTGCCGCGGTCTGCAAAGGCGAAGCCGTCGTCGCGCGTGCCGCTCTTCGAAACTGACGCGTGTCTTTCTTCCCTGTTATGTACAAATCGTGTCGCTTCTTTTCCGCCGAGTAGAAAATCCTTATGATGCGTATATTTAAAAGATATATTGTTATACATATATGTTTATATATATATATATATTATATATATTCACGCGCGCGTGTGAGATCTTACGGTGTAATAGTAAACGAGAGGGAAACCCAATCATCATCGCAACTGATGCAACCTGACTAGATAAGTACAATTAATTGATAAACGACGGCGCACAGCGGGGCAAATCACCGAAATCTGCGGCCAAAACCCCTAATGTCTTGTCGATTTCAAAATTGCGCTGTTTGCGCTCTTATTTCAATGCTCGATCTGTGCAATTATAAGCACAACCGCGCGAAATATATCTGCTCACGTCATCAGTATATTACATCATAAAATTTTAAACGCGTCAGTTTAGTTTTTCTAAAAACATCTCAGAATGTATCCTTCAAAAGAGATATATCTTAAGAAATTATTTCTCAGAATTCATCTTTCATTTGAGATTTCAAAATTTCCTAGTGACTTCCGCGAGTCTGGATGCGATGCGTCGAAATCTTTCGGAGTATATCGTCACGCTAAAAATCACGTGTCACATGTATAGTTTTGCCCACAAATTCGGTCCGCCGTGCGGCGGCTGCGAGTGTCACGTTCTGCGACATTTCGCAATGACGAGGCCGACCAGGCTATGTAAACGCCTTAATCACCGTAACCGCAGGTCTTTGCTCGTACGATTTTCAATCTTACGCGTTATGCGCCTGCATGCAGGTGTAAGGTTGAAAAACGCAAGGGACTCCAGGTGAGCAGGTGTCGAGGCAATTTAGCATTTCGACGTACAAGTTGTGCTACAACGTTAACGATAATAGATAGAAGCGACGATTGTTTTAATACTATCGTTAATCGTTGCTCGTGTTTTCAACACACACACACAAGTGATCATTGCACTCTCAATGCACTTCGGAATAACCGTCGGACCTGATCATTAGAAAATATCGCGTCGCTGCGTATGCAATATTTACAATTATCCGAGTAGAATTTTGTCGAGGGAGAGAAAGGGAGAGGAAGGGAGATCCCCTTCTGATCGCGACGACACTCGCGCGACGACGACACCTCCGTCTTTGCAGATCGCGATTCACGCTACGTCGTAAAATGCTACACACGACAGAACAAACTTTTATCTAATTAGCGGTGCGAGCAGTCCCGATTCGGTCGGAGTCCTACGCGACTCCGTCGTCGATTGGCCACTTCGTATTACGGCGAATAGAAGCGCCGTTGGGCATGCCCTGATCGAAAATTTCGAAAGCGCTACTTATTTATTACCTAGCGTACGCGAATGTGCGAACGCGTTCGACGATAAAATTTGATTAATAAGCACAAAATCGCGCGAGTCGACTGTAACCGGTGCTGTCCAGTACATTCGCGAGGAGATGCGCGATTCATGAGGCTCTTTCGCCGAGCACCACAGTCGAACGACACCGCGTGTGCGAGAAGTGACAGAAATATTGTCACAGAGAAAAAGAGAGAGAGAGAGAGAGAGAGATTCGATTGACGAGTGCAAACGCACGGGACAGCATCGAGGATACACTCGATTGCACGTTCACATCAATCTCGACTTACACAAAGTACAAACAGTAATACAATCGGTGATCCGAAAATATGTTGCTCGAATGTATGATGTTTTCGTTACACGTAACACGAAGCAAAGAAATATCGAACAGAGCTATATATTTGAACTTACTGAGAAATGCAAAGTCCGGCCTAGTCATACAATGAGACGAACGGAAAGCGTAAAGAGCAACGGGCTTTTCCTTCCTCCCTCCCTGCCAATTGTCTGGTCGAGAGACCTGATGGTTTCTTCCTTTTTTCTTTTGAGCTGTGAGAGGACGGCTGCATCGCACGTTTCATTTGTGTAAAAAGTAAGCGTACACCTCTCACTGTTACAGAAACTCGCTGACTGAACAATTGACTGATTAAAAACTGGATGACGCGCTTCTGCGCTCGGAAGGAAAATCGGGCCGTTTCTCACGATGTCCGTTCGGGATGACAATGTTATCGTATAGTCACGCAAGAAGAAACACCCTTACAATGTATGACATAGCAGTGTTAGAATATACATATAAATACGTTTATATATAGTGCTTTTACCCTACAATCGAAATGATCCAAACATTAATACGTTCTTCTTCAGACGCTGACGCGACAATCCGCGGAAAAAATCGATTCACTTTGTTATGTCACTATAAGAGAGTTTGTCGCAGTTGTCGTGGAAGATGTGAGATATACGAGTTCGCCTCTGAGTGAGAAAACGCTTAACGATACAAATCGTGGTACAAATCAACGAATCGTGCATGTTGGTCGGCCGGAGGAAAGGCACCGATAATCATGTGTCCGTAAAAACTCGATGAGTCTTAACACTTTGAATCCGTCGTCCGTGCGGCAGGTATGTAGTACATTTTTCTTTTTTTACATTTCCACTCTTGCATCTCGTTACGAGATCTTCTGTTATTCATCTCGTCGGTCTGTTAACCCGGTAAACAACAATCGGTAACGTTCTATCAATCAATATTGTTTTTCGCTTAACAATGTAACTGTTGCGTATAACACGCATTACATTACATTTACATTGCTGAATGAGAAATTACAATATCGGTTGTACCGTTGATGTCTACTGGGAATCGCCGTATGTTTGGTCCTCGTACACACGTACGATTCCCTGATGCCCAGATTGCGATAAACTTTGATCAAGAATATTATACGCGCGCATATTTAACGGATGACGATGGTGCATCGTGCGACACAGGGTTCAAAGTGCTAAGATACCACTCTAATGAAAAACGGGGTAAGTACAAAATGCTTTTGTGCTGCACGTAAACCACATCGTTCGCTCTTAATCGCATTATGATATTCCGTCTTGTCCGCGTAGCACTCCAAATTTTCGTGTATAAAAGTATCGTTTTTTTTTCCTTTTTTATTCTCTCCGTTATTTTACTGCATTTTATGGTTGAATATGTAAGATATACGCGTTATTCTCAAATATGATTTCCGCTGTATAAAGTAATTAACTAACTATTACTTATCATTAATAAAGAATACGTTCTCGTCGCATTCGATTTTTCGTAATTTTCTTTACATTTGAACACAGTGACAAAGTTTGGAACATTTCAAATGTTGAGCATCTCTTTATATATATATATATATATATATATATATATATATATATATATATGTATATGTATATATATATATATATATATATATATATATATATATATATATATGTATATGTATATATATATGTGTGTATATATATATATATATGTATATGTAAGAATATTAAAAGAATATGTCCGAATGCAATATTGCTTTATTCTACATATATATATGCACACATTGTGTGTAATATATCTATATATATATATATGTATATATATATATATATATTTATATTTATATAGACTTTCCATACTCCCCTATATAACAACAACATAACTTCTCTGAATAAGTTTCAACAAATTGAACACAAAAATCCCTACGCTAAGTCAGATACGATGCATTTAGTGAACAATGCTAACGATATAAAACATTAAAGTGGCAGAATAACGCTATATACGAGACGACCCATTTTCAACGCATCAATTTCTCTCGTCATAACGGAGGCGCGCAACAATCATGTCGTGGTGAATCATCTTAATCTTATCTTTATTGTACATAAAAAAGAATTCTTCCAAGATATATCGTTCGTCGTAAACGTTTCGTATGCTTATTTTACACATTATATTTTATATTATTTCTTACACTAAATACACTTAAACAATTCTAAAAATCGCTATATATCTTCATTTTATAACATACAATATAACATCTCGGTGTAAATAATTTTATATCTGTAAATAAAATTCTGTAAAGTTTACTTTTTAATTTGTTCTTGATCTTCATGGCTATTTTTTGTACTTAATATTGGCTCTATCTCTCCTCTCCGTACCTATTTGTAAAAAAGAAATCGAAACGACAGCTATGTTACAATTTAAATATCAAGAAAAAAGATCTAGTTACTCTTTAAAATCAAGAATGGCTCCAATAAGGACATCTCTGTAACGCACACCAAAGTAAAATTGCCTCCGTTATGCGAAATAAATAATGCGTGAACATTATGACGAGTCACCTTGTGTCGATTAAAATGTCGTCTAGTGCAGTCTACTTACTGATGCTTATGATACCCATCTAGAATAATGTTTGTCATTCGTGTATAAAGACTATTGTGTCATTCAGTAACAGTGATATACCAAGTCGCACTATTTTCGCAGCGACCGCGATAATAATTCTATTATGCAACGTTATGTGTAACGTATTTCCTCCGATCCCAGTGATCCTACCGTATTACATAATAACCGCTCAAGAGAACGTAGTGTTTCTACTATTGATTATCGAAGTAAAAATGCACCCTGTACTGGGATCTACGGACATTTTGTTGAAATTGCGAACAGTGTTCATGATGTCGTGTGCACACGCAAGAAAAGCTATTCCTTCGAAGGGACTGACGTGTCGTCGATTGTACGCACACCTTGCGTACACCTTGAGAGAAGACTGTATGTACAATATTATTGATCTATCAATAACATCTAAATTAAAGATTCGCATATTCTCAGCGCCCGCATGATTTTCAAAATCCTTCCTTCTACCCGCTCGCAATTCAACTTTAGCGATTCTTACAACATAGATCTCGTGTAAATAAATAAACTAACAATATTAAAACCTCATGCATTTCGTTTTGATATATTGCACACGATAGGAGCATCGATCTCGAAGGAACAACTGATCTTACAGAGTAGATCACGAGTGAGCATTGCACATTATATTGCACGTTTTACAATGTCACTAATGTATTTACGGATGTGTACATACGTATATGTGTATACACGCACACACATACATGTATGTACATTTACATACATACTTGTATGTGTTATACGCGAACGCGCGTGTATGTGTGTGTCTGTATGTGTACGTATAAAAGACAATACCACATTTAAAATGAAAGACGTATTATCGAATAAAGCAAACGTACATTGTATAAAAGTTAAAACGAGTATACAGGAGGGCCATCTACTTCAATATTTTCAACAGATTCGCACGCATAGAATCGCTCAGTCAGACCATCCCGTCTACTATCGATGTCATCATAAATTGTTCATAATACGCACGAGGAACAAGATAACAAGGTGATCGAATATAAGGTAAAAAGATACCAACACCGGAGCATGTAAACAGACGTTACATCTGGTTCTAGGCATTTTTATTTTGGTCTTTTAAAACATTTCGGTTCGGGTTTCGAACATTTAAACTTTTAACATAGAATACATATATATATATTCTATATTAAAAACTTAACTGTTCGGACTTAAAGGCCAGACTAATAATGCCCAGAATCAGGTAAGCGTCCCGACTTAATACTTTTACTTTACATGTAGCCGGTGCCGTGTTAATAAATTCGTCGTGTAAACTTCACGTTGAACGTGACGAGAATAACGATATACTTAATTACAGGCGCGGCGTTAATGTTCATTTCGGCAGTCGTTATATTTAATGTATTATTGAGATCGTCGCGATGCAATCTCGATATAAACTCGGCGATGAGATGTTTCTTCTCATTTCTCTTCTTGTTTCTCGTGCAAAAACGTAATTTCTCTACCAAGCACAGATAAATAGAATTGCATTCACATCGTTATTTCCTCTCCCTTCACCAGTGCACGGTAAGGGTAGAACAAAGCTTTTTCACACTTTGTTAGACGACATTATAATATATACACATATCTCGTGAAAACAGATTTACCAAGCGGAACAGATGCCATGGATTACACTGAATGTGTGTGTGTGTGTGTGTATGTGTGTGTGTGTAGTCACGTTCATCACTAACAATTACTCATTATATATGTACACGGAACAAAAGGTAACTTTTCTTCAAGCATTTCCTACGGAACGTCGTTTTTTCGCGTAACTCACTGCACGATTGTATACTAGCTTATGCATGTATATATTAATATACGTATACATAAGTGAATATACAACAAGTATATATGCTTTCACATACGACATATGTGTATATAAATATATTTGAAAGCATTTAGAAATATATTTATATAAACACGCACGTATGAAAAAGCAGTGCAATAAGGTACAAGAAGAAACGGGAAATCCTTTTCCGCTTTCCATCGTAACATATAGCGGGGGGCGAGATAAAACTCTATTGTGTTTGTTAAATATTCGTCATATCGGAACAAAAGACAGGCTATTTTTTGCTCAAATAATTATAAAAAAAGTACAATTTACCTCTCGCAATTACAATTCTACAGAGAAGACAATCAGTTTTTCCTCCCATTCTTCAATATATTATATACCTCTCTCTCTCTCTCTCTCTCTCTTTCTCTCTCAAACAATGTTTATTTTAAGTGCTATCTCGACAATTGACCGAAGAAATAACTATCGTGTGGTGATATGACATCTATTTTCATTTCGCGCACGCCTAACGCGTCGTTTTACTAATTCTACTTAAAAATCGCACTACTAGTATCTACCATCAGTTTTTACAAGCAACCTTGCATCCGGAGAATTGAACATCTATTACTCCAATTTATCGTTACGTTATGTGCAACTCACAATAATGCATGTATCTTCTCGTTCATAAAAAATCGTAAGCCTTAGTCGTACTTCGAACAAGGTCATTTGTAATTACAGGATGGATATAATTTTCGTCACTGAAACACGTTAACAAACCTGTTTTCAATATATTAAAAAAAAAAAAAATCATTCGATCATTCACCGTCTACGCATTTTACGTACGTATCTCTTTACATAAATGCGAATATGTCAATTAAAAAAATTTTCCCTTCCCCTTCATTGTCATTGTCAAACGTAATACTTATAACGATTCCCAAGTTAAAACGATATAACACGCACTTTACGCGAGACGAGTCCACTACTTTTGTCTCGTGAACTCTGAATCAGAACAAACGGGTTTCTTAACGGTTTCTTTGAGAGCGATTTTTTCTTTATACTTTAAGAGCGGCTTTGGGAGACCAGTGATGGAAACGGGCGGGTCCTGCGGGATATGAAGGCGGGTGTATCCACTTGTTGCCACGATGGCCGATAAAGGGCGGTGGAGAGGGTCCGGCTAGAAACTGAGGAGGCATTATGTTGTACCATGGCTGGCTTATCGGATGAGGACCGTAGCCCATGCTGAAGGAGTGACCGAACCACGAGCGGTTTCTGTTCAGGTGCAGCCGAGGGCTATTCAGATTACGTCTCCTCGCTGTACCGTTATTGCTATGCTGCTGATTTTGATTAGCGGAACTCAGCGGTTTTGATTTCGCCTGTTGTTCTGCGCCGATGTTTAGGGGGGATTTCTAAACACATACATTTACTTGAGTTTAAATTTATTTTTGATCATCTTTCTCTCGGGGAAAAATTTCGTGTTTGTATAATCTTGAGTATAAAAAAAAAAAAGAAGAAAAAGATATGCATATATATGCGATGTTGATGAGATACATAATGTGGGGTAAAATATTGATACTCTTCTTTCCTCCTCACAGATTCAGTCACAAAGATATTCTTACACTAATAGTTTCGGAGATACTCAGTCTTTCCATTTGTAAGTCAAATCTTCTTACACATATATGTATAAAAGTATAATGATTAATATTTAGTATCTTGAAGGTTCAGCGTGTCAATCATTGATTTCTATCTCTTCAGAATGGATTCTTAAACTTTATTTACTGCAAGATCTTTGAAAAAAAAAAAGAAGAAGAAAGTTAAAAAGTCGGTTCGCTGTGGACGATAAAATTCAAGAGACAACGTACCTAACACCTTATTTCATCTAGAACCTTATTCCACGTCGCATGTTTATCACTTTTGAAAAATATCATTACTATATACAATGATTGACAGTGAAGCATGTTGACCAGTGCTCTCGTATTTACATAAAACAAAAAGAAAAAAAAAAAGTAAATGCATACGTGAGATTCCGTGGATGTAAGTGAAATTTTGTTGCATCCAGAATAAGGTCATTCACGTATTTTCACAGATTAGATGTCCAACTGGTAATTAACGGCATATATAATGACCCTCATTGGAAGTTTCTCTCCTCTCTATTATTACACGTACGATTGCACAGGAAACTATTGATTTGCAAATCAACTTGATTATCTCCGAGACCTTCTCATGGGGACGACACCTTACACTTCAGTATTGCCTACCTGTATCTTAGTGGGCCCCATGAACTGCTTGTTCTCTTCTTCCGCATTCTCATTATCGAATAAGGGTGCAGTGTTCTCCTTGTCATCGAACGACGCCAAGGTGCAGTAAGAACCCTTGCTCTCGCCGAACCGACAAACAACTTCCTTAGG
This sequence comes from Harpegnathos saltator, assembly GCF_003227715.2. Taxonomy (NCBI): domain Eukaryota; kingdom Metazoa; phylum Arthropoda; class Insecta; order Hymenoptera; family Formicidae; genus Harpegnathos; species Harpegnathos saltator. The sequence continues at coordinate 1,881,428 of NW_020229939.1, forward strand.
ATCGACCCAGAGCGTCAACTCCACAGGCAAGGATAGATCCTCGTATTTGACACCGGCGGCGTTTGCGGCACTCTCCAAGGTCGCGTCCCTGCGATTGTGGCCGTTGACGCGGATGCAACGGTAACCCTGGCCCTTGAACGGCTTGTCGGGGAACCAGTGGTTCTTGAATCGTTCCGTCAACAGCTCGACCAGCCGCCGCTTGAAGCATTCCAATTGATCGGGACTAAATTTTTCGTTTTTTTCGATCAGCTGTACTAAGAAATGTACCGCCGCTGTAATTTCGTTGCGCATGTTGTCGCTGTCCTTGGCCTGGATTACAAGCTGCCGGTGTGCACCTGCCGCGATACCACAATGCGAGACTCTCGGAAACTAAAGTACCATTCGCCCAAGTCGACGTGGAGCACATAGAGCCCTTCTGCACCGTCGCAGCGCTTGAATTCTTCAAGATCTATGTTTCCGACGTGTATTGTCCGCGTCTCGGCTGCACAATCGTCACTGTTGTGTCCAATTCTATCACAATTTTACAGCTCTTGTCCTCTACCAATACCGCCGTAATCTGTATACAAAGAAAATACACGATATATTACATCATCCTATCATACCTCTGAATGTTTCACCCCTCTAGATAAGAGGCTTTCACAATTTGATGATAAGGTATATCTGAAAAAAGAAACTCAATAAACATTCCAAAACTACCGGTTCAACAGACAGAAGAACACGTGTGTATTTATGATATGCCACACGCGCGCACACACACATATATACACGCACACACACACACACAGGTGTGCATATGCACATCCCGAAATGCGAGACGAATGATTGTATGCAAATAACAATATACTTTCTGTTAATTAAGATTCCCGAGATGATCTCGAGCGTTATGAGTCAATGCAAATGTGCGTGAGCCTTCAAACGCAAAAATCTGATTCACCCACCGATCCTGCCTGACCGGGCGCTCGGTAAAAACTAGAACGCGAGATGCGTTCCACTTTCCAGCGAGCAGTGAACGGTCGTTCGAAGACACGCCGTGCGCGTCTCTTTGTTTGTTTGTTTGTTTGTTTCTCCGTACCTGCGTGCACGGACAGGCACGTGCGTGTCGCGGAGGCGGAAGCACAGGCGATAAAGCGTGGCCGCGATGCACGTCGCAAACGCTCGTTCGCAAGCATGACGCGGCTGATCGCGACGAAACCCACTGCAATATGTTATGCTCACACGCGCCAAGTTATAGACAACGCGATGATAGCCGAGTAGGTTAGGAGAAACGTCTGTCAAAGCGGGAGCGCGTGCGAACTGCATCGCTCGTTCGACTGTGTCCCTTAATCGCGACGCGGACCGCCCGCGAAATTCGCGCACGCGGTCGCATTCGCGACGCACCGTCGCCGCGGGCTAACGCAACGCGACAATTTGTGCCAGCTCATTGCTGTCGTACCACCACGTCGCGCCGTACGGACGATCTCACCACCGCGATATTGTGCTTTCGAGTATCACGCGGACGCGCTCGCCGTTTATTATTCGCGCACATTGCCCTGGTGAACGCGCCGCTGCCCGAATCGAGCGGTAATGATGTTAATTGATAGGCGATATTACAAATGAATCTTACGAGTCAGTGACGAAAATTCCGTGCGTGTTGCTCTAGTGAAACTACTACGTCTTCCCTCTTCCTTTAAATAAAGCAGTCGAACCCCCAACACGTGTTACGTCGCACCAGGCAGCCACGGGTTGAAACTTTCTAGTGAATCGAGAAACTCGCTCACCGGGCCGGAACCTCACAGAATGAGTGTTCGCCCTTAGCATACGAATATGTGCTCGTGAACGATATGTGATTTTTTGCGTGAGCTTAGAACGCACTCGTTTCGCCCAATAGCGGTAAGCTAAGACTCCATGCATGCGGTGAGCTCCGGCAAACGGCTGCGGTGACCAATCAGGAGACAGACGCATGCCGGAGCTTGCCGCAACCGGACTTGCGCCTCCCTCCTGATTGGTCACCGCAACCGTTTGCCGCAGTTCACCGCATGCATGGAGTCTTAGCTGTATTCTTTCATCAGAAGATAATGGGTGCATTCAGTACTACAACCGCTCACTGAGCGCTAAGTGAGCTCTTGCATCTGATTGGTGTATATTTTTAAATCTAAAGGTATATACCAATCAGATGCAAGAGCTCATTTAGCGCTCAGTGAGCGGTTGTAGTACTGAATGCACCTATTTGGTCTGTTCTTTTTAACTGCACTGCGGAACTAGTGCAATAAGTTAAGCTAGCGGCACACAATGATTAGGGGTCTGTTCTTTATAGCTACACTGCTGAACTGGTGCAGTAAGTTAAAATGAGACAACTATATTTCTTCTCACTCAAATTTATTACACTAGTTCAGCAGTGCAGCTATAAAGAACAGACCCTTGGCCTGTTCGTTTTGTCTGCACTACTGAACTGGTGCAATAGGTTGAAGTGTGATAGGTGAGAAAACCTATGTTTGTCTCACTTTAACTTAATGCACTAGTTCAGCAGTGCATACAAAACGACAGGCCTCTTGTTTTCGTGCTGGATTGCTTGCTGGATGAAAATACTGCGTTCTGATTGGTACATTTCCGAAGATGGATAGAAATGCACCAATTAGAATGCAGTATTTTCATCCAGCAAGCAATCCAGCACGAAAACAAGCACCGTGTGCCGCTGGCTTTAGGGCCAGAGCACAGACTTCTGCATAACGCTTAATACACAACGCATAAGAGAATCAACCAATCAAAGTTCTTCATTTCTATCTTTAGGAGGGAAATGAAGAAAACTATTGGGTATGGGAATAAGTTTTAATCGTTTCCCCATAGATGGCATTAATAGTATCGCTTGCATCTTTTCTAACCCTTCGACACATGGATTTAAAAGGTGTATATGTAAGTTGTTAAACGCAGTATAAGACTTTTGTTTGGAGTGCAAACAGCAAATATTCATATCGCATCGAAAATGTCGGAATTTGTTCCAAAAAAGCAGCATTTGCGGGAAGTTCTTCTCCACTACTATCTTTTGAAGAAAAGTGCTGCGGAAACGTGCCGTTTGCTTGTGGATGTTTACGGCGACCATGCTCCATCGGAGCCAACTTGCAGATATTGGTTTCAACGCTTCAAAAGTGGTGATTTCGATGTCAACGACAAAGAACGCGATGGTACCCCAAAAAAGTTCCAAAATGAGGAACTTGAAAAATTGCTTGATATTGATCCATGTCAAACACTTGAAGAATTGTCTGCAGCATTGGATGTTGATCGATCCACCGTTGGAAAACGCTTACATGCGCTGGGAAAGGCAGGAAATTGGGTACCACACGAGTTGAAGGAAAGGGACATTGAAAGGCGCTTGATCATGTGCGAAATGTTGCTTCAACGACAAGAAAGAAAGAGTTTTTTGCATCGGATCATCACTGGCGATGAAAACTGGATTCACTACAACAATCCTAAACGCAAACTAGCATGGGTGAAGCCAGATGAACCAGGTCCATTAACGCCAAAGCGCAATATTCACGAGTCAAAGGTCATGCTCTGTATTTGGTGGGATATGCGGGGTGTAGTCTACTATGAGCTGCTGAAACCGTCCGAAACTATCAGTTCCCAACGTTACCGACTTCAACTAATGTGTTTGAAACAAGCTATTCAAGAAAAACGGCCGGAATGGCACGATAGACACGAGAAGCTGATTTTGCAGCACGACAACGCTAGGCCATATGTTGGTCAACCCGTCTGGACATATCTAGAAGGGGTGAAATGGGAGGTCCTACCCCACCCGCCGTATTCACCAGACATTGCCCCTTCAGACTATCATTTGTTCCGGTCGATGCAGGCTGCGTTCCGAAATTCACTGCCAGTACTGAAAATACATAGTTTGTATCACGTATACTATAGAATTTCAGTGCTGGCAATGAATATCGGAACGTAGCCGCAGTCGGCACTTACTGGAGAGCGCTTCACCTCATATGACAGCATACAAAAATGGGTCGATGACTGGATCGCCTCGGAAAAAATAGAATTCTTCACTCGAGGAATTTGTTTATTGCGCGAAAGATAGGCGAAGGTTGTCGCTTCAGATGGAAAATATTTTGAATAAAATCATTTAATATTTTCATATTCAAGTTATGTTTTTTGTCTACATAAAAAACGATTAAAACTTATTCCCACACCCAATAATTGGTTTATTCTTCTATGCGTTATGTATTATGTGTTATGCAAAAGCCTGTGCTCTTGCTCTTAGAATGAGACAACTATATTTTTCTCACTTTAACTTATTGCACTCTTACTTATTGTTTGAACTTATTGCCAGTTCAGTAATGCAGCTAGAAAGAACAGACCAAATGGTTGCGTTTCGATATTCACTGCCAGTACTGAAAATACATAGTTTATGTCACATATACTATAGATTTTCAGTGAATATCAGGGGAAGCACCCAATTCGGCATAGCATGATTGCACACAACCAACCGATGCAAAGTATTATCTTGTGAATTACTAGATCCAACCAATCATTTACTTTGTGTCCAATCGTGCTGTGTCGAATAGATACGCACCCGAATATCGGAACGCAGCCAAATTCTCCTATTAAACTAGCAGAGAGAAGAAGGAGAGAGGTCACGGGCCGCTTTTAGCCGAGCCAAGTGCGAAGCGCTCTGTACAACCGTGCACATGAACTAACGATGCTAGTATCCACGATTCTTTATTGATTTCCCCCACCACACACGCACACATAGCCGGCTCGGTCTATTCGTGTGACACGGATGAGCATCGATGTCCTTGTCGCACCACCGATGAGCATACGCGTGGCGCGGAGGAAGCACGAGGCAACTCAGCGGCAGATCTTATCGCCAAACTAGGCTCTCTCTCGTCTTGCCCCTTTGCCTCCTCATTTTTCACGCATTATCCGCAATTCGGAAAGAAATATTTCGAGATCGCGCGAACAATTTCTAGCAATGGCAGCATTCAGCAGACTCAACAGTTGGACAACATTACTAGATTTTCCATTGAATCTCGCTCCTGATTGGTAAATACTTCTGAGTCTATGAAGAATCTAAAAGAATGCTTCAATCACAGACAATTATCACTAAGCGCTCTCTAATCACTTTGTTCTACTGAACGCGGCCAATGCACTCTATGACTCCTCTCCTTCTTCTCTCTGGAACTAGACAGACGTATTCTGAAACTCACACAAATAATTACTGATTATCTTTCTTTCCGTAAGTGCATCGGGGAAAGTTTGGAACATTTTTTTCTGATGCACTTCGGAACGCGACTAGTAATTCAGAAGAATTTGTGTTTGTACAGTTCGTAGAGAGTACAAACATAAAGAACAGACCTTAATTATATATAAATAGTTAGCGTGGTCGCTCTGTCTTTTCTTTGATGATAAAGATGCAGAAAAGTGCGCCAAATATTTTAATAACAGGTACGCAATAATATTATCATTTTATTATATGATTTTATTTGTGCATTGTTTTACGTAAATTCTGAATATTTATTTAAGATAATGTGTTTTCCAGGTACACCTGGTGTGGGCAAAAGTCTAATGGCTCGTATGTTATCAGACATAAGTGGATTAACATGGATAGACATCAATAAATTAGCTATAGAAAATGGATGCTTGAAGGAATACGACGAGATGTATCAATGTAGAGTGTTAGATGAAGACGAAGTAAGAATTTTTTGCCAACATATATATAAAAATATCTGGCTACTGAGTATACATTCTTACAATTTTTTAGTTGCTAGATGGAATGGAGAATTTTATGAGCGAAGGAGGAAATATCGTAGATTATCATGGTGCTGAATTGTTCCCTGAAAGATGGTTTGATATTGTATTTGTACTCAGAACAGACAATACCATCTTATATGACCGCCTTAAAGAAAGGGGTTACAGTGGCAAGAAATTGGAAGATAATATAGATTGTGAAATTTTTCAAACCATTCTCGAGGAGGCAAAGGCATCTTATAGGGAAGAAATAGTACATGAATTAGTAAACAATAACAAGGATCAGTTAGTAGAAAATATACATAGAGTATGTCAGTGGTTACAACAATGGAAAATAGATAATGCACAAACATGAAGAGTTGAATATTTATGTGTTAACATTTATCATGTACCTCTATTGTTTTGTACTTTCCTGCTATCATTAATTAGTAAAGTTCAATATGTATATACATATTATTATATGGGAAATGGATGTGTTGACTTGGTATTTACTCATTTCTCATAGTTAACAAATATATATAATTGTACATATATACAATCTAGGATATATTTTATGGATAAATATGCACATATATATTATACATGTAATATACAGTAACATTTTTATTTCTTGAAAAATCCTTAATGTCTTGAAAATATTTTATAATGGTTAACATTCGTATTTTTTGTAATATATTTATTCTATTATACCTAAGTCATGCTTCAACTTCTTTAACCTATTATTTATGCTGTCATAATATTTCATTCTTGTTAACATTTCTGTTGCTGCTTCAATATCTTCTTTGTGAAATGCTTCTGCTACTTGTCTGATAAAGATATTAAACATAGACTATCAACTAATATAACGTCATAGATTCAAATTAATGAAAATTGAAATTACCTTGACAGAGTATCGAGTTCTTCTTTAGATTTTTTAGCTAATTCTAAAATTTTGTTTTTATCTTCTATTGCACTTTCTATTTCCTCATTACGTTCCATAATCTCCATGAGAAATTCTGGATTCAAGCTGGTGGTTTCTTCTGGTATAGATACACCTTTTAATTGTAACATATATAATCCCCTTTTTAATGGATGTGCCAATGTACTATAAGCTTTATTTACTAGAGATGATAAATTCTCTGAGATTTGCTTTTCCTTCTATTGACAATTAAAAAGAATTTTATTTACAGATGCAAAAAGCAAGACTTATAGATAATCAAATCATAAAATTGAGTAGAAAATTTTAAGTTTCAAACAACATATAAACTTCTGAGCCAATACTTGCCTCAGATTTATTACCAAATTTATCAGGATGTAGCATTTTTTGCAACTCCCTATATTTTTTATGAATGTCTTCATTCACCACATTATAATCTTTCTTGATTCCCATGATGTCAAAATAACTCAAATTCTGTGGCAATTCCTGTAATACTTTGCACTTTGAACAAAACAACTCTGATTTATACATGTAGTCACAATTCCAACATTTTGGCGGGCTGTCACTGCAGAATCGCAAACCTCCAATTAAAGATATTGTAGATTGTGCTATAGTTTTTGATGTATGATACGAGTACAGTTTACACTGTTGTTTGACTGGATTTAGTACTACATTGGATTTCTTTATGATTTTTGTCAAGAACATTTTGTCAGTAGAATCTTCATAACCTATAACAAAATATCTTCTGTAAATGCACAATATAGTTTAAAAAAATGTTATTTCACGCTATTATTTATAAAAAAAAACTTTATTTTCCAAATAAAGAAATCGATAAAATATAATAAATATTTCTCTTGCAAATACGTATCAATTCCAATTACTTGAGTTATTCTTCTTGAGTTATTAATGTTATATGTACTAATAGACATAAATTCTATCTAGTGACAGGTGATGCAATACACTAATACTTTTTTTCTAATAAGATTTGTAATCCATGAGATTTGTATCTAATAGGAAAATGTTTTTTTATTAATTTTCAAAAGAGACAAGTTTTTTTATTGCATACCGTATGCAGTTTGAAGTTCGTCGAAGTAAAAGTATTGTAACTTTTCTATTATTGACAAAAGAAGTTTCCTCGTTCGGTAGGCCCTGTTCAGTTCAACGCAACCTCTCAACCTTCAAGCGGAAGCGTCGCTCTACACATAACTTTACTTTGACCAATACTCTCGCACCCATCACGAAAAGATCAGCCGAGGGGCTTCCTTTCCTGTTCGCGAACGGCACGAGGCTAATAGCAATTATGTCTACGGCACTTTCTGCCACGGGTCCAGGGACCTTCCTCAGAGCATGTGTGTAAGGAGTCATTAAAAGACCCTGTTTGGAGCTCCGTAGTGTCACCCGAGGGAACTTCGTCCACATCTTCAAAAGAACAATATATATGCGAAACATGTTCAAATAAGTATTATCGAGAAACTACAGATTAAATTCTTGACAGAATAGTTTGGACGTCAAATAGTGCCATCTAGTAGTCATTGCGCAAACATTTTTAGTTGATATAATCGTGGTCTACAAAAACTAAATAAATGAATAAGACATTACATATGGGATATACGTACAAGTATATTTCAAATAATACAACAAGCTATCCTGAACGTATCTAAAATATCTGGAGAATACTTAAGAACATCCTAATCAATCGAGATCGTAGCATGATTCAATGGTAAGTCAGATTTCTATGCTCAAGTAGTACGAATCAACGGCAGACAGGAGCCTTTTTATTTTTAAGTGGTATGATTTAGCGACGAGTAAGATATACTTTTGTTTTCAACTTTGCAATAGATTAAAAATCGATTTACCTGTTGCAATCAATTAGATATAAATAAAATAAAATTCACACTTTTCATTATATAGACGGATAAGAAATGAGGAAGGCGAGAGTAGTTAGTGAGACTTCCATCTCTTCAATGCACATACACGTACGCATACATGATGCAAGTGCAGTGAATTCGATGCGCTTTAGTGCGTAACGTTGGAGCAATGGCCAGTCCGAGCGATATCTTTGTTGGTTGACAGTTGACACGTGCTGGGATGCGAACTATCGGGTGTTCATTTGCAAGTTATTATCCGCTGCGATAATTGCAATCTCATGACTTCCGTTCTGATAAAACGTTATCAGAAAGCTTACCGGAGCGCGATGATAACGACTGCATAGGTGAGTTTTTGGTTACCTGATGGACACACAACAGATGGTCTGCGAGGATCATCATCTTTGTTAAATTTACGTTATTGTATTTTGAGCGGATGAATAAGAAGTCGAATTATGATTGCAAATGCGAATCGTAATTAAATCGCTCATGTTTAACGTGTTTTGCAGGATTTGACAGAGTGCAAACGATCAAGCGCGAGTCCAAAAGCCCTTTTTCTTTAGAGGAGTAAGATGGGAGATCAACAGCAGCAGCAGTTGAATAACTTGATCAAATGGTTAGACACATTCGACCTTCAGGCGCCACACAACTCAGCAGAGGATATAAGCGATGGAGTCGCTTTAGCAGAAGCCTTGGCTCAAATCGCACCAGAATGGTTCACAGTAGTATGGAAAGCAAAGATCAAGACTGACGTAGCTACCAATTGGCGTCTCAGAGTGAGCAACATGAAGAAAATTGTAGAGGCTGTGATGGAATACTATGTGGAGTGCTTGAACCAGCAATTATCTGGTTATATCAAGCCAGATGCAACCAAAATTGGCGAGCATTGTGACAGTGATGAGTTGCGTCGTCTGCTGCAGCTGATTCTGGGCTGTGCTGTCAATTGTGACCAGAAGCAGCAATATATTACTAGGATAATGAGTATGGAGGAGACTGTGCAACAGGCGATAATGCAAAGCATTCAGGAGCTAGAGAGCAGTGTTCATGGGCCCAGGCTGAGCTTAGGTACTAGTCTAAATTTCGAACCTATGGATATGGCTGATGGTATTCAGCAGAGACTGTATGCTGAGCTACAGACAGCAGTGGATATGAAAGATCAGCTAGCACAGAGATGTCACGAACTTGACCAACAATTGTCTCTGCTGCAAGAGGAGAAAGCTGCATTGATTGTGGAAAACAAGAAGCTCCAAGAGCGACTGGATGAATTTGAAAACCCAGAAGAATCAGGCTCTATCTTGAAGTACTCTGGTCTGCGAAAACAGGCAGAAGCACTCAAAGACGAGCTATTCAAGGTGGAAACCTCTAGAGATGATTACAGATTGAAGGTGGAATTGCTGGAAAAAGAGGTTTTGGAGTTACAATTGAGGCAAGAGGACCTGCAGAAGGCAGCTGATGAAGCCAATCACTTGAAGGATGAGGTGGATGCTTTAAGAGAGACTGTGGACAAGGTGGCCAAGTACGAACTCACTATAGAATCGTACAAAAAGAAGATGGAGGATATGGGCGACCTCAAAAGGCAAATGAAGATACTAGAAGACAAAAATCTCGAGTATTTGCAGGTCAAGCTGGACTACGAAGAGGAATCAAAGCGCACAACAATGTTGCGGAACCATTTGGAAATTTGCAAGCAGCAGCTTACAGAGACTCAGCACAAGTTGGACGAGATGAGCGGTAAATACGACCGATTGGTGTGCGAGGACAAGAAGAAGGAGGCGAGGATGAACACTCTACAACGAGAGAGAGATCGATTAGTCATCGAGAGAGACGCACTGCGGGAAACGAACGAAGAGCTCAAATGCGCGCAGCTGCAGGCCGCTGAAAACATGGCAAAACCGAGCACCGTCGACAGCAATAGCGTTGCCGGCACGGAAATGATTCCGCTCGAGGTAAAAGAGAAACTGCTGTGTTTACAGCTGGAGAACAAAATGCTGAAGGCAAGGCAGAAGGGCAACGAGGAGAAGCTGCCGAGCGTGCAGACGTTGCTCGACGAGTCGGAAGAGCGTCTGAACACGTTGCGAGAGCAGAATCGCAAAGCGAATCAGAAGATAATGGAAATGGAGGCCAAGTTGGAGGAGGTCACGATGCAGTCTTCTAATGCCGACGGCAAGAGCGACAGCGGAGGTCTCGGTCAGAAGGCCGTGCAGCTGCAAGACGAGTTGCGAAAGGCGCAGGCGGAGAAGGAACGACTGACGCTGCAGCTCGAGGAGCGCGAGGCCACTCTGCAGGTGCAGAAGCAGAAGACCGCGACTCTTCAAGAAAAGCTGACGCGGAAGGAGTATGAGGACGCCGCTCGTGAGGAGCATTACAAGAAAAATGTTGAGAAGGCCAAGAGCGTCATCAAGAGTCTGGAGTCCTCCAAACACTCCCCAACCGAGCTCGTGCTACGTAACCAGTTGCTGGAGCAGCGCAAGGCAATCGAGGAGATGGAGCGCACCGTAAAAGAAAGCAGGTTGCTGCGCGAGATGGAGGAGAAGCTGATGGTGACCGCCTTTTACAAATTAGGTCTGTCCGCCCAGAGAGACGCGATGGACCAACGGCTGGCAACGCTCAGCTCCGGACAGGGTCATTCTTTCTTAGCCAGGCAGAGGCAGCCTTCGGCGAGACGTCATTCGCCTTACAATTCGAAATAAGGAGATCGTGATCGAATAGGTTTCACACGCTTAAGTATTATAAGACGAAATAGTAAACGATTGTTCGTAACATGAGATGGCGTAATGAAATGCGGACATAATAGCTGTTCATTTAACATTCACCTTAAAAGCATTAATTAGCGGTGCTTGTTAGTATTCAGGCAATATAGTAATAACGTACATTATGCTCCAGTTACACTTGCTCCGACTGATTCAACTTTTTTCTGATAGAAATACGATTGAACGGTGCAAACCAAAAGTTATCTTTGTCTTTTAATGGGATTAATAATTAAAATTTTTTTACGAAGACTACGGACAAAGCCGTGCGAGTCGAATCATATGAAAGCCATTCATTTCTACATAAAATTTTTTAGGTATACATTCAGTTTTTATCTCCCTGTGCATAATATATTGACTACGTAGTTTTTACGTTGGATGCTCCGCCAAGCCACAATCTTCTAATTATTAGATACTTGTCAACGTACGTTCCTTTGTTGTACCTTTAATGAATATTTAAACGAAAGTAATGCGAAAAAAGGTCTCTTTAATAGTTAGAAAATTTTAACATATTTTGACATTGTATTTATATCTCGCAAATGTATTATATTTATCTAATATTCATATCGGGCTCAAAAAAGGAAGGATACATATTAAGCGGATTGTAAATAAGAAAATAATTATATAGATCGAAGTATAAATCGGAATGTGCTAGATATTACGCGCAGAATGTTGGATATCCTGAAATATCTATAAACAAATCTGATTCCATCCATGATTATTTTAATTGTGCTGACGATAAACTACCATCGATTCTAAAGTACTGTATACAATGTTGATACTTAATTTGACAGTGACCAACGTTAAATATATGTCCATAAAAATTGTCTGCCTTGTACAATAATACCTATTGCAACAATCTGTTGTAAATAATGTACATGTTGCTATATACATATTTTGAATCTAGAGAGAGAAATATATATAAATATAATATAAAAAGTTTAATCATACATATGTTCATATATTTATAGCCCCATACTATATAATGTTACGCTCATTATTTATTTGATACATCATTATGTTCTTATTGTTTCTATTTTACAATTTTATCAATTATTTAATACAGAGAAAATAATTTTTAGTATCAGTGAAGAGTAATTGAAAGATTAGTATGGAATGTGTATGGAATAACGAATAAACTTGTAAATGCACAATAATATATCATTATAGCAGATCACGGAAACAAATTTCACTTATATCCACAGTTGTGCTTAGGACGCTTCGAGAAACAAATATCTATTGTATCCATTGTAACAATGTTAATATTCTTAGCTACCATAACCTTAGCTACTAATATCATAACTGTTACAATATATAAATTAATTTTTTTTATTGGCAATATTATTCAACCACTTATGTACATTATCCCTTTCAGTTATCCAATTTATTCGTAAGAAAGGCCTACTTTACATGTCATGTTCGTACTCTTATCATGTTGGAAAAAATATGAGAAAAAATTGTTCAAACTAAAAATGTTTGCAAATTATTACGTTACTCAAATATCTTTCGAAATTTCGGATTTCATTTCTTGTTTTTATATATTTAATTATTTTTACATTTTACATATATTATGTGCTTATTTTTTTATATCTCGTGTAGATGGAAGTATTATTTATAATTATTTCCCTGAGCTCACAATTCTATAAACATGTCAAAATAGAAGATATTTTTATAAATTTTAAACATTAATTTCTTTTTCACAATTGACTTCATGTCTAATCGTCTGACTAGTTTTTACATGATTATACATTTATATATATATATATATATATATATATCATTTTAATAATTTTTCGCAGTGTACACACTAATAAGTTGATAAATTATATATCTAGGAATTTTATGTGATAGAGTTTATGTCTATAAAAATTGAGAGAACAATAAATTATATTATTCTGACAAATTAATTTGAAGTAACATGTGTATGTATCACACACATACACATATATATATGCACACCTACCAGTTCCTCAGCATGTTTGATTGATAATTGTACTCACAGGAATATGTAGCGCTCTTCCAAAGGTCTTTTTTTTTATGATTGAACTGCTGATAGGTACATATTTTTAATCATAACTTGACGTTCGTGATACAACTTATTTACATATGTAAACGCTCTGTAGTTATGCGTGATTGAATTTGAATTTTGTATTCTTGTAACTCTTTGCAAATCAGAGTAACACCTCTGATAATAGAAAATTGCACTAAGAAAATCCCATATGGTGAACTCGGGCCACAATACATTAGCAAAGTAGACACAAGTATCGGAGATCTAAAATGATTTAGATAAAAATACACTTTAGGTATATAGTTAGTCTGTTTCTATAGTTATGTAGTCTGTTTCTATAAGTTGTAAAGAGAAAACACTCAAAGTAGAAAATATATTTTCTTACTTGCCACATGAGGAAGTCACTGAGTCTGACTTCTCCTGAGGTGCGAATCAATAAATCAGGATCTGGAGAATTGTAAGTATATAAACAGTTAGAAATTAGGTCTTCATTGATGTCTTCCGGTACAATTTCATTATGTTTTACACCTTTAACTATATCCTTAATTGCACAGGTAATTTCATCTCTTGCTGCATATATATGAAATATTAGTAGAGTGTTTTATCAGTTGGTTATGAGGAAATTTATATGCAATAAATGCAATAAATGAAATGATTACTTACATGTATAAGCAAAAGCAACATTTAAAAATGCTTTATTATTATCTTTAGTGATCGTCATAACTTTAGCGATTAATTTACATATGTCTTCTGGAATTAATGACAAATTGCCAATTATACGAACGCATACCCCATGCTCCATCAATTTATCCCTGCAAATATTATCCTTGAAAATATATGGATATATTGTAATATGTTTGATTAAAAATGATAAACATACTTTTCTTCTAAGAGACGCTCAAATTTTTGTTTGGCAAGCTCCATAAGTGCATCAACTTCCTCTTTGTTACGTTTAAAGTTCTCTATGCTGAAAGCATACACCGTCACCTCTGTAATACCAAGATCCATGCACCAACTCAACGTCTCTGCTAACTTGTCAAACCTGTTGTAAGACAAAAGAAAACATAAGATTAATAAGAGATTAAACTCATAAGTGTTATTTGAAAGTTTGTCAAAAATACATACCCCTTTGTGTGTCCCTCTACTTTTGCCACATGTTTCTTATTTGCATAACGTCTATTGCCATCCATTATAAACGCTACATGCTTGGGCACATGGCCAGTTCTCATAATCTTCAGAGCCAAAAATTGAAACCAATTCAAAGTGTGCTTCTTTATCCACGACATTATATTTTCGAATAATTTAACGAATTTATGAAAACATACACTGTCTCACTGGTTCGTTCTCAACCGTTAGACCCGTCGTAAACTATCCGACAATTATCTATCGGCGCGTGTTCGAGTATTTGCAGACAATTCCTCAAAGCAGACGATAGCGTGACGAATAACATACAACTGATTAGTCATCGTCTAACCTTCATGCCACAGGTATCATAAAAACCTTGTTTTGTGATACATTGCTAACGCGTGCATTCTAATTATCGGTCTTATCTATATATATATTATGCACGCTGCATTTGGAAGGACATACATTATATGAGAAGTTATCATCGAGCGAAAGACAACGTTGTCCTTCTCAGCGACCCGATCACAATCAGATGCTTTTTAATAAAACGCCAAGTTCATCTCTGACACTCGTGCTCGAAGATTTCTCTCTTTCCCTCTCTCACACACTCTCTCTCTCTCTCTCTCTCTCTCTCTATCTTTCTATCTCTCCACTATCGCGTTATCGGGGACGTGTCGGATTTTGCTCACGCCACGACTTTCGACAATCATTTTCATTTTTCTTTATTGCCGTTGATCGGGATCGTCAGTAAACACGCCGATGATGAATCTTCGGCGACGATTTTCCGGCGATCGGCGACATGTTCGCTACGACGGCGGATCTTCGAAAGGCTAAGCGCGGAACGTCAGTGCGTCGATTGCGCGACGTTCGTGGATGAGCGTGTGGGTCATACGTCGAGCGCCTAGCGGCGCCTACGATGCCGACGCGGGCGGCGGGCGTGGTCGCCATATTGGCGTGTGCCGCGCCACACGCGAGGGGAGACGAATTGTCACGTCGTATTATCGAGAAGATAGAAACTAGCGAGATGAAAATAGAAGCAGAATTAGAATGGCATCGCGCGGATGGCGTATTTATAATACGGCTTTGCGAAATGATGCGAAAATCCGTGTGTGCGACGCACAACTACACAACGCATTGGCGTCCGTGTTTCCCGGAGCACAACGGAGCAGCTGTGTCCGCAACGCGCAATTATACGCATGCTTCTCGCTTCGAGATCCTTTTCCTGTTTTTCTCGCCTTTTCGCACGTTGATGCGCGATCACGACAAACGGAGAAATAATCTCGATGCGCTCGAGTCTCGTTCGTACGCGAATCCCGACGCGAACGTGCGTCGACGAACGAGAGCGACGCTTGTTTGACGAAACGAGAGAAAGCGTTGCGGCACGTTGCTTCGAACACGCTTTTTCGGCCCCACGTGGTCGCGAACGTGAACTTTCGAGATCTTGCATCGTGATCTCACATCGGTCGTGTTCACGTCGCGATGACGATACATATTGAAGGTTCACGGTTGCGTGCGTTATATTATTGGTGAGAGGATTCCGTCAGCTGTAATTTTAATACATAATTTTGTTATTATTCTTACGGGCTTGTGAGTGACCTTGTTGGTCACACCGTGAGACAAGCGTTCCCGAACATTTTCGCCGACAACTTCGAAATTTCCTCGCACGACGTTACCACGTTGTTGAAATATTCTCGATAAATTTCCGTACGACATTCGCACATCCATCCATGCACGTTGCGTTTCTGCAATTCCTGGTCCTACCAAACGAGCTAGGACGACATTAATTGTATCTTAATCGAGTTCGCGCAAATTCAACTTCTGTCATGAGACGCTTTCAAGCATGCCGCGTGCAATGGCGGATTCATCGTTTCACCAATGCGTGCCCGACAACTCGGCCAATCGTCGTATCTTGCCGTGATGAGACCGGAAAATGCGGGATTTCTCGTAGAAATTCACCGGCAGTCGCAGCGAGCGCGACCGGTGATCTCGTGCCGCTGATATAATCCCAAATTTCCCACGGGAAATCGCGAAATCCTGAGGCGACTGGGAATGAGGGCGCGGGGCACCATACGGCACTGCGTACGCACCTGACCGGAGTAGGGCTGTGTTACGCGGCCATTGAGGGGACTACTTTGCGTCGAGAAGCGTGTGCGTGCGTATTGCGGTTAAGGCAACCAGCTCGCTTCGGCTCGTGAGAGAAAAGCAAGTCCGTGGTGGTTAACGCGGCGCTATGAGCCGCGAGGCTGATGTTTGCTGTAGCCTGTGAGTGAACGAAGAATCGATCGGGATGGAGCTGAGCGTGTCCAGGAACGAGTCCGGGATCGTACCAGGTAACGTAGCGTTGCGCGGGCGCAACGTACGCCGTGTGTTGCGGTGCCATGCCGTGCATCCGTAAATGCGTAAGCGTTCTCTGTTGCAGAGCTGTACTTCCTCATCGCCAAGTTCCTGGCCGCGGGTCCGTGTCCAGAGGCGGCGGCGGTAAGTACGACGCGCGTGTGACTGTGCTCGGCGCGGCGTTACGCGGCACGAGGTACTCTCACGGTGCACGCTTTGTTTCAGGCGCTGAAGCGGGAATTGGAGCGTGCCGAGGTAAGCCGATCGGCTCGGTCGAACGTTACTAGCGGACCCGACACTGCGTACTGAGCGGCGGGCCACATGGCTAGCACGTGGTTCTGCTTGTCAAAACATTAGAATCTCAAGGTCGCTGACCTTGGTTGCACCGAGAGAGAGAAGCATCGGCCACTCTCACGTGTGCATCGGTAGTTGCCGATCGTTCGACCTTTACCTTCCTGCGCCTTGAACGATCGATCGGATTTAACTTCGCGGTCGATCGATCCGCGTATGGATTTTAGATCGCGTCTTTTGTTCGCAGGTACTGCCGCTTCGACTCGACTGGGAAGGCCATGTACACAGTCAGTCTTTCGAGGAGCTGGTGAGTTGTGCATGCACGACATGGCGCGATCGGCACGCCTGACGACGATCAGCGCGTCGTGACGCGACACGAGCTTTCCCCGATGCGGGTATTCGGTCGCATCGCCTCGCCTCGCGTCGCAAGGTGGTTCGATGAAATAATACCGGGGCGCATCGAGTACCCCTCTTGATTCGCGGAGGGTGCGCTACCCCCTTTTCCACTCCACCGTTCGCCTTCCTCCACCTCCTCGTCATTCTTCCTATCGCTCTTTCTCTCCCTCCCTCCACTTTTCTCTCTTTCTCTCACACAGAACACCGTTCGCTGCTCGCCCCACCACCACGTTTGCCCGACCAATCGCCACGCTTTCTGGCCATTTTGCTTGAGCTGATCAATGAATATAGATGCCGTGGCTTATTTATAGAAACTGGTCTCGTGCGTAACGAGTGCTTCATGGCGATTGGTTGGCGTGACGCGCCTGCGCACCTATTAGCCGGACGCGGGAACTACTTGATTGTTCGTTTTGAATTTTTTGCGCCAAACTGTACAGAAGAAACAAAGCCCGGAATTTGAATCATTTAGACCGGACAGTGGAGAATATTTTCGAGTAATTTGTTGTATTCTTGTAAAAAATGAAGTAGAATATTGGGAGAAGTCGAGGTGCGTTCTTTACGATGTATGCAGCAGTTTGATTCTTGAATTGTGTTCTTTGACATAGTAAAAAGTTGCAATAAACGAGATATAAATGTTAAAGGCAAGTTGCATGATTTCTTTTTCAAATGTTATATTTTGCTTAATCTACTTAGCACAGCATAAGATTTTGTAAATGCTTCATTTTGTCTGAATGTTGCTCTCCTCAGTTTTTGTGAATAGCCAGTTATCATGTGATGATAATTTTTATAGGAGAGAAAATACCCTCATATTGGATCACGCCATTTGTTGCAAATATGTGCCAGAATTGGACCAGTGTTAGAGAAAGATGTGCCGCCATGTGTGCCTGGAGCGATATCTCTTCTAGGAGCAGGCAGGCAATCTTTATTGCGTACTCATGAAGGTATGAAACTATCTAATGCAAATCTGTGCATACTTAAAAAATTAACCTCTTCTAATTATTTCACAAAATGATATATACTGTGTTAGTGATAAACTGAAATTTTTATAATTGAAAATTCTAAAGAAATAAGTGTTATATTTCTTTCCCACTTGGGATAAGTTCATAATTGTTACAACCTATTTTTATTTATGCAAGTAGATATTTGGGAGTCGGACAATATAATGAAAGTAAAAATTTTTATAGACCTTACAAGATATACACGCAGCATTGTCGATTATTCTGGAAGATTAGGCGCAAAACCCTTCCTGGAGCGTCCTGGTAGCTTGTCAGTGCCTAACATAGGTGAGAGATCAAGAGTGTTATATGATTGTGTTGAGAAGTGTATTGTATCGTGTGCATCACTCCTCTTGTATTTTTCTTTTCCACGTGTATAAAACGTCAATTTTGATAATTTTGTCGTGTTATATGTTTTTGCCCAATAGTACGTGTACTTCAGGGACGAGAGAATTCTGGCCCCTTAAGTCGAAGGGAGGCAATACCGACCAAGTTCTACAGCAAGATGCAACTGTATCGCCATACATTGGGCCATTTATCCGCCGTGTATTGCGTGTTGTTCGATCGCACTGGCAAATATATCATAACTGGGGCGGACGATTTGCTCGTCAAAGTGTGGAGTTCCATCGATGGCCGTTTACTTTCCACTTTTCGGGGCGCGTCCGCGGAAATTATGGACATCGCGGTGAATTTCGACAACACCCTTCTGGCGGCCGGAAGCTTAGATCGAATATTACGCGTTTGGTGTTTCCAAACGATGTCGCCTGTGAGTGTATTAGATATGCACATATTCATAAACGATAATTATTTTTACATATCTGTTAATTTTCTTCTTTTATCAAGGTGGCAGTTCTATCCGGACATTCAGGCATGATAACGTCCGTCAATTTTTGCCCGATAGTATGTAACGATGTATACTATTTGGTCTCCACTAGCACCGATGGATCTGTAGCTTTTTGGTCCCACACACAACAACCAAACGAAAGAGCGCTATTTCAGTAAGTTTGATTGATCGTCTCTAAAATAATACAGCGGTAGATATTTTTCATGTATTTATTTCATGTAAATTTTCAGTATATTGGTATCTTGTATGAAGATCTTGTGTATATAGAACAATCGCAAGAATGTGAATTTGTTGCAGATCGAAGCCCATCCAGTATCACGAGAAAATGCGACCCGGGCAAGCGCAAATGATTTGTGCTTCCTTCAGCCCTGGCGGTGCGTTCATGGCAGCCGGATCTGCAGATCATAACGTGAGGGTTTACGCGATGTTAGGCGACGAAGGACCGCGCAGGGTCCTCGAGATCGAGGCGCATTCCGATACTGTCGATAGTATCCAATGGGCGCACAGTGGTTTGAGGTTTATCTCCGGTTCCAAAGACGGTACCGCCAACGTGTGGCATTTCGAGCAACAGCAATGGTTGCATAAACAGCTACTTATGACAACCAAATTACCTGGGTACGTCATTTTCTGTAACGCTCAATGTCCGCGAAAATAAAATTCTTACTTTTATTATTTGTATAAGAATTTTATCAAGTTTTTTCTTTGTACAACTCGCGATGTAGTTGTCGGAAAATGTTTCCTTTCTGTGTTGCAGGGAACCGGAAACTGATGATGACACAAATAAGAAAGCGAAAGTGACCATGGTTAGTTGGGACGTGAGCGACGAATTCGTCATTACGGCAGTGAACGACAGCTCGTTAAAAGTGTGGAATGCGAAGTCGGGTGAATTGATAAAGGTACTGCGCGGACACAAGGACGAAGTGTTCGTGTTGGAGTCTCACCCGATCGATCCTCGCGTGATACTTAGCGCTGGCCACGACGGGCAGCTCATTATTTGGGACGTATTAAATACGGAACCAATGGCGTGTTTCCAAAATTTCATCGAGGGCCAGGGTAATGGTGCTGTTTTCGATGCGAAATGGTCACCTGATGGTACAATGCTTGCAGCTACAGATTCTCATGGACACCTTCTGATGTATGGATTTGGATCTG
The DNA here is from genome assembly GCF_003227715.2 of Harpegnathos saltator. Classification (NCBI taxonomy): domain Eukaryota; kingdom Metazoa; phylum Arthropoda; class Insecta; order Hymenoptera; family Formicidae; genus Harpegnathos; species Harpegnathos saltator. Next base: position 1,901,822 of record NW_020229939.1, read on the forward strand.
GAGTTGAGAGACTGAAAATTGTAAGTTCGTATTTATTGTTTTATTTATTTATTCGTATATCTAAGACAAGAAGTTGATACATATTTCTTCAGATCCCGGTTAAAGATTTTAGGAAATTTGAATAAATTTAAAAATCTAGGCATTCTCTAGATTCAGCAATAAGTTGTATTCTGGTTACTGTTGTTGATTACTGAAATATCAGTTAATCAATATAATTAACAACATGATTTTTAAGTCTTTACAAATTCTAAGACTTTCTAATTAGACTTAAAAAATTCAAGAAATATGTAAACATTGTTTCTTTTCTTCCTAAAATATAAATATATATAATTTTTCATGTACAACTATCTTTTCCCGCCTCAGTGCTTATTTTTTCTTTCTTTTTTTTTTCTTTTTTTAATTATTCTCAGATACCGAAGGAGTTGTTCTTCCACACTGATTATCGACCCCTGATAAGAGACAGCAATAATTATGTTCTCGATGAGCAAACCCAAACAGCGCCGCATCTAATGCCACCGCCGTTTTTGGTCGATGTAGATGGAAATCCTTATCCTCCAGCGTTGCAGAGATTAGTACCAGGAAGAGAAAATTGCAGAGGCGAACAGTTGGTACCAAATATTGCAGTTGGTGCTGGCGGTAAGAGAATGATTTACACGCATATATAAGATGCCTTTATATATTATATATAACAAAATATTTTAATATTATATTTATACATAATTTACAAATAATATAAATCTCATGCTTAAAGCTTACTTTGCACTGATCGGTTTTTATTATACAACGATGTATAAATTTATGTCCAATAGGAGTTCAAGAAGTTATAGAAGGTCTTCCAGAGCAAGAACCGAGATCGAACATTGATCGACTGATCGAGGCTCTCGCCCAAAGACAAAACATCGATGCGGATGGAGAAGTCGCCGCCGAAGATAGGGAGAATAACGTTGCAGAACAACCAGTTCGCCAAATAGCCAGCCCTCGTGCTAGTAGACCTGGCCTGAGGAGAGTAGGTGACGTTGAAGGCGTGAGGCAAAGTAGCGGCAACTGGCAAAGGGATAGCACCACGCCGTGGAATAAACCTATTCTCGCGCGTCCTATGAACACAGCCGTTAGAGAGACTCAAATTAAAGCAGTGTAAGTATCAAACGCAATTCTCTCACAACGCTACGAGATGAACGATACATGTTACCCGAGTAAATTGATTTTACCAACGGGAATCGCAAGAAGTTTTTTAAAATAGATTGTTTTTTCACGATATCTTTCTAAACATATTATTGATCATACGTTATAATAATATGATGCTAATATCAATGCCGAAAGAATTATCTATTTCACATATTGATCGCATTTTCGTGTATTGTGAAGTCGTGCGATGGCGGATATGGAATTAGATAACTGGCGGCGAGAGATGCGACGAAGACCTCAGTCCACATCGAGCACTGCCGCTAATCAAGGCAATATAGGAAGTAGACTAGTCAACCGCAAACGCAATAGAACCACTAGACATGGCTATAGGACTAGAGCAACGCGCGGTGAGGAACAAGAGGACGAAGAATTTGAGGTATTTTACACAGAAAAGACATTTAATAAGTCAATTCGTGACGTTAACATCTCTAACTGTTCTATCTCTAATTGTAATGGGCAGTAAGAAAAACTACAAAAATTATCTTTAGGATGCGATTGAGTAAGAACGTCGCATAAATTTTTTAATTTCCACAGAATCCTGATAATGTTGGCACGTCCGCGAGCTCGGCCAGCAGCAACAGCAACGATTCCACTGCTCATGAGGAAGATCTGTGTTCGGATAGCACAACTACAGATTCTAGTACTGAATATTCGGATTGGATCGCAGATCACGGACTGAATTTAGAACCACCTAAACGTAGCAAGCGCAAGCCTGTGAAGAAAAGATCTCTCACACCGCCGAGTGATACGGACAGGAGACGCAGTAGGCGTCCTAAGAAAAAGGTAAGTTCGCGATAGCTTATATTGATCTGTAATTGATCTGATTTGGAGCAATTTTTCTTATCATTTTCTGCGTTCAACAGGAAATACCAGTAGTTAATGGTCGCGAAGTTCCTGAAGCCTACCGACCCTCGGAGTGGCTTACCGAAGTTATACCCAGAAAAGCCCCTTATTATCCGCAAATGGGCGATGAAATAGTATATTTCAGACAAGGTCATAAATTGTACCTCGATGCAATTAGAAATAAGAAAGTTTACGAGCTTAGTCCCCGCTGCGAGCCGTGGACCAAAATGAACATAAGGGTATGTACATTTTAATTGAAGATTTGTTTCTAATTATGTGAGATGGAAAAAGAGGGAAAAATTATTTTGAAAACATACAAATATTATTAATTATACATATGATTATAATTGTATTTACATATAATATATACATTTTATATACATATACATACAACAGACGTATAATATTGTATGTGTATGAAATTATGCATTCTAGGCACAAGAGTTCGTCAAAGTCGTCGGAATTAAGTACGAAATACGACCGCCTCGTTTGTGTTGTTTAAAATTAGCATTGATGGACGAGGACGGTCGGATGACCGGCGAAAACTTCACTATCAAGTACCACGACATGGCTGACGTATTAGATTTCTTAGTATTACGTCAGACCTTCGACACCGCATTAGTACGGAGCTGGTCGGAGGGGGACAAATTCCGCTGCATGATCGATGACGGCTGGTGGATGGGCCAAATCATATCGATGGAGCCATTAGATGAAGATTTCCCGGATTCATTCTTCATGTGCTTCCACGTCAGGTGGGATAACGGCGAACACGAACAAATGAGTCCATGGGATCTCGAGCCTGTTGATGAAGATAGTAAGCTCATTATATAGTTGAAAATAGTAATTTTCCTTTAGAAAGCGTTTAACGCTAGAGCCATCAACGATTAATGCGACCGGAGTATCGAAATGACAAGTTTTGGAAAAATTAAATGTTCATTAAAGATATAAAATGCATCGTTACATAAGAAGGTTAAATAATTTTTATAACAAATTACAAATTGATCATTTTGGATCGTTTGGTAGTTTTTATATTAACTGCTTGAAGGAAATGATTGAAGGAACGAATAATACTTTTGCTACCTAAAGTTCTTGAAATTAACTTCATTTTATTTATAATTAGCTCTGCATACTAATTACTTGTTTAGGGCTTCCCGCAGAGATCGGTGGTGCGGTTTCAGTTTTACCGGAGGAGATACGAGCAATACTGTACCAGCCACACGCCGAGGAATGGCCAATGGGTGACCGAGAAGCAACATGTCGCCGTATTATACGAGGCCTCGATCAAGTGATGAGTCTTGCGATCGCCGAACCGTTCGTCGCACCGGTGGATCTCAATACTTATCCGACCTATGCGTACATCGTAGAATATCCGATCGATTTGTCGACCATCAAGGCCCGTTTTGAAAATCATTTCTACAGAAGAATCACATCGGCGCAATTTGATGTGAGGTACTTGGCAACAAATGCCGAGCAATTCAACGAGCCTCATAGCACGATAGTGAAGCAGGCGAGAATAGTCACGGATTTGTGTCTACGCATAATAAAGTAAGTAAGATACGACATTCTTTTTCATTTTGCGAAATTTATATTTATATAAATTTATAAGCCTTTTTTGCTTGCTCTAACTGATATTTGATTTTTTTCAATTCTCTAGTGCATTTTGATCTCTTACTAATGAAACAGTTGTAGACATAATCTGTTTAACACGCGTAGGGAAACCACCCAATTGGACGTTCCCGCAGTGTACCATCAATTGCTTGATACATACCATTCCTCCGAGTCGGAAGTAGATGTAGATGATTCTAGGAACAAACCATCGACGAGCAAACAAAGATCATCTACGTCGAGTCGTAATTTACGCTCACAAGACATCTCGAGAGACTGGAAACTAGCATGCCGTCAATTATTAGAGAGCTTGTGGCAGTGTGAAGACTCGATTCCATTCCGGTGAGTCCTCAGTTTTCAATACTGTCGTGTCTTATCCTAAGAAATATTAATACTGAAGATTCTCGTCTTCTTTGCAGAGAACCCGTTGACAGGCTGGAGCATCCGGATTACCACCAGATAATTGACACACCGATGGATCTCCGTACTGTCAAAGAGGACTTGTTGGGTGGCAATTATGATACACCAGTACAATTCGCCAAAGATATGAAACTAATATTCACGAATAGTAGAAATTATAACACCAACAAGCGTTCAAGGGTAAGTTGAGATGGATGTTTCTCGTTTAGTAACATTCATCGTACAGAATAAATATATGATTCTGAGAAAGAAAGGGAGATAGAGGAAGAAATTAATATCAAACGAATTAATGAAAATTATATGTTGATTTTTGTGCGAAGTTAAGTTCAATAACAAGGACAAAGTTTATAAATATTATGAGTACTGAGAAAACAAACAAATTTTTGTCTTCAAACTATGTCTGAATCTTTTCTTCAAGCATTGCATAAAAATCAATGTTTTTTTGTCTTTACTACAATATATATATTATCTTTGTTGTTTTTATTTTTGTCTTTATTGCTATTAATTTTACACGAATGGAAAGCAGCCGGTCTAACGTTGATTTCATTTGTAATCATTCTCACAACATTGGCTCAATTATCTCGTTATTCAGATATATTCGATGACAATAAGACTGTCGGCTATGTTCGAAGAGCACATGCGAAGGATACTTTCAACTTGGAAAACAGCAAGGAAACGTAATAACAACAACGTGAAAACGAACACAAAAGGAAAGGGTAAACAAAAGAAGAAACACAATCTAACTAACGGCACAGGTAAGCATCGATATAAGAATATCTAGACGAAGCATGTATTGTTAATTTAGATAAAGGGAAAATTCTAATTTAGAATGTTTTAATTTAGTTTTAATATACAATACTTTAAGTCACTCGATTTAATTCACCATCATTCGGTTTACATATGTTTATCGTAACTTCTCCCTTACCACTGTTTTTTCCCTTGTGGAATGCTTTTTCCAAAGATATTTTTATGTCGATGGAGATAAAAGCTTACGATTGCATTGCGTAAATGCAATGTTGAGAAGTAATGCGTTACTTTAATAACGCATTGTCATTATTATTGTACAATTGTACATTATTATTCTGTGTGTAGAACCACCCAAGTCGAAGTCCGCCCATAGCGACGACGACGACGACGATGACGATGCAAATAGCGAAGACGACGACGATGAGTCGGGTAAAGAACCGAAGAAAAATTCTAACCTATCTGTACCCGGTACGCGTGTTTTCGAAATTATCATTCTGTATACGTTCATCATAAAAGAACAGGCAGAAATTTGTTAATCGTTGAGGATGCGTTCAATACAAATATTCACTGTAAAGAAGAAAAATTACTTACAAACGTAAAATCAGAATGATATCGCTATTTTGGGGAATTAAGAAATTCATAATGAATAAATTGAGATTATCATTATTTCTATCATCCTAGATTAGTCCTGAATTATATCACTGAAATAATAAAAAAAATAATTTCAAGTTTATTAATTTTTTCCGGCTGTTTTCAGGACCATCTCGATTGGCGAACGGTGATACAAAGAGGTCCACTTCCGGCTCGTCCCGGCCGATGTTAAAGTTGCGAATCTCCCGGTCGAGCACGAAGAAAAGGAGGAACAATGATAGTGACGTTAGTGAATCCGAGGCATCAGACACTGACAGCAGTGACAGTGCGCCTGTCCGAAGAACTAGAGCGAGGACAGCGTTACCTAGTGTTAGTGCCGATACCGATTCCGGGGACAATTACACGCCCGGTGGTCGTAGCAAACAAGTTCGAAAGAATCGCGGTAAAAACAACAAGAATAGTAGGTATGCCAAGTCCAAAGCAAAGTCGAACGTTATCGTTGAAGACGATGAAGACGACGATGACGACGCAAACGAGGACAACGAAGAGGAAGAGGAGGAAGAGGACGATGAGGAGGAGCGTTTCGTCGCGCCGGAGTCCACGGAAGAGAGCGAGGATGAGAAGTTTGTGAGGAGGGACACGAGATCGCGAAAGTTGGCGACTAGAAACGAGGAGAGTCAGAAATACGTCGCTAATAACGGTAAGAGCAATAACAACAGCGACAGCGAGAGCGAGGACGACAACGAGGAAGAGGAAGAACAGGACGAACAGTCGCAACACGAGACCAATAATCAAGATTCGGACAGTGACGATTCGTACAAAGCGTTTAAACCGACACCGCGTGCCTCCCGACGAAGACGTCACCCCGTAAATTCGCGATTGAATGTGCAACATACTCGACGGCGAGGCCTAAAGCGACCTCGTTATAACGAGGAAAGTGATGATAGTATCACGACACCTGTGAGAAATCGTCGTAAGATCAAGCGCCGCTCGTATGCCGAGGACAGTGACGAGGAGAGTCCGCCGACGGCAGAGCCTGAGCCCGAACCTCAGCCTGGCATTAGCATAAGCAGTAGAGGTCGTGTGCGCAAAATGACGCCACGTGCTCGTGCTTATCTTTTAGAAGCACCCTAACAGCATCTCCTGCGTTAGTAAAGTCGTTTGTACATATAACTCCCTCGTGGGAGTACGTGTCGCGCCGCACGTCGGAGACTCCGATTCGACGCCGCGATATTCGAAATTTCCGTCGAATCAGCCACCGTCGTGCCAGGCGCTTCTGGTTACGAAGTACTTCCATTTTTAAGAAACAGTTTGTTCTCTGAAGTGTTTTTCTTTTCTGTTACATATAACAGTGTGAGCAGCGTATATCTCGATATAGCTACACCTTTTACTTGCACACCCGACCGAACTAAAGAGGTTTGTCTATCCTAGCTGCACCTCCTGGCACTTGTTGGCTCGTTCTCTGTAATGTCCAAAATGTATATGTATATTTGTCACTTCAAATGCGAAAAATGCCAGTGGGTGCAGTTGAGACAAACGAATCTATTGGTGATACAAAGGTTCGCATATAAAATTTCATTTATTCGGGAATTGTATGATAATTGTATTATACAGTCCAATATGTCTTGTTATCCATGTCAAAAGTATGGAGATACGAACTGGTTGCCGCAAAAAAGATATTATTGTCAAAAAAGATTGATTGTACGAACACTTCCATTAATTTCGAAGTTTCAATTGACAAATGAGAAACTTTCATGCTCTGTATCTATGACAAAAATTGAAGATCAGCATGAAATAATGTTTAAAAGATTAACATAAATTAATATTATTTTGAACATATTACTTTTCGAGTCTTAATTATCATTCGTCGTACGAGAGAAGCGAGGCGAATGCGGTTGTAAAATTTATCAAATCGCTTTAGCAGGTCTTCTCTCTTTCGTAATACTGTTATGACAGTTATTCCTTGAGAGTTTATTGTACAGAATAATAATTGGGAAGTTGCTGAAAGTAAATAGCCATTATTCTATAACGAGTATATCGGGTTGAATAAGACAGTATTGTTTATAAAAGACATCTGTAATTTTATTAACACATGTGAAAGAATATTTACATTAATGACATCGTGAAAATAAACGTCATGAAAGCAGAGACAAAAAATCGGCTTGGTGCACAGCTTGATGATTCGTTTTCGAAGCATGTATACAATTTCGTAGGAAGAAATTTCGAAGATACGAATCAAGTGAGTACAGAGGTAATTTCAAACCTTTGTTGGCAAATTGAGAATAACTTAAATCATTTAACTATTATATTTTTATTATTGCGCAATTTGTAAATTAAGAACATGTTAATAGAATACGATCGTTCCAATTTGCATATAGTGGAAATGTTCTTTCATACGTTATACGTGCAATTGAAAAATTTATTTATTTATTTATTTTTTTTATTTTTTTATTGACCTATTATTTGTACCCAACCGAACTTGCTTTTTATCATATTTATTTTCACAATGTCATGGATGTGTATTTCTTTCGTATAATGTACTAATAGAAATGGTGGACACACTGTTCTAAATAATCAAAATTTCGAAATTTGGAAACTGGAACAATTTTCTGAAAAATCATAATGCCGAAATATCATGAATCCGAATACCATCATAACAATTACAGATTTGTTTTACTAGAAATCAATCATTTAACTCTGTTCACTCGTTACAAAATAATAACTATATAGTTCGAGCAATTTCGTGATGGTCACCCTGTATGTATATATATACATATATACACATATATATATATATAAATATCTTTATGTAATTTGTTAAGCACGTTCTGTATTGAAATATTACAAGACAAACGTGTCAAAGAAGACATACGATTTTATGCAGTATATTTTTCATCTTCAAAAAAATTTGGAAGTGTGCGAGCCGTTAATTTAACTACTAGCAGACAATTATGTATGGATCTGGTTCCTGTATATTTAATTAGAACCTATTATGCCGATTATTTGTTATACATACATATCCGGACATATCTACTAAATTTATAATGAGCATTTTTTATGTTAAATTAAACGACACGGCATTTGCGACAGCAATAATTTGTTATTTTTATTTTGCGAGTGGTCAGCGAGTGAACAAGAACAACATATCTTGTAATTATTTTGTTCCTTTTTCTCCCATCATTCTTTTTTCCTCCCTTTTTTGGAGCTGTCATGAGGGCACTGAATAATAGAGCAAGAAACACTCTGATCCTCGATCAAAATTATATTCAATTATATTATATTTTAATTTTGGAATTATGGAATACTCGTCATATTTAAGTACTGTAATTGGTCTACACAATGATGAACTAACTTATTTATGTTTTACTCATTTTCGTTTCCATACAGTGAGCTCGTAAACATGAGCAATATCACACAAACTGTTCCTGTTCACATTATGGTTGCGATTATGAATCTATTTAGCGAACTTTAAAAAATCTAATCAAGCTGACTATTGCAGTGCAGGTACCTCATCCATACATACAAATGATGAGATGGTTACAGATTTGCGAGCGACTTTGAGTTTTGTGTTTAAATACCTCTTAATCCTAATCTATAATGTGCTTTCTGCTTTCTGTTTCTTATTCATTATCTTTTTCTAGATTAAGACATAAGGTTTAAATAAAAAGGAGATAAAGAGAAAGAAACAGAAAGTAAAGAGCATATTGTAGACAAGGCCTTAAAGAGCAGTAGAATTTTGGGAAAAACTCGTAAATCTAGTAAGACAAATTATAAATATAGATCCTATTGAGTTATCATACTTATATGATGCACTTATATGACTCATATAGCATGTTAACAGATTTAAAAAGGATTTCGTGCAAATTAATAGAAAGTTGAAAGTCAGAAAACCGAAACAATCAATAGATCGTTTTAAACAGATTTAGTATAAGCAAAGTGAAATGAGCGAAGTCTTAAATTATGAAATCTTGAACGTGCAACACATTGAAAAATATCTTGTCTGCTTTTGTACTTATCTGCAGGATAAACTACTCGGAAGGTTCACCAAAGATACTGCGAGAAAAAACAATACATTTTCGAAAAGAATGTTTTAGACGAGATATTTGGTTTTGAAGGAAACGTTTGGTGATGACGATATTCTGATTATAAGTCGAAAGTAATTTTTTCCCTAGAGTTAAAGATTTCTTTGCGATGTTTCTCCAAATTTTTAAATGATACAGATTTGGATTCAGTGTATCGAGTTCTTTTAAAACATTTGGTCATCATGATGCTGTTGAAATAAACCGGATATTTCTCTATTCGGATACTCAAATGTACTGTCCAGATGCTTGAAACCAAACATTTTTTTCTAACGGGATGACACAAACATGTTTTTTCTTTACATAAATATAATCTCAATCCGAGTATAAAAGTATGAATGTAAGGTCAATGAAAAATATTTTGCTGGATATTTACTATTTTAGTTTGACACATATATATATATATATATATATATGAACTAAAAATACTTCGCAAGATCTATTTTTTGTTGATCTTAATTTGATATTTTTATGCGTAAAATGACATTAAAAATAAATAAGAGAAATTAATAATAAAAATAAATAACCGTATACACTCCGGTATCAGAGTTATCCGGAATTGACGTCACCATTAATCATACTTAAAAATGTCTCACATTTAGAATTTTGAGCACATTTGGATTTTTCGCCCTATATCATACGTTATTACTTGATTCTTAAGTTCGTGGTATAACGTTCGCATGTAAAAGTAAATATGTCATGAGTGTATGTAAATTGTATAACTCATTTTTTCTTCCGTTTTTCTTTTTTTCTTTTGTCACGATGTTACGTAAGGGGTAGTATAATTTATATATGATCTACATGCGCGTACATGCGCACTCGAAATAGCGACTTTTATTTCACGTAGAATTTGTATATTTGTTATGGATTTAAGGAAGACCAATGGTCACGTGAACTTTCGAAGTTTTTCATGAAGACGCGAGAGAACATTTTCCAGATTTATATATGACATGAATTTAAACTGCGTTATCTATCATGTAGTTATGCATATGCAAAGCGGTTTTTCTGTCAAAAAATTAATGAAGAAACCTGTGGAAATGACGCTCACAAATTTTGATGGTTGATCTTTGCATACGTTGTGGAGCAATTAAAAAAGAAACGTATATTTTTTATATATATTTTCTCGTACATTTAGGAATTGAAACCGAATTTCTTTCGAACAAATTTCGAGAGAAATTCGGTAAAATTGATTGTGAGGGAATACCTTTAAACTATTATTTCAATCCCTAAACATGTGAGGAAATATAAATAAAAAAGTATCTCAGTTTTAGTTGCACCGCAACACCCAAAGTCCGTTAAAATTGGCGAAGAGTACTTTCATACATACAATTTATCAAGACACATGCACAAACATTAGAAGTCTCGACTGTCTTGAGCCATTGTGATATTAGTTTAAGAGAATATCGAATATATATGAATTAATCTATAATTATAAGATTATATAATGGATATTTTTTTAATAACTTAAATAAGAGAGTCATATCACGTGTAGACTCGATGCATCCAGCCTTTGATTAACATTAATTTAACGATGTTAACATACACTTTGGTCTTACTCTATTAATCATAATGATAACTGGTATATGCTTCGTACGTTAAATATATCCGAAATAATATAATTTTATGTATATATTACCGAACACGCGTTTACACAGACAAGACTTAATACAAAAATGGTTTTATGTATAGTTTGACACTTATTGTGTTGTAAAATCAGTGTGCTCTGTTGCGTATAGTATGGTTCTTTGAAACCCACCGCCACCAATAAAAAAATTAAATTGTTTTACAAATGTCTGTATATTATTTGTGCCATTAATTTTGAAAATTACACGAGTTTGTTGAAATTTTACGAACTCGATTGGTTGAAGTTTTATTAAAAATTTTTTAATTCGCACCATTTTTCACCGGTATTGTCACGTTATAAAATATGATTGTGTCGTTTTCCAAATTAATGCTTCATTTTATACTAAGTCCTCAAATACCCAATTACTTGCGCGAGTTCGTCTATAAACTAAAAAAGACTCAAAAATATATTGCATTGATTTTGATGTCGATTTTTTCTCTCTTTCTTTACAGTACAAAAGTAGAAGCTTTATTCGTAAAATTAGTTAGTATTAATTGCATATTAGAAATCAATAGAAATTGATGAATAAATTTTCGATAGCAAATGTTGACGAGGCTGCTTTTAACAAATAAGTTACGTACAAACATCAAGGTATTTTGAGAAGTGCAGAAAGACAGTTGCAGCTTGTATGTTTATAATTGTATGAAATATTTTATTTCAATATTTCACTTATATCTATACATCTCTCTAAATTGGTAATACGAATATCAATATGAAGGAGACGATTGCACATGAAACTAATGTTTTATTTAGTTTTATTAATAACTTATAGTTTTATAAAATGGCAGCCATATTTTTGTGTGTGATTATGACATGTATATGTATATATATACATATACGTATAACATTAAGACAAAATGAACAAGAGGTCGTGATTTTTTATCAGTCGCGTAATTAGCACGGCTCTGGTCTTACGATTTCGAACGTCCTCATCGCCCATATGCAATTTTCTTATGTATTCCTATTTTCCGCCAGCTACTTTAATGGAAAACCAAAATCTTTAAATTTAAGAATGCATCTACGCAGAGATAAAGAAAATCTACTTAGAGAAGAGTCATTGTGTGTTTCCTACATTTTCTTGCGGAAAGTTATTAGAATGCTTGGAATCCAATATATGCGTATTATCATCGTGAAAGATGTATATCTCGTGTTTGAAGGCCTAGAAGCTAAAACCGCGTGGATGCACACCGCCGCTCTTTAATAAAGGAAACTTCATAACAGAAATGCATATTTCAACAATTAAACTGCGCTAAGTTCAGAATGCACTGCATAGTTATATAATATCTGTTATCTGTTAAATATCCAGAAGAAGATTTCCTAGCTGAACAGGACAAGCTTCATTCTTTGGGAGGCCCTCAGATCACTAGAATCAATCTCACTTGTAAGCCATTCTTAGATCTGTCTATATACGATCGACACGCAACTCCTACCGATCTCTATTCCACGGAATGCCATAATCTGCTCAGATGCACTCAGGCGGAAGAAGAATATTGCTTTTTAAGCCTATGGAATTCGATTTCCTTTTGCAAATATTCCTTGACGAAGGGATGCTCTAAATGGGAGTCTTTTAACTGACTCAGATAACGGTTTGCCACTTCCGGCGGTTTCCCCATATGTTGGGAAAGAACAATCATATTGATCAATGTATCTGGATTATTGCTATCCTTATCAAGAGCCTCCTGCAAGGCGGTCTCTGCTTCCTCATATTTAGCTTGTCCGATAAAGCAGGTAGCTTGTCCGTTCAGCAACATGCTCGTGCTCGAATGTTTGTCAATCATTTCCTAAAATAATTTATATCGATTATTATTAGCACATGAAAATTTTTGAGTCAATTTTATTGAAACAAATGGAACTGTGAGATGATCATTTTTTCTTAATTTATTTAGAAATTGGTGTTTTTCTCACTTGAAAAATGTAATAGGCATCTTGAAGTTTATCGCCGCCACTAGTAATGTTTAACCATGCCTGAGCAAGCTGAGTTAAGGTGGCGTCGTCGTCCTTCTCTTGCATCGCCTTGAGTTCCTTGCGAGCCAGATCCAGACGATCCATCTTAAGATATATCTGTAATGTCAGCGCCATACACTCTAAGTGGTCCACATCATGCAATATTCTCAGTGCAGCTTCCAGATTCTTTTCATGATAGTAAATAGTTGCAGCCACAATCAGGAAATTGTGATTATCTGAATTTGAATGGCTGGCTGCTTTATCTAGCTCGGCTACTATGGCTTCCCGACGATGCGGATTGGCAAAGTAGTCGGCTAAGGTCTTTAATGGCTGCAAGTCCAGTGGGGATGCATTATTGATCTCATCCAACACTACCCGAAACTTCCTCTGTGCTATATAGGCGCGATAAAGGAATACATTTCGCTCCATAGCCACTTCTGGTGAGGATGGCTGAAAAGAAAAATTAAGTAAAATAACTTAATTTATAATTGTACAGAATAGACAATAACATCTAAAAATAATTATAATAAAAATTAATAGTGTTAAAATGTTAAAGTAAACAGTGCAATGTCTCTTAAAATAACTATATATATTTGTCATAAATTCAACAGATGTAGAGAAAGCTAGTTTTATTGCAGCAGTAACTTTGTAATAAATAAAGGTTCTTTCATTATTATAATATTACTCAAAATATTTTCTGATAATTGAATAAGTATGTAAATGTTCTCTAAATATATAAACATGGAATAAGCATAACATTTTTATAATACTGGAAAATAACATTTTCTTTTTTAGATCAGAAATAATCACGTCACTATGCATACATACTATATACATATATATATATATGCACATATAAAAAACGAGTATCATATCGTATTTTATTATTTAATAATTTGATTATTTAATCTTCCATTTCTGGATTATAGGAGGCGAATTTTGTTTGATAATTATTCTTCTATAATTGCACATGATTAATTTATAAAATTTGATTAATAGCAGGAAAATGTCAGTGAAGCAACGTGTAAGAGCATCTGCTAAGAGGGTCAGATGATTGCTGCTTGTGTCAAAAATTTAAACGAAGTGTAATATAGAGCCTACAACAAATATAATTCATGAAAAATTTACCTTGATTTTTTGCGCCTCGTTGATGCATTGCTGATAATTTCCGATGTAAAAATGATTTCTCACGTCGAAAAGTTCATCGATATCCTGCTGCTGACGTGCCATCTTGTCACTTCTGGTCACTTCGGCACCGTTCTAGTTTTTTTATTTTACCTTCTTAATAAAAGTTTCTAGGAAGAACTTCTTCTTTTTCTTCAATAGATGGCTCTGTGCATACAATAGATGCTCCAACGCCACTCACACGTTCTAGGAAGAACATGTGGTGTTTGGTTGAAGATAATGGCGAATTCACACTGTATTCCGTACTAATATGAATCAAATAAGAGAATTGCAGTTCAACAGTACAGCTAAAAAGAACAAACTACACGCTATCATCAACGCTATTCATTTCGAAGGATATGTTCAAGGAGACATTTTTAGCGCTATTAAAACAGACCAATAATGTACACGTTATCATTAGTGACGCCATGATAGCGGTTGTCAAGCCCTAAACACAATGTCAGGCAACAGGCAGTAAGAATAAAAATAGACCAATCACAATAGATTATTCTTGTAATAGTCGATTGTGATTGGTCTATTTTTATTCTTATTGCCTGTTGCCTGGCATTGTGTTTAGGGCTTAAGGCCCCTTGCACAATGCCAACAAGCTAACAAGGCAACAAGCAATAAGAATAAAAATAAACCAATCACAATCTACTATTACAAGAATAATCTATTGTGATTGGTCTATTTTTATTCTTATTACCTGTTGCCTGGCATTGTGCAAAGGGCTTTAGCGTTAATAAATTGGCATATCAATCAGTCTGTCGCCTTCTAGCAGTCATACAACAAACAAACAAACAAACATTGTTAGCTCTGCGAACAATCCTTAATTCTAAATAGCGCTAATAGTGAGTATATTCTTTTTCGAAGAATTTTTTAACTAGTGTATGTAGTACGATAAATTAGAGAAAAATATATCTGTTTTACTCCAACTTATCGTACTAGTTCAAAAGTCCTTCAAAAAAGAACAGACCTTAAGTTTATCTTCAGATGCTGTACAAATTATTTCATTGGCTATGGGATATCTGAAAGCAAACTTAAGGCAGTCTTAAATATAAGACCTGATTATGAATACCGACCCTAGTGTCTCCCCGAACGCACCCTATATATATTTGACAAGTGTGGTAATCATAAGTAAAAAAACGCTAAATTGAGTATCGATAGACTAATAGCGTTTTTCATTGGGATGCACTGAGTGCGCATTAAGAACTCGTGGAGTTTAGGCGACACTACCCGAGTTTACCGACAGTGCAAGTTTTTTTGCACGCCCAATGAAACACTCATGACTTGATGAGTGCGCATAAGAACCGATTCGCCTCGGATTGAAAGAAAATATATGCATTAACGTAAACTTCACTATGGAACAATCAGAAGAATTAAGCATTTCTTTCAAAGTCAATAATGACATGCTCTCGTTAAAACTTCTATCAAGCGAAACAGAGTTATACAATAAAATAATGAGTAAGTATAGAATTATATAGGACTTGCATGATTTTGGATTTTGAGGTTATTCCCGTAGTATAAATAAATTGTCGGCAAAGACATATGTACTTATGTACATAATAGTTTTTGGATATTGTCTACTCGAAAAACTTGAATGCATATATAACCCCTTGTAAAGCTTGTAAAACACAATTCATTTGATATTCAAAAATATATACATAAAAGAATATTAACTGAATATTATTGATTCTTGTGTCAATTAATTTCAGATGACGATACCTATAGCATACAATATATAAAACTTGTGATTAAAAATGGATTGTGTGTTCTACATGGAAGCGAAAATCAGAAAATTGAAGAAATATCTCGAGTGATTGAAGATGAGTAAGTAAAATTTTTTTGAGATGTATTAATTGCAAGCTATCAAAATCTTCCGAAAAAGCACATTAAGAAGTTAAGAGCAAAGTTTATTTTATAAAATATAATTACCATTTTATTTTACAAGTTTACTTTAAAAAAATAAGTAAGTTTACTTTAGGGTAAACAGGAACTCTTCAGTTTCTTATATACATATATTAATTCCAAGCAATCTTGTTTTTCATTATTTCTTCAAAGAATCAAAGTTCTACAGAATTCAAATGTACACAACAGAAAAAAAATTAAAAAAAAGGGTAAGTCAGAGGACCTCTGCAACGAACTTTGACAAATTGTTTGGAAGGTCATTCTGAGTAAAAAATGTTATATGAACACAGGTCCTATTCTTAATATTTACATAGTTACAGAAGTTGTAAAATTTAGGTGACATGTACAGTTATGAAATGAATTTGCATTTATTTCTTCAAGTATCCTTGCGGACAGTTTACAGGAGTTGTTCAAAGTGTTTATTCTGAATCTGATTACTTTTATTACACCATCGTAGCAGTGATTGTCAAATTCTGTCGAACATTTGAGGTCTGTAAATATTAAGAATAGGATCTATATTCATATGACATTTTTTAATCAGAATGACTTTCCAAACAATCTGTCTAAGTTTGTTGCAGAGGATCCTTACTCACCCTGTATATGGCAGTGTAAAATGTCAATATATTTTGTATTACAGAGAACAATTGATATTCCACGCGAATATTCATGGTGATAATCGCAGCAATGAAGATCAGCTATCGGAGTAGAATAAAGAAAATGAAGCACTCATGTTTGAATCCTTTGAATCACAGGAATATGATCAGAATGAATCACAATCGCAGGAGTACGATAAAAAAGGAAAGAAGAGTAGCGGTAAATCTGTTTTAATAAAGCATTTACGACTATTCATAGCACTATGATAATGTACTATAAAATATGGTATTTGTTATATTCGAGCAGAAAATGAATACGATACGAAACGAAGAATGATACGTTAATAAATATAATCTAAATATGTTATTAACAAATAAAATACATACAATATATATGTATAATAGAATATATATAAATATAATATAAATGAAATAAATATAATATGAAAAATGTAATATAAAATATAAAAGATTTTTTAAAATCTTTGACTTCACAAAATTTTTACATTATTGTAATACCTACTAATAGGTTTACTGGTGCTATAATGTAGACTATTGTATTAATCATTAAACAACGTGATTTTCAGATTACTGGAGCAATTCAGGAACATCGTTTCTTCTCGATAAATATGAAACATATATGTCGGATATTGGTCCCATGAAAAAATTCAAAACTAAAAAATTGATGTGGGCGCAAATTTCAAAAGATATGCTGACGATGTTGGACGTATTAAAAACTCCTCTTCAAGTTGAAAATCGGTATAAAACCGTTCTCAAAAGGAAAAAATAAGCAGTTGAGAACAACTCTAAATCAGGCAGCTCTAGAGAGGATGTACCATTCGAAGAAGAATTGCGTAAAATTGCTCATTCGGACGATAGTATTGAGCCCGAGGTGTTGCGAAATGCAAGGAGCGTTAAATATCCTAAATTGAATACAAGAAATCTGCAATGATAGTGCCTCTACACATTCTACTGATAGCTCACCACCGAAGACAAAAAAATCGAAACCAAGTGATATTGATAAAAGGATGGAATACTGGAAAAATAAAGAAGCGGCAAAAGAAAGACGTCACCAAGAAAAGTTGAATTTAATACGGGAGTTGTTCGCCAAACAAAAGTAGTGGGAACTAAAGTAAGATGATACAGAAACAAGCAAATATTAAAAAAAACCAAAGAAAGACTAATGTAAAATCAGCCTGAACCATATGTTAATATGAAAGTTCCTAACTAAAACGCTGGATGTGATATATAATTTTAATTATTTTTTTTTCTCTTATAATTTTGTACGTTTACTAATTGTATGTCTTTGTTTTTAATATTACTGGTTTTTAATATTAGCGTATGCATATTTTGATTTTCGCACTTTACGAAAGATATAGTACTGCTCAGACTATTAAGTATGAACCAGTATAAAGTAAACTTATTGTGTTATTTAATTTTAAAACAGTGTTATTTAATTTTACAATCAAACTTTTTGAAAAAGCGTGTATGTTAAAAAATTACATGTTTATGAAATAAATAAGAGATATAATATATGAATTTTGAAAAAATAATTAATATGTACGTGTTATAAAAAAAATATGCTTTGTTTTTATATGTTTTGCTTTTTATTGGAAAGTATGTACTTATTTGCCACAGGACAAATAAACGTTTGATAATTTCATATTGTATTAATTTTTATTTCATGGAAAAAGTACATTCATCAATTGGTTTCTTTTTACTTCCCCTAATCTTCGTAATAGAGCTTCTTGTTGACCTCTGCCTTCATTATTATAATCTTCATTGTTTTCTATAACAATATCAACATCAAAGTTATCGTTGTTGTCTATGCATAAGTTATGCAAAACGCAACATGATGTAATAAATTTTGATATTTTATCAACAGTATGTAGATCTACTTCGATTAATTGTCGAAAACGACCTTTCAACAGTCCAAACGCATTCTCGATCAATACTCGAGTCGCAGACAGCATTTTATTAAATTGTTTATCCTTTGCAGACAGATTTCCGTAGTCTTTAAATGGTATAATAAGCCATTCTCTTATTGGATACGCTCCATCGCCTAGAATGTGATATTTTCCGCCTTCACATATTCCTGGCAACTCGTCGCATATATCTGATAATTTGAGTACGCGCGCATCGTGAATTTTCGACGGGATTCCTGTAAATGTATCTATAAATCTCTTTCGAGCATCACATATGCCCTGCAATGTTATCGAAGGGATGTCATGTCTATTTACATATGTCGATTTTATTTTGTGGGCTGGCGTTCGGACTTTAATGAAAGTCCCATCAATGCAGCCAAGAACTTTCGGAAATCCTGCAATCTTCAATTTTATATACATATACATTAAATAACTCATTAGAAAAACATACATAAAATACAATAAAGCTGAAACTAGTAGCAAATTCGCATAAGCACTGTTTAGAACTAAAGAATAATAGAAAAATTTTTAGCATTAAATAATTAATTAACAAGAAATTGACATTTATTAAATAATAATTAAAAACTACTGCTTTCATAATTCAGCTATGAATCGGCTGCTAGCTTTAGCTTCATTAAAATACATTAATTAAATATACATACTTGAAGGAATTCGTTTGCAGTATTTTCTTTGTCAGAAAATTTGATGACGTTTCCAGCTATATCGCATAGAAAATCCATCATTTTTTTATTTTGTCGAAAAATCGTTGTAGCGCATACTCCAAATCTTTGTGCAACATCTCTTAAGCACACTTTATTTCCTGCAAACCTATACAAAGTAATATTTTTTGAAATCTTTTTAATATTATATATATATATATATATATAATATGAGTGGTGGATGAATTAAAAACTATACATGTATATGTAAAATTTACCACAAAAAAGATAAAACGTGTGATTCAGCAGAGGACGGTTTAATACCTCCGTGGCTTGTATCACCAGAATAGAACGTCGAATTTTCGAAATTATTTATAATATCATATGCTGTTGCCCTCGAAACTGGGATTTGAACTACAACAAAAATAAAAATTACTTTCTACTTTTATTTTCACAAGCTAAATTATAACAATAAACTTACGTCGTGATCGGAATATTGATGTACTATTTGCAAAAAGTTTTTCATTTTAGGAACAATTCGCCTCGGATTTCGAAGAAAATACTCATCTTCATCACTGCTGGATGAAGATGAAAGGAAATCCGAAATTATCACATACGTTTGTTCATTCAAAACATCTCTGTTCTGCGCCGCCATGTTTTGCACTCAACCGACACCATCTCTCCGAGCTCGTGCCGAATTTGTGCACGAAAGTGCAAAAACTCGACACTACATTTTCCAATGAAACACGACGCATGATTTTAATGTGCACTGAAATTCCCAATGAACCACATCGTCCACGACTAGTGCGCATTGAGTGCGCACTCATTTTCCCAATGAAAAACGCTATAATGTTGGCTACACTGTACCCGTACAACGCGAAGTCGGTACAAAATGAACGCTGAATACATCAGTTTTATCTAAGCTCCTCTTCTATCATCTTAGCAAAATGGGTAATCAATTAGTGGGCATTGCGCCCAGCCAAATATATCCGGTAGAACACTATCTGACGGATCACAGCGACTTATTGTTCGATATAAAGTAAGTGCAATCGAATCGTTTCGCTTTGCACGTATACTCCCTGCTAGTTGTGCATCAAGACAAGCTACATGTCAAACTGTTGCTGGCATACGATAAGAAAGATATCATATGGCGAGCTATTCATGTTATTACTGATAATAATATTTTAATTATCGCTATTGAATATATACAAAACTTCACTGCTTGCTGACAATCTTCCATTATCTTATTGTTAACCATCCTTGCTTCAGCATAGTGTGATGACGGTCTCACTAATACTAGCATTGATGTTCTATTAATATTAAGACAATAACATGTTGATATGGCGACATACTTGTTGAGGAAAATATTGAGAAAATATTGTGCAATATAGAATGACTTTGAGATAGTGCCAAATAATATGAGACTAATTCATAAAATCTTTGGTCAATTGCAGTTTAGGAAGTACTAGGTTTTTCAAAGTTGCTCGGGCCCGTAGCCAGGAGGGTCTGATAGTGGTAAAAGTATTTGTAATTCATGATCCAACATTGCCATTATCAGCCTACAAGGATAAATTGGAAGAAATAAGATCCAAATTAGCCTCAGCCGTCAACTGCCTACCATTTCAGCGAATGATTGTAAGCATTATGGCAGTGAATAATTATAAATATATATTTCTTCTTTTAAGTATGCGATTAGAATTAATTGTATGCTTGTATTAGCTCACAGAAAAAGCAGGTTCAATAATGCGGGAATATGTGAAATATTCTCTTTATGATAGGATCAGCACTAGGCCATTTTTAACAAGTATAGAAAAAAAATGGGTCACTTTTCAAGTATTGTATGCTCTTCACCAGGCTCATAAGGTACATACTGCTTATTAAAATGTACTATTGTGTTGCTTATAATTTTTGAAAGTAATAATATATGCTTCTGTTTTTACAGTTTGGAGTTTGCCATGGTGATATAAAATTGGAGAACATTATGATAACCAGTTGGAACTGGGTATTACTCACAGATTTTGCTAGTTTTAAACCAACATATTTACCAGAAGATAATCCTGCGGATTTCTCATACTTCTTTGACACATCTAGGAGAAGGTAAAATTCTTTATTATTTTTATCTTTCCTATATTTTTTCTTGTATTTATTATCTCCTACACTTTTATACTAGTGTACACTTATATAATAGTGTTAATATTATCTTACTCATGTCTTTTCTTTTATATTGTACTATTATGTATATATGTATGTATTATGTTATAATGATAAGATAATGATAAAATTCTTGTTAATATTTTCAGGACATGTTATATAGCACCTGAACGATTTGTAAAAACGCTATCTTCGGAATTGAACAATACATTATTATTACCAGAACAAGAAGTAAAAACGGGTGACTTGCATCCTATGATGGATATCTTTTCCGCAGGCTGTGCTTTAACAGAATTATATAACGAAGGCCATCCACCATTTGATTTTTCACAACTTTTGGGTATGTATGTATGTATAACATTTATTTTGGTTGCTAATATAGCACTGGCTTTGGATATTAAGGAAAAAACATTCAATTACCAATATTTAACTTAGGAAAATTTAATATTCCTTAAAATTATTAACTAAAGATCTGTTGTTGAAAATAAGAGATGATTAAAAGAATATAATGGAATATAAAAAATATATAGAAAGCCAGCTCTGTAAGTATAAAAAGTTTTACTAATAAGTTAAATCTGCATTAAAATATTAAGCATACAGGAACAACGAATACTCTGTGAGTAAACACTTGGACAGTATAGATGACTCAGGAATACGAGATCTTCTTAGTTCAATGCTGGAAAGAAATCCAACAAACAGGAAGAGTGCGGAGCTTTACTTGTCTCAAGCTCGCGGTATCATATTCCCGGAATACTTTTACTCCTTTCTGCAGTCCTACATGCTCATCTTCTCCGCCGCACCCATTTTATCGCCGGATGAAAAGATAAATAGATTAAAAAAAGATATTGGTAATATTATTAGTATATTGCGGGCAGAGGAGAACGAACGGATGAAAACAAGTATGACAAAAGCCGCGGAAACCATAAAAGCCGGTCAGTGTGAGAGTAATGTGGAATCGATAAGAGACGATTCCGGTCACAGTGAGGAAAATACGATGGTGGAGGTTGATAGTGATCAAAGCTTTGATAAGAATGATTTAAATCAAATCGACGCGAGGAACACTGGGCAAGATATTGAAAGTGACGTTCAGGTGGAAACAGAACCAGAGTTCAAATCGTCCGAAGAGGATCGTAAACAAGTGTGCGATGCAGAATCCGAGAAACCAGTTGCCATGTTGACTGAAATTCTAGAAGGACTTGTTATCGTGACTCAACTCGTTACGTCTTGTATCAGGGGATTACATCATTCGCAATCCAAGTTGCACAGCTTGGAGATATTACTGGAACTTGCTGAAAATGTTTCCGACGAGACGATTCTCGATAGAATATTGCCTTACATCGTAAGTAATACGGCTACGAATGGGGATGCAAATTTTTCGAAATCCTTTTTAATAGTAGAAATATGTTAAAGTATTCCATTAAAAAGTATCTTAAATATTTTATTAAAGTATCGAAATATCCTATCAAATATTAAAATATACTATTCTCTATTTCCATTTAAATATGTATATTTGATCTGCGATCTTAAAGTGCAAACTATTTACGATTCTCTTCTCTTTTACACAGTTCCTTTTAGTTCACGACCCGGCGCCACGAGTGCGAGTGTCGGCAATACACACTTTAACGAAGTGTTTGCATCTTGTGAAATCAATACCACCTTCGGACGTGAATATATTCCCCGAGTACATTCTACCAGGCTTATCGCAAATAACTCAAGACGAGGCAGTTATTGTCAGAGCAGCTTACGCGGAGAATATCGCACATCTGGCACATATCGCCCTGCGTTATCTGGAGAATGCTCATTTGTCCAACTTGGGCAACAAAGAGGGACCAAAGCCCAGTTATGACAGCGAACTACAAACCTTACACGAGATGGTACGATGCTTGATTTACAA
The DNA here is from genome assembly GCF_003227715.2 of Harpegnathos saltator. Taxonomy (NCBI): domain Eukaryota; kingdom Metazoa; phylum Arthropoda; class Insecta; order Hymenoptera; family Formicidae; genus Harpegnathos; species Harpegnathos saltator. The sequence continues at coordinate 1,925,154 of NW_020229939.1, forward strand.
GTTGAATTTTCGATCTTCGAAACTCTATCAAGTTTTATCTCTTAATGATGCTCTATGCATTTTTATTCTTATCTCTTTCCAACCCGTCTAGGTCCAACAATCGGTGTCCATGTTATTGACAGACTCACAGAATTTAGTGAAACAGACTCTAATGGAAAACGGAATAAACAAGTTGTGCGTATTTTTCGGCAAGCAAAAGGCTAATGATATTTTGCTTAGTCATGTTATTACGTTTTTAAACGACAAGGAAGACAAGGAATTGAGGGGTTCCTTCTTTGAATGTATAGTCGGTGTCGCCGCTTACGTAGGTTGGCATAGTAGCCCTATATTATTGCCACTTCTGCAGCAAGGTTTAACCGATCCTGAGGAATTTGTAATAGCAAAGGCTATAAACGCTATGGCAACGCTCACCGAATTAGGTCTATTGCACAAATCTGCTCTCTATCAGTTACTAGGAGAAACTATGGTATTTTTGGTACGTATATATATGACACAGTATGTAACACTTGATATAACATATAAGATAACATGTGACATAGTGATGACATCAAATGAGGAATATTTTAAGTCGCATGATAAATATCGAATTGGCACGAATGATTTATATATTGCACCATCTTGCGCAGGTCCATCCAAATCTTTGGATACTTCATGCGACCGTAGGATTTATATCCGCGGCGGCGAGAACTCTGAATGTGGTGGACGTCCAATGCAAGGTTCAGACGATGATTCAGCCATATCTGAAGCACCCGCTGATCCAGATAGAGAAGGAGATCTTATTACTAGAAGCCCTTGTTTCTCCTATACCCAGAATAGTGTACGATTCGGTGGTGAGATATAATGACGTGGAGGAATTGTTCCAAGTGCTGGAACAAAGACAAGCGATTAGAACAAAAGCTGTGACAGGCATAATGCCGCAATATAACACCATGAGCACTTCGTTAAGAAATGTAAGTGACGCAATTATTAATACACATACAAATCTCAATATATCGCTATGCACGGAATGTTCAGGAGCGCCTTCTCAGAGTGATTTTCTCCAAATTGATCTGAAATTGATATAAACAAATTCCCTTGAGAGATTTTCGGTATATTCCCGCAAGTTGTAAAAGTTCTGAACACTTTGTATATTGAGTCAGCATTTCGAAAAAAAGAGGAAAGTTTCGAACAATTGTTTGTAGCTTTTCAGACGACTGAGTTCGGAGTCGATGACGGAGGCGGTTGAAGATCAGTTGTTGATGATGAGATTGCACTTGGCAAAAATCAATAAGTATCGTAACTCCGCGGACACTAAGCAGAATACTGCCAAACCCGCGGACGGAAAGCTGGAGTTGAACGCAATAAAGGATCGGATTAGACATCATATCGTCATGCTGTATCCTGATGCTAAGACCGACTTATCTTTACCACCGTTCAAGAGGTCAGATCGAAGAACGTCGGACAGCGTTGGCACGTACGCGACGATGAATCAAGAATGGCGTACGATGTTCGCAGCTCAAGACAGTAGCCAGGTATCGTCGAGAAGCAACATCGCTGAACTTTCGTCTTTCACGTCGTTCTGCCGATCAATAATAATCTCTGTCGCACGTCGCAGCATGCTATCGTTAGAATGTCGGACATGACCGGAAGCAGCGGTAGCCCTAGCCAGAGCATACACAGCGGAGACATCCATTTGTCTCCACAGCATTGCCTGCCGGATATGGCTAGTATAAATTCCTTCATGAACGATCATTCCCTTCACGAGCGATCTTATATACAATGTAAGTGAAATTAGAACGTATATTAAAATATCAATTCGTCGGAAAGTGTTTTCAGAAAATATGCAAAGGCTTTAAGGCTCTTGGCTACTCGTCGTGGTAATCTCGTTTTGTAACGTCAGAAGCAAGAAAATACACGATCAGAATTTTTATAAAATACATTGAAAAGAAATTTGCACAAATTTTGTTCAAAGAATTTTGCTTCAAGATTCATGTTTATGAAATAATATCTACAATTGATTGAGCAGATTTGAAAAAAAACATTTTTAGTTGAGCGATCAATAAATTGCCACAATACTATATGCCATATGGCAGAATCATGAGAAAAAATTGACTGAAAAGACATGTCATATTAATTTTACAATAATTTATTAATTGTCAGATCAAAGAAAAAAAGATCTACAGTTGCTATTGCTCAATCCATTGCAAGTCATTTTATAGATATACCTTTTTTATTCCAACGTATTTCTTGCAAGAATTTTTAGAATATTGCATTGTTTGATTTGGTTTCCATATTCAATATCGGATTTATTTCCGACGTTTTGTGAACATTTCAGTTCAGACATAGAAACAACCTGAAACTCATATTACTGAAGCACGTATCTTCTCGCTTTTGACGCCATCAGACTAGAGACCCACGGCGGGTAGCCAGGAGCCTTAAATGGTCGATGGTTTTGCAGATAGATGCGCACCATGTCGACTTGAAGTCCGACAATTAACATGCCGCAAGCAAGAGCAGCACGCAGCGGCATTGAGGGCGCAGCACTGGGCCAACGTTGCTTGGGAAAGCGGTAAATAAAAAGTCCATCCTTGAGTTACATCGTGTTTCGTAGCTCAAAAATATATTGTAATATGTTTCTTCCTGCATTATCCGATGATGACCAAAAGGCTCTAAGAGATTGCTGCCCAACGATTGGAGACCCCGAGGAATCCCAGTCGCGCATCTTCATGAGCACAGGGCCGCGGTGAACAGGCTGGTCTCGATAGTGGACACTTCTCTATTTGCGAGTAGCTCTTCAGATGGATGCATCAAGATCTGGGACGCTAGCAAAATGGAAGGACGGAATATTGCTAATCGTTCTAGGTATAAAGTTTTCTCCTTTCTTTCGGAACATTTATGTATTGATAATATCTTTGTCGGAAAATATGCGTCTAATTAGGTATAAACAGAATCTGAATGAGTGGAGTGTCTGAATTGTTGGTCTATTTATCGTGATACTAGCTTTTCATATTAATCGTGATTTACCGTGATATTAATTTCTTAAATTGTGTTTTGAACAGGCAAACATATATGCACAGAGGAGGCCCGCTGGTTGGTTTAACTATGTGCGACCAAGGGCAGTCTTTGGCGAGTTCGGCGAGTCAATCCGGAACGGTATTTGTAGTTCGGATCGAACCAAACTCCAGTAAAATGAGCGTGATCGGCACACGTCAGTTGGATATTCAGGTGATGACAAGTCTTTGTAATAATGAATGTTTGACACATAGTACTTTCTTTAAAAAAAAATATGTTGCGATCGATTTAACAGGAAGAAGGATGCGCCGTCGATCTTCAATATTTAGATTCCGGCTCACAGTCAGTTCTCGTGTACGCTTCGCTGTATGGGTCGTTGGTAGGTTGGGATTTACGATGTCCTGGTACAACGTGGCGTTTAGAAAATGATTTGAAACATGGGGTCATCACGTCGTTCTGCGTGAACAGTCATCAGCAGTGGTTGACGCTCGGCACAAGCTCAGGCATGCATACTTGTTGGGACCTGAGATTTCAGCTACCAATAACGAAAATCAAACATCGAAACGGTAAGTTGTTCCATCTTATCAAAGATATAGAGAATAAAGATATAAGAACCAAAATTGCAATCTATATTTATACTCGACTTATTGATATTTTATATACATATTTGTTTTTGTTTATTTATTTTATTAGATCCTAACTCACGTTAAACGTTAATAAACTTGAAATATTCGCATAGTATATTCTATAGTATATACATATAGTCGCGCAACTATGATACCTAAATATAATTTTTCTTAATATCTTTAGGGCATAGAGTGCGAAAAGTGGTCACGCATCCGACGGAACCTTCATGGATTATTTCAGCGGTGCAAGGTAACAACGAGATTTCCATATGGGATTTAGAAACCCATCATCAACAACTAGTTCTATGGGCGTCCAAAACCCCGGCGTTAACCAACAACCAAGACGGTAACAGCGTGTGTGCCCTGTATGCTGGATGCATCGACTGCTCGGGCTTCCTTTTGGCTGGCGGTACCGACATGAAGTTACGTTTTTGGGACTTGAAGATGCCCACCGCGTCTTATATCGCCTTGCCTGCCGCTAACGATGTCGTACGTCGGCTGAATTCATCGAAATATGAGTCAGTATAATCAATTAATGAATTCATGATTAAATGTTTCATCTAATAGACGTATATCCATTACTTTGTAAGAAAAGAATCCATTTCTTAGTATTTATTTATGAAAATTCTAAATTTTTTTTTTAATACATGTTATATACATAATGTTACAAATATACATTATAAATAATTTTTAAATCACATGATATTTGATATGATATGCATGATATGATATACATTTGATATGATTACACTTATTAAAAACAAATAATTTATTTATGTCAGTAGAAAACATTTTTTATTAAACTTAAAATTTTTCTTTGTTCTACAGACAACGTGTGATAGACGGGTCGAACGTTGTGGTTGAATTGTTGGTGGGCGATGATTCTACCCCATCCTTTAGTGGAGCCAGCAGGAACATGGAGGAAAGCGGCCCCGAAACCCCACCCTCCGGCCATCACGATACAATCTCCGCTGTAGCGATGACCAACACGTACATTCTGACAGGTAGCACGGATGGCCTGATACAAGTCTGGAAATGATTATATTCCTCGTTCCCGAACACGACCCCAAAGTTCCTCGCTCAGATGACTAAGGGTTTTTCAGTGCACCGTGGAGTCGGTCTTCTACAATAACGAAACGTTGTGATCCAAGTAAGAAACAATGGTTACCTCACGATTGTCCAAGCAGATTACTCAGCGATGCCTGGCGATGTCCGCGTATATTATATATAATGCAATTCATTTAAGGGATTATTATGTTATGATATATAAAAACAAGATAATGCAATATCCTAGTGAAATTAACAATTATATAGTTTTCCACAACTTCGTGCTTATCATTGTCATAATTGCCGAAGATTACGGTGGTACCATATTTGTATTACTTGAGTCAACCGCAAATCAAACGACCTCGTTCATTCAGAATTAGATTTTCAAATGTATTTTTATAGATAAATGCTGTAGAAGTAAAAGAACAATACGATTCAATTGAATTTCGGACTTTCCTTGTTATGATTCAATTATCCTGGACATTGCCAGGATAATTGCTTGCTGCTTTTTTCTTAAACTGTAACAGTGACATTATTTCAAACATCGATGTACGCACGTTACCGCCGTGCTGTACTACAACTGTGATCCTGGACTGTGTATCTATTTATATATAGTGTACGTAATATATACACGATATTATTTAAGATTATACCGGTGATTACGACTGCGCCATGGAGCGTGCATTTCTTAAGAGAACTGAGCGCAAGCTCGCATTGCTATATAATAATGTACATAGTTTATTTTTGTACGCGCTAAGGAGGAGAACTCAGAGTATTATTGATGTATTATTAGGCAGTTGTTGTAACACGGGTTTAAGACGTGTCGATCACCGGCTTTTCGCGAAATTGACGAATTAACCCGAGTAATTCTATCGAAGTAGCAAATGTGTACTTTAGCCTCGCACTCGCATCTCGCATTTAGAGTTAAAAAAGTAAGAAAAAAGCTCGTGTTGTTAACCCCGAGAGTAACATCAAGCGCCTCCCAGACATACTGGTGTAGTTCCTTCCAGTAAAAAAAAATAGTAAATTCAAATTACGCATGAAAATCCTATTAAAAACAAAATGGAAAAAGGGCAATGATTACGACTTGCAATAAGTGACTCGTATAAATTTCAGATAAATTTTTCGATAATATACCTTCGACAAAATGATGTTACTCGAGCACATAAAATGTGTGTGTTAAGGAGGGTTAAGGAATAAAGATATTTTATGATATATATGAAATTTACTCTAATACCAAAGGAACGTATCGGATATGCGTGCGATAAGTGATATAGAATAAAATTTGCTATAGAATAAACTTTTTTTCATTTTTTTTAATAAAATTCGATTAAGAGATGCGAGTGCGAACAAAGAAAAAGAAGAAGAAGAAAAACGAGACATAACCAGATTTGTGTACAAAAATATGCGAAAAAGAAACGCTGGCAGTTATTTCCTCGCTTCGTAATTTACATACAACGCGTACAGTACAGTAAGTAGTTATATGTAACCGCGAGTATTTATGTATATTAGTTTATGTATGTATCTTCGCACACAAGTATGAATCCACACACATACACACATGGAACACATATACATGCGCGCATACATACAAAAAAAACACATTGACTGAAATACTCATAATCAGTGGGCGTATACTGTCTTTAAAGCGTTGTTATAATAAATTCATATTTTTAACGCATCATGTGTGTACATATTATCGCTTATATTTGGCACGACAGGACGACCGGCCAGTCCGACTGAATTTCTTTCACCAAGGACAGACCGGTGCGGCAGGATAAGGCACGCGTCCTGGATACGCGTAAGGATCGGCGTTTATTGTCCTGCAGATCTGCTTCCAGCGTTCTTTACCATCACTTCTTCCTTGACGGTATTCCCGGTAAGAACCGCTTCCTCTGTTATACGAGGGTTGCCCGGGAAACCATAAATCCAACCAGGATGCGGAAAAGACAAAACCGACGAACAATAGTAACAGGAAAATCAGCTTCATCTTTATTTCATACGTGAAAAACTCCAATCTTCGTTCTTATAATACGTCCTTGCAATGGTGATCTGCAGAGAAGATTAGTTCTTATTCTCGTGAGTATTTTGGTATATTGTATCGAAATTTAAGAAAGTTATTTATAATTAAATCTTATATTTAAGAGCATCTTTTTTTAAGTTTATCTTCAGATGCTTTGTAGCCAGTAAAACGATTTTTGTAGATCTTCCTAGATCAGACGGACAGAATTTATATTTTTGAATTAAGCGATTCGAGTTTCTGACTTCTGTTAGAGTTCACTTATTTATTAAAACAACAAGATTCTCTTATTTCTTTACATCCCTTTACAAACTTCATTTGTTCAAACTTTATTGTTATAAGTAAACGAGACAATTATTTCTCTTGCGATTAAAGCGCCGTATCTAATAAACAAAGAACATTAGATCAATATCGTGAAATGTTAATTTCATGTGCATATCTCTTAAAAGTTCTCATTTAATATGTAATGATATTAAAAATTTTTTTAATATTTACGAATTAAAAATAGTAAAAATATTTTAAAAATATCAAGGTGCCGAAATTTTATTAAATTTCAGCACCTCTCTATCTCTTTCTCTCTCTCTCTCTCTCTCTCGGTATTTTTCATAAATATTGATAATGGTATCAATACAACTTTAGAAACTATACAATACAATATATACAAGAAAATACAATTGCGACATTGGATGTTACATTTAAATAATGTTCTATTAATGACTTTTTGCTTACTAGGTAATATCTCCGATAGAATCTCCGGTAGTGTCAAGTGGGTGCTGTGCAATTGGGAATGAAAATTTGGTTAATCACAGTCGACGCTTCGTTGATTCTTCGTGTCACGGCGCGTGACGACGCTCTAAAATAGACAAAACAGCGACAACGGGTTCACGCACCAAAAGACCATATAATGGATAAGTCGTTGCGTCACGGGTGCGTGGCTTTTTCTTATCGCGACTTTCAAATTTCACACTTTCTGAGCCGTGGGACCGAGAACGACGGCGACAACGACAATGCGAAGATGTTTTTCTTCCTCTCGAACTATTTCAGCGTCGCCTCTACCAATACCTCGTAGCCATGCGATACGAAAAAAGCGATCAGGATAGCGTAAAATCTCGCTCTCGAGCGGGGATTAAACTCGTGGACACAAAAATCGGTCTGTCACCTAATCGCGGACGATTGTAACGAGCGTTATAACAAGTAGAATGAAGCAGAATCCGACGCAGAATGAAGAGATGCTGGGATGCTTACTGCTGTTTTATATACCGTCAGCCGCTCCGCCGCTCAGAAAAATGCGTGCTTGGTGAATCGGCATCGCCTTTTGACGAGGGTTCTCCCCGCGCGCTGGATGCGTGCGTCTTCAATCGGCTCTAATGTGTGAATATGCAACAGTCCTCTGCATGACTGTTAATCATGTATCATACGCGATTACTCATCATTAACAGAGTCTAAGAGTAAATGAGACCCGATCGCTAAATGCGTATCACTTTGTACCATAAAAGTAGCCCAGATCTGATTTTGCGGAATCGGTTTTCGTTTTAACGTCGATCTTTTGTGTTAACGAATGCTTTGTCTTTTTAGATCCGCTCAGATCCTCGATCTAGAACCTTCGAATCTTCTTATTCTAGAATCCCTCCGGGTCTCGGAAAGCCAAGCACCTGCAATTCTGAACCCCATGTCATCGGTCTTCAATTCAAAAGTCAGTTATGAATGGTCTACATATATAACCGACACGATATATTGCGCGTATATAATTGAGAATTCTTGTGAATTCTTGCGTCGTCTTACAGATACTTTGCTTAACATTTCAGGTTTGTAATACGTCCACCAAGTTCCGTCTCATTTCCACGATTTGGGATTCCGCGCTGTACCGGCGCCGTCTGACGTACGAATTTGCGGAATTGCGCCTCTGAACTTGGGGAAGGCCCTTTCCCATTGTCTCTATTGATTTATATGCGACATTCGTCGCGAACGCTTACCCGCTTCGCTCGCATATTCCGCGCACGTGAGAATATCGTTCGTAAGAAATGCGAGTGGACGTACGAGAGATGCCGATTCCACTGTAATTACTCATTTGCTCGATCGCTGCATCTCATGGTGATGATAATTTTTACGTATCTCTTCGGAAAGTAGTAATGTGGGAAAGAGGATAAAGATATTCTACCGCTAAGTAATTATTTAGTTTACTTATTTTCTTTCAAATAATGATTATCCTCAACAAAGGATATTTTCTAAATAATAATCTTTCTGGAAACATATTTATCATACGTTTAAAAATATAGCTCATTAGTATTTAGATTTATTTTATTTAAGAATATTATAGTTTTATACACTCTATGTAGAAAAAGTAAGCTAAATTTTTATTTTAATTTAATATTGAAATATTAAATTTATTGGATATATAGAATATATTTTCAATAAATTTAATGCTTAATAATAATTGATATTTGCTTATAAATTGGTAAATTTGCGGATATATAAACTTGTGAAATATTTGAAAGAAGTGACATTTATTTGCAAAATATTACAGAAAAACTTTTTCCTATATATAACAAGAAGAAGGAAGTAGGAAATTACGCTCTATATAATAACAATCCCTCAAAAGCAGACCACAGGCTAACATTGCATCGCGCACGGTTCTTCGATTAGCGGCCGATGTTTAATTCATAAATCGCACTTTCGGCCGCGTTCGCGTATATATTCGCAAAGTACCGGGTCTGCATAAAATAATAATTTCACATATATCGGAATCCGCATAGCCCGTGCATTACTCGTGCATGCGTGCGTGCGTGCGTGCAATCAATCGTGAAACAGCACTGCTGAGGGGAATTTCACGAGGAGCGTTGCGAAAAAATCGCGTGACCCGCGCAATTTGATCCGCGAGTGGATCCACGACGTGTAATAGTTTCCAACACGTCGTCCGCTTCTTCCGCGCCAACGAGTTTGATTGGAAGTTGTTCCAAATTTTATATGTCAAGGACGGCTGTTGGCGCTGATATCGAAGACAAGTAGCTGGGACTTCTTATCCGCAAACTTGACACACTTCTCGCGAACCGCAAATCCGATCGCGCAAAACAACATGCGATGCTGATTCACCCTTTAACCCGTTAAGTCCCTGATACACTTCTTTTATTTTTAGATAAATCAGATAAAATGCGATTCAATGGTGGTTAGCTACGCATCAGCACCGCCTCGGTGCCGTCTTTGGTCATTGGTTCGGTTGAAAACCCGAGCACAGAATTTCGATTAAATTTACAGAAACTTGAGGAGGACGGTAGTTAATTATGATCGTGCTACATTAATTTGTCATCCCGATATGTGGTAGTTTTTTGTTGCTTTCTATATAATACTATGGATTCATTTATAATGTAGACGCACCTCAGGTAGAACAGAAAATCATGATGACATCAAAATAACGTCAAAATGATGAGGAAAACTTTTTCTCATCATGATTCAGTCATATTTTCTGATTTCAGTCATTTTGATGTCATCATGATTTTTTGTTCTACTTAGGACAAAGGAGTCATCTAAATTATTATTATTAATAAATAAAAATAAATAAAATTAATTAATCATTAATTAAAAGATAATATAAAAATATAAATAAACATTAATCAAATTATAAATTGAGTGATCAGTATTGATCTATGTCGGTGCATCTAATCCTTAGTGAAGACTTGTTACTGATAATTGTCCTCTTACTCTTTTTAGATTCCATTTTCTTCATCTTATGTAAAGTGTTCCCTGGCCTCATTCACATTGCACGCTATCTTATGTGAGATACTGATTGGAAGATAATTAGTTTTTGAATCACGTAATAACTGGGTTATACGTGAATAAATACAAGCTCGAATGTCTCCTTGAGAGAAGTCGTTGACAACGAGCTCAATTATCGAGCTGTGAACTGCAAGCGACAAGGTCGATCACTTTGAGCGATTGCACACAATCGTCCTTACACTTGACGTATTATGAATTCTTCTATAAACGGCAAGTCGTCGGGTCGCTGTAGGACCGTTTAAGGCGGCTAGATTTGCTCCACGCGATTTCCTATTACCATAATAGCCAGTTTCCAATTTACCTGGCTATTAATAGCGTTCAGCAGAGAAAGTGCGCCAGGCGGTTTTGCACAATGAAGTTTGTAATACGCGTGAATGATTTTTCACGCTTAGTCTGCGCTTCGAAATTCGGCCGCGGTCCGGCCGGATAATCATGCATAATTTTATATAATTACATGTAACCATTTTCCCCTGGGAAGTTCCCCTGATTTCTGTGCTTCCGTAGTAACGGAAAATTCAGTTATGCTAACAAAGTTGTTTTTTTCTACGCAGCGAATGCAGAAATTACTTTAATGTGAGAGCTTATGAGCTCGACAAATATTTCTTCGAAAATGAGCTGGCGAACGTTGTCTGATGTACTCAAGATCTCGTTGCTGCGAATGTGGTCGGACGCCGCTTCTCATTGGGATTTACAGACATACCGCGTTAAATCGTCTAAATATTTTGGCTACTGCAGGCTTCATCGAAACTGCTCCGTGCAACAGACTGCATCACGTGCGTCAGTTCCGCTCTGCTCTACTTGCAGAAACTTCGTTCACTTGTCTTCGTGTTTCTCGAAGCATCCTTGAATGTCAAATTGCGGCAGCGTTGACGACAAAGACAGCTGCGAGTCTTTTCGTCGACCCAGTCTCTCGATCAAGATGCAACGTAGCTTGAGGAAAATGAGAGAGAATCTCCAAAAAATTACCGGTACGTTCAAATATCCAACACAATCAGCTCTTTCGTCTTAATTTTTAGCTCTTTTCTTTTATCGATCAAATTACATGTTGCGGAAATTGAAGTAAAAAATCGAATCGGTCGAATGAACTTTTTTATACCTTTCTAGCACATAATAATTTAATATTTTCAATTTAATTTAAAAATTTTTATATTTTTAGAGATAACAAAGTATAAATACTGAGACAGTAATATAGTTCTATAGGATATAATTTGAAGCGCTGATAAGATCACATAGGCAAGATGATCGGAAGAACAAGACCGAATCATACACCCAGCGAATCATGGCATCAGGATGTTTCGATAATCTCCGACTCTCCACCAGAGTACTTAATCACCTTTTCACAGATAGCGTTCAGGAGGACGACAAGCAATCGCTATACAACTTCTCGGAGGAGCTGTCCACCCTGACCTGGCGCACAGGTTTCTCCAAGGACGAGATTCGTAAGCTGTATCGTGCTTTTAAGCAGTTCTGTCCTCGAGGTTGTGCGACGACTGGCGATTTGAAACCCGCATACGCCAAACTGTTCCCGTTGGGCGACCCAACCAGATACACGCAAATCGTCTTCCACAGTTTCGATAAGGACGGCGACGGCTTCGTCAGCTTCAGCGATCTTCTGGATGCCACAGCATCGATCGTGAACGGCACTGTCGACCAGAAGCTCTCTTGGATATTCGGGTGAGCAGTAATCGCTGTTAGTAACAGACTGTCTGATTCTAGGTTGATTTTCGAGCGCAACCTGATGAAAGATTTTTATTTCGTGTCAGTTAAGAAGTTCGGTTTAATTTTCTGTAACTTCTTCGGACACAAACTAACCACCTTATACTTTACTTTTTTCTTGCTGTTTAATGATGGTTGTGCAGAGACAAAATTTACATATATAATCATTTTCCCCGGAGTAATACTCGAAGTTAAAAAGTGACTCGAAGTTAAAAATGTTAGTTAAAAATATTAGTCGCAATAGAAATTTTACTTGACTATTAGATACTTATGAAATATTTAATCACTGATACTTATTGAAGTCAATAATCTCGAAGATCATAACATGCGAAATACTCTCTGGACCTACTTTTCATCAGATTCTACGATTTGGATGGAGACGGTTGCATCACGAAACGAGAGATGTTGGTTATAATATCCGCGATTTATGAGATGGTGCAGGACGCGCGGACTATCCGGCCCGCAGTTAACATCCAAGTGGACAAGTTCTTCAAGAAGATGGACGCAGACAGAGACGGAATAGTCACCAGGGAGGAATTCATGAGCGGTTGTAAAAATGTACGAGTAATTAGTTTCCATAGCGTTTCGCGATGCGACATCATTATCTTCGTGATAATGAATGGTAGAAACATATATACGTTTTGAAATTTCATAAATATTTTATCTTCTTACAGGATACCATTATAAACAACCAACTGAGTTTATTTAATAAGATTTGGTGACGGAATGAAAATGTTCTTAAGAGATTAACGAGCAATTTATCCACACACGCGTAAAGTCATTAAAATACTTATAAAAAACTCACCCGGTTTCTTCTCTTAAACAGTACATACATTCTCTGTCATTTATCGTGAGAATTCCTGCGCAATATGTTACAGTCACACGATATCACCGAAAATGATCAGTCTATTTCGTTAATATCACATACATACAAAGGGCTTTCAGAACAGTCTCTTTTGTAAAATATAAAACACGCAGGCGAGGAAGAACGCGAAGGCCAGTACAAGTAATGCTTTATCGGTGACTTCGCGTCTACCATATTTTCCCAAGAGCTTTCCCGATTGCACTATCACTTGCTGTTGATGCTCCAGCTCGTTTCTCGTGTTATCAACCTTATCAGAAGATGTTACTGAAACAACAGCAAAATCGGTAGAATTGTAATAATTATTCTTAAACAGACAATATATAGTGAAGCGATAATAATAAATAATAATTTATCTTATTATATATATAATTATAATTATAATAAAGAGAGAAATTACATGGTGCAGAAGTGATCCTTCGGAAGTGATCCGGCGGTAACGCTTTTTTTAAGATGATTTCCAAGATTTGAAGGTCACCTTTGTTTTTTTTAATGGAATGCTGTTTCTGAATTTATTTTTCGATAACGGTTATTAGAAGAAATACAACAACCTATAATAAAGAATGATTCAAAATCAGTTATGATACAAAAAAACATTTTAATAAATTTTATTATATTAGAACATTTTATTTAAAAAACAGCTTAGGAAAAAAACTATAAAGGATTTAGATCTTTAAAGCTAGTTTACTTAGAAAATAAATCTTTACTACTATAAGACAATTGTTTCAGTACCATGTAATTTCTGTTAAATTTTTCTATTCTCATATCTCATATGTTCAAGATATTCAACATAAGATAATAGTTACTGCTTCATCCTGCATGATAGATATCTAATAAATTCCATATTTTTATGAAATAATTAAAAAATATAGTACATACACAATGTGTCCAATGTATCAGCACTTCTCTGAGTTGTCTCAGCTAGATGCCTTGCGATGCTGAATAATTTGTCTGTAATTTGGCTAGAAGCGTCTGTCAAACTTTGCTTGTCTCGACGTTTACGAAGGGCATTTTGCCGCTCCTCTGGCAGGGAGAGCAGATTCTCCCTAGCTAATTTATCTATGACACAAGCACTAACAACATTAGCCTTGCGAAAGGCAGCCAAGGACACGTTCAATTGCTCCTTATAACTCTCAACAATGGACAACAACTCAGTCTTCTTCTTCTCATTTGGTTCGGTTTCAGCGACAGACGCTAATCGCTCTATGGAGGATTCTAACACCGCAATTTTGGTCCTACCTTCGGCATTGAGTTCATCTAACACTTCTAGCGGCCCAGTGCATTGTTGTATGTCCTTCACAGAAAATACATGATAATTTGTTATTTGGCTTATCAGAATATAATTCCTAACATATTATTTATTATTGTAAACATTGTATTGTAAACATGATCCTATTATTTATTATTGTAAAATATGTTAATTTTCTCTTCTTTCCTTCTTTTCCCGGAACTGATGTTAATCTAATGTTGAGATTGAGGTTATATTTCATATAGTTCATGAGATAGAATTACACATATATTTACTTGTATTAAAGCATTCACTTGGAGATGATTCTTCACAATATCCTGACGTATTAGTTCTACCGTGTAATTCTCGGAATCCATTTCTATGTAAATTATTTATTCCTGTGTCACTCCTCTCTATATGCTACGTGGACAACAAATCTCTGAGCAGCTAATCACAAGCGGACTTCATAGGTTGCGTTTACTCACTGTCAGTACTGAATATCCATAGTATATGTGACATAAACTGTATAGTTTTAATATCGGCAGTAGATGTTGGAACGCAATCACAGTTGTCAGTGAATGTCAATGAATCTATTGAATAGGTTTGTGCTTTTTAACTGAACTTTCTGCACTAGTGTAAAAAAGATATAAAATTTGTTTTGCAGATGACGTTAACCAATGCTATAACATTCTTTGGGCTGCGTAACAGGAGCTGAAAAAATTCAATTTAGAAATCGCGAATACATCTTACATATTAAAAAAAAAACATATTAAGTGTCGACAAAAAAATTATAAAATTCTCTTAGTTCTCCTTGAAGAAAGTACATAAACTCCTAATGAAGAAATTTAACAGCCAAAATAACACTCATTATTTTTCATTATTTTAACATAAAAGCTACTTTACACAATACATGTGGCGATACGTCTCAGTCAGAATAATGGAACTTCATTGTAATTTTTAATGGGATGTACGAGGTAGTGTTTATTATATATACATGTATATGTGTTTCACGCATAAGATTGCGCATCGTGCTATTAAACTAATCATGCATTCCGTATATTGTAACCGAATGACATGCAGTGGACATTATTGTTCACTGCGATATTACTATTCTTTTTTTTGCTTACAGAACGTATAATACGCCATTGTCACAAAAGAGAGATTACGAGATTATAATAAATTCCTAAAATTGCTCAAGTTTACAAACTTACAATGTTCAAATTAGATATATCCTATGATGGGTGTAGCACTACGAGAAAATTCATTGATATCACTTGAGATATCTGAATAAACGGTCTCGAGACGAGTTCAGACGATATCAAGAATCCATCCTCCTATATTACATAATAAAACGTGTCGTTAACGCAGACTGTTTATGACAGCGGCGGTAAACTCCGTCGTCGAACTTTGTCCGCCCAGATCCTTGGTCAGCACCTTTCCATCGTTTAATACGCGATTCAATGCTTCTCGGATCTGTTCGCCGTAGCGTTTGAGATTAACATGATTCAGTAATTTCACGGCGCACAGAAACATTGCAGTTGGATTCGCAACATTTTTACCCACTGCCTCGGAATACGTATGTCTTGCACCCTGTTAAGAAACACAGGTTTCAGTAACATGGTTTTCGTTGCGCGTTAATTGTGACATGTGTGTACTTCAAAATTACAAGTTAAGTTTGCAGGACATACAGATATTTGTTCTGATTTGATACTAACTGCATTAACTGCGATTTTTGCAAAAACAGAATCAGAGCTGTCTTGTGTCATTAGGTCGAAAGCACATATTGTTAAATATCTTACCGGTTCAAAGACTACACATTCGGCACTGTAACTGGCACCTGCGACTACTCCAGCACCGCCGACCAAACCAGATGCGAGATTATCTACGATATTACCGTACAAGTTTGGCATTACCATGACATCAAACTGATGCGGATTAGAGACCATCTGCATAGTGCAGTTGTCAACGATCATCGTTTCAAATGTAATCCTGTGTCATTGAAAAAAGATTGTATAAAAATATATAGAATATTTTCTAAAATAAGTTTTATGATATGTGTCAATACTTATCAGATGATAAAGATACTACATTTAATTACCTGGGATACATTTTGGCAATTTCTTGGCACGATTTGAGGAAAAGCCCATCACCAAGTTTCATTATATTAGCTTTGTGAACACATGTGACTTTTTTGCGGTTATTTTTTACTGCATAGTCAAAGGCGAATTTGGCGATTCTTTGGCTTTTAGTGGCGGTTACAATTTTCAGGCATTCTACTACCCCCTTCACAGATTCATGCTCCAATGCGGAATATTCTCCTTCTGTTTGTTCTCTAATGATGACACAGTCTACATTTTGATGACGTGATCTAACACCTGGCAGAGACTTTACATGTACAACATTTGAATACAGATCCAGGCTCTTGCGCAATTTCATGTTCAGAGTTTGTAGTTCTCCTGTATGAGAGTGGTCTGGTGTAGCTAAGATTCCCTGTTGTAAAAAAATATATATATTAATTATCAGTTTTTCCTAACTAAAAATTCTTTAAAGAGCATTTAGCTTGTTTCTTTTTACTTGGAAATTTATATATTTAAATTAGTATACTATTATAACATTATTTTCAAAAACTGATCCTTCTTATTGAAAAAAATAAAAATTTTTTCTTTGTTTTTTGAGATATCTAAGAGAAATAATAATCTGTACAAATAATTAAAGTTTGTAATCTAATTTAATCTAATTGATAAACTGACCTTTAAACAAACTCGATTCCTAGCAATACTATTTGAAACTTGATCCAAAGGAGCACTGAGAGTTGGATTTACTTCAGACAGGAAATAAGGCTCAAAATCAACTGGGACATCTGCAGCTTTGAAAACATTCTGAACTGCAACCACCAGTTCCGGTCCAACACCATCTCCAGGTATCAAGGTGCATTTTAACTTTCCTTCTTGTTCGACTGTCTGAAAAAGGTAGCTATCACATGTATGTAACTATCGATTAGAGAGCAATATTTACTGATTCTTGTTGCCGTGTTGCTCCCACATACAAGGTCCTGACTGTGCTCTTTTGAGTAGTCTATGAACACAAAGTAAATTGAACTATGTAAACATATTTCTTACAAAATATTCTGAATTTTTTAAATTCTGAATATGCAGTACTTTTAACTATTAGTTAATATAGCATAGAAATAGAAATTTATCATTCTGTATAGAAATGTTATGCAAAGAATTTATTGATATAAAAGTATTTTTGATGTATATTTAGTCTACTTCTAAAATTTTCCATATAGTGACTTTCACTCAATGTGTTTTTTTTTAATACTAATAATAATATATTTTATATCATCGTATATAGTTTAACAAAATGTGCGCAATGTTATAAATATTTGATAATAATAATATTTATAACCTAGGACGAAAAATAAAAAATTATAAGTGTTTATCTATACATTACATATATTATTACCCATTTAACAGTGTTAATCAATAACAGTCCTACTTTGTTGTTCGTCTCAAATGTAAATATACGCATATAAGTTCTATTTTTCGTATTTCTTATCGACGACCAGATACTTCTTGCATAACATACAGATAATCCCTTTCTTTCTGCCGAACAATAAAATTGCTAAGCTTGTGTTCACTGTGACTGATATATCGATTCATATTTTGGCGATCACAAATTAAATGCATATTACATTGACGTTGGTGTGTCTCTGGTGAAAATAATAGCTAATGCGCATTAATTTCGGGTAAAAGTACTTTTATATGTAAGCTCATTGCTCCCTCACTTTGCTAGCAACCACCGAAAAACGTCGCGAATATTTATTCGCAGAGACAGAAGGTCAAAAGAGTGATAGCTTTTCCTCTACTTTGCGCATTCCACCGGCAAACGTTCGCAAACCTTGGCAAAATTTCGCGATTACGAGAGAAATTTTGTATTACCTGGGAGAGTGTTTTGCAGATGTTTCTCGCGAATAAAGCCATTTTGTATGAGAGCAGTGTAATTATTGGTGGTTATCTCATTCGCACTTGCGCAGCAGAAAGGTGATCTCTGATCAGTGCTTCCTGAATTGTATATTGCTCTATATAGTCTATACCACTGACGAGATACTGTAAAGATTGTTAGCCTTATGGGATTTAGCGTACCAGAGAAATTTCGCTGTGCATTAGCGCCCTCTTAGGAATATCGTGGTTGGAATATGAAACATTTGAATTAATGCGATAAGTTAGAGTAAAATATATTTTCTCTTCACTATAACTTATTACATTAGTTCAGAAATTCTTCGAAGGAGAACAGACCCAATGCCTATGCACAAAACAGAGTGCATCCTTTTCTACCTCTACCCTCACTTCTCAAACAGAGAAGTGCAATCTAAATATACCATGTCTATTTTACATTATATTATGTATCTTTCACGTACGTATCAATAAAAAAGAAAGTTTCAAAAATTGTCTTTTTTATATTTTTTATATTTTCCCACATATTCTTCCTCAACGGTTCTTCTTAAAACGACAGAGCAAACTCGTCAGTTGGTGACGTTTGGTTTTGATATTTTCCTCTATCTTAATCGTGTTTACTTTTCGTTATACTTTATAGACGAATAAAGGCTTTTCATTGTATTATTTGATATATTACCATTGTAATTTTATATTTAATACAAAAGTTAACGACGTTCGTAGCCTATGACTGTTGTAACCATTCCGTGAGAGGGCTTCTCGAAAATTTGTTCGTTGGAAAGCATGTCGACTGTGGCTGCGTTCCGATATTTACTGTCAGTACTGAAAATACATAGTTTGTGTCACGTATACTATAGAATTTCAGTGCTGGTGAATATCGGAACGTAGTCTATATATATCGTACGGGACAAATTTTACAATATGATAATATTGGAAGTATTTCCAGTCGTTCGAGCGAATAGGTCGAACAGATTATTGGTACGTAGAATTCGGTTTCATGAATTAATTCATAATTGTGATATATCTGAGTGTCCCGAACGTTTTTGAACGTTTTGAATTCAATTGTTCTTCATGAGTGAATCGTAATGATCGTGATCAAACACGCACCCGTGCGACATTTATAACATATATTAGATACAAACATGTTAATAAGATGGTTATACGATTTGTCATGTATTTTTCGGCATGCATCACAGCATAAGTCACATCGCTAGTATGTATTTACATGCGAGCACGCACGTTCCTACGAGTGCTATATCAAGACAAAATTTTGTCGTTTTTAATAATGAACAACGATTACGTAACATTTTATCAAGCACATGTACGAGCCAGAGATACTTTAGAATAACATTTCTTCCACAACTTCATTTAGACGTTTCGTCAAACGTTAGAGTCCATGGTAAAATATAAAAAAGAAAAATACTTATATAATTGATGTACACTTGCTTCTTGATTTTTTCACGAGCATTTTTTACGTGCTGATTAAACGTTTCTAGTACCAAAGCACGTGGTATTAGCAAATTGCACAATGCAACAACAGTTACAATCAGAGCCCAAAGACATGACGGTATGGAATCCGTTTAATATTTTCCATCCTGAACATTGTGATTATGCTGTTCTTGTGTTGAATCAACCTATATTATTGAAGCCACAGCAAATGCTTCCTATTTGGGAGAAAGGTAAGATAATAATCTGAAAATATGTTACATATGCCCATATTTCTTACTCTTATTTTGATATCCCAATATTAGATACTTTGATAACTAAAATAATAAAGCCTTGTTTGTTTAGAGAAAATAGAGTATGTGGAGTATTTTCTATTAATATTTAATATTTTCTAAGTCTTATCTTCCCTCTGTATTAATATCTCCATTGTTTATTTTTCCAATAATATATTATCTTTAATAACAAAACTATAGATATATGCTTTTGTTTAAAATTAGCTAAAATCACCGTGAATGTAGATGGTGGAATACATAGATGGCTGGAGTACTTGAAAGAAATAGAGATAGATGTATTAAATAATGAATATAGAAAATATGTACCTGATCTTATTACGGGAGATATGGATAGTTGTTCAGAGACTGTGGTTGAGAAGTTAAGGAGTATGGGTTCTACTGTTGTTAGAACACCTGACCAGAATTATACAGACTTCACTAAAGCATTGGTGCAAATTGAACAGTATGCCAGATTGAAAAATATAAATGTAATAGTTTCATAAAGTTCTATTTTTTTAGAATCAATATTAAAATTAGATATTGCTTCTTGATATTAAAATATAATATGTGTGATAAGAAACAATATTGTTTCCAGTTGAAAGAAATATATGCATTTGTGGAAACAACAGGAAGATTTGATCATATCATTGGAAACACAAATACATTATACAAGAGTGAAAAGCTTGTGGGAAATATAAAGGTAATATATCATACATTTGTATATTTTTGTATTTGATATTTGTCAAAATCAATTGCAATTAGAAATTAAATTTTTTTTTATCAGTGTGCTCTTTTATAATCAACATTGGATGCCTTTATCATTTTTGTCTTATAGGTAATACAGGTAGCAGCTAATTCTCTTACATGGATATTAAGATGTGGTTTGCACAAGATAAATATACCAGAGGAATTGGTACAGTGCAAATCTTGGTGCAGTTTAATGCCTCTCGGACATCCAGTCAAGCATATTTCAACGACTGGCTTGAAATGGAACTTAAGTATGTTTCATATATTTATCTCATTTTTAATTTGTTCATTAATAATATATCTTCCATTATTTTATTAATAATTTGTTATATATAACATGATATATCTTTCTGATTGTTTCTTTTTGTATTTTAGATAATGCACCCTTGATATTTGGTAAAAAAATAAGCACGTCAAATACATATGATAGTTGTGAGGTGATGGTCGATACAGACACTCCTGTAACTTGGTCTATGGGTATCGAGCCACTTATGGAGATTGTAAACAATCATAGAGCATCATAACATTGTCTTCAAGGTAGATAATGCACAAGAGCTTTGTAATAGCTGTATCTCTATACTTATATACTTATTTACTTATGTATTAGTATATACATTCCTGTGCGGATAATATTTTGTGAAAAAGATTATATAAAATTATTTATTGTTTACAATTAGCGAAAGGTTATACTATAGAAAAAAATTTTTAATGTCAGGTTATTACTTTCTCTACAATGCCAAATCTACTGATAATGGTACCTAATTTGAAAAGATAAGACTGTATATAAGATCTGATATTAAACTAAGATATTTAGTTGAAACTGATTTGGAAAATTTCATTTATTTCCATCTATACAGTTCCCTATTGGTATGCAAGTTCCATATTGGTAACAATGCAAGTTTTTGTAAAAATATGATTCATTCTGTTAGGTTAACCATTTTCTTTTATTTCGTAGAAATGTGAGCCTAAGTTTCTTGAGCCTTCGTAGATTGAGAATGTTGCAACGTTTTTTATCTGTTTTAGAAGATAATGTTTATCAGTTTTGATCATTTTTGAATATTAATTAAATAGTCATTTATTATGCTATTAGTATATCGTTACTGTTTGTCATAAGTGAAATCAAAAGAACATATGCAATTCAGATACATCCTGTATAATTATTTCACAGAATATTATACTGCTACAACAAAGAATACATAAACACACACGCACACACACACACACACACACATATACGCACGTAATACACTCGTTTGCATAGCGGTTTTTACCCTTTTTTTTTTTATAAAATTAGGAGCGTATCAAATACAATTGTAAGTTACTGCTCACGTGTTTGCATGGTAACTCTAAGTACTGACCTTTATACACAGTATATATCTAGCATATTGTAAAAGATAAAAAATAATTCATTACTGTTAATATTTTTCAAAAAATATATTACGATTTCCACTGCTTCTTTTATTAAATTTTAAAGATTTTTGTTCAAGATATGAGATCTGTCCCAAAAGTATCCGACCTTTGCCTGTATCATGAGAAAAAGCTATTCTGGATATGAGCAACGTCGCTTTCAAAGTAGTTTCCTTCCGAAGCAATGACCTTCTGCCAATGATGTACCCACTTGCGAAAGCAGTCCTGGAAGTCGTTTTTTCTGATAGTCAATAGCTCCCTCGTCGCATTTCGCTTTATTTCCTCAACATTGTCAAATCTTTTGCTCTTCAACCAAAAGTCACACGGGGCTATATCTGGATTGTACGGAGGTTGACGAAGTTGGACAATGCCGTGTTTAGTCAAAAACTCCTGAATCAGATGAGATGAACGAGCAGGTGCGTTTCATGCGGTCATTGTGAAATAGGACGCTCGGAGTTTTCGACGTTTACACCACTGCGTATCATTGCCGACTGAACAGCTGTTGGGTCGTGCCGCTTGGTGGGAGTACTCTTAAAGGTCCACTCTAAGTACTGAATATCTGTTTTCCACAATAGGATGTCCTAGGACAAAGATATACGCAGAGGTCGGATACTTTAGGGATAGATTTATATAGTAAAGTTACGATAAAAGTACATTTTTTAGCGTTACACTGAAGATTAAATATATATATTATTAATAAATATTTTTCTTTATAGTGTGAGCACGTGAAACACGCATGGAACATTTCGAGATAAGTTCAAATCAGGAATTTTTTCCTTTTCACAAGATGATTTATGTGATAAAAGAACAGAAATCTATGTTTGAAATCTCTCTTGAAAATTTTCTTTGGAAAGATTTTCTCGTATCAATGCATGGGAAAGATAAGGATGGGCCTAATAGGCAGGTTGTAAATTGACTATCCCTAAAAATTCAACCAATGAGATTAGACCTTCCACTTTCTTGTGACAACGGTGGATGCTTGTGCGTAGAGGGACGGGAGGGGAGGAAGATTACTGTAGGCGCTAACCAGGGTCAATTTTCAACAGAAACATTTCTGATTCCGTAGTGGACACATCTAGTGCGCTAGTATTTAGTAGTATCGCTTGTGAGTTAGTTCGAGATCAAGAGTTTAGCTGAAGTACGTGGTGTTACTTAGAATTGCATAATGGAAGGAGAAACAATTGAGAGTCCTCCGCAACTCTGGTTCCCGACGGAGCTGTTTAATCCTTTTTATCGCAACTACGCGGTCCTTATAACGTACCAGGATATACCATGGACTCATCAATATATACTTCCAATTTGGGAGAAAGGTAAGCTGACTTGTGCCGAATTGTGCTATATCTTTTTACAATATTTTTCATTTATTTTTCAATTACACGCAGTAAAAAATCCATTTTAACGTCTACATTTATATCAAGGAAAAATTAATTGAAAAGTCATATATAATCGTCTTTTTTTCTACAAATTTAGCGTTACTGACCGTTACTATAAATGATGGGACGAAGAAATGGGTGCAGTATCTCGAAGACGAAGGGATAGATGTATTCAGCAGCGAAAATAATAAATACGTCCCTCAAATTATCATTACGAACACGAGAAATAGAGTTGATGAAATTAGATTAGAGTTTGAAGAGGAGAATCTGATCGAGAAGCTAGCAAAACTAGGCTCTTTTGTAATTTATATGCCTAATCAGGATTCCATGAGTTTCGTTACAGTCATAGACGAAATCAGACAAAATAATAAATTCAGCAGTATGATGGTAATATATTTTACTCATTTGAATGATTAGTTATTAAAATTGAAATATCGTACGCAACATACCATACAAATCTGTTTGCTTTAATTCTGTTTACAGTTGAAAGAAATTTATATTTTTGGTGATCCGGCGGATACTAACGATCATGGGCGCATTACCGAAACATTAGTTAAATGCAACGATATCATGGAACAGGTAACATATCATGCATTCGTACATTTTTTGACATTCGATATTTGATAAAATTAATTATAATTAAATATTAAACTTTTTACTTGGGGAATAGAGACCTTTTAACTATGTTAAGATGTTCTCATGAAATTCTTTTCTTTTCCACAGGTTATAATAATTACAAGAAAACATTATGTCTGGTTGTTAAGTCCTGGTTCGCACAAGATATATATACCATACTATCTGATTTCTCAAGACTGCGAGTGCGTGTTGTCAGTAATCACCAATCCGACCGGTCACGTTACAATAAATGGTCTGCAGGATGAGTTAGGTATATTCCGCATTTTTAATTTATCTAACCTTTAATTTATTTAATAATATATCTTTCACAGAAAAGATATAATATGATCAATTTTCTTTAGATCCATCCGATGACTTATTAATGACAACGATCACAAAATGCGAAGTTAAAATATGCACGGAGACGCCGATGGTGTTCCATTTAGTCATCTCCCCTGATATAGTGAACATGTCTCTATACGAAGAAGTAGACAGATAAAGATATTCTTGTGGAAAACAGTTCCGGCAAAGGAGAAGCGTCCATTGTGGGTAAGACGGAACTGAACGGGGGGAGGTTTTAGTGGGTAGGCAGAATTATTCCTGGAGTCCCACACTCCCCGGGTGGACGGCCGCTCGGGGGTGCGTAACTGCATTTCCTCCTCCCTCGTAAAAAAAAAAAAAAAAAAAAAAAAAACATGCAATTACAATGTATACGGGGTGATTCAGAATAACTTCTTGTCCTTGAAATGACTTGCATCTGACTGTGAGTTGTACTGTCCTTGTCAACTTGTACCCGACCCGACAGTAACGGCAAACTACTTACTTTTATGATTCAGAAATTAAGCTTCAGATAACATTTTGTAGGAGGAAAAATCATTTTAGAATTCGTTTAAGAATATGTGATTTCAAGGACAGAAAATTGTTCTCTTAATTACCCGATATAGAAATTACGCGACGCGCAATTAGTAATAGATAAGTACTAGACAATGTATATAGTAATTAGTGCTTCTTAGGGCGCGGAAGTTGCAATATTTTCGCTGAGGAACTGTGGTTCTTCCCTCCTCTCCGGTACGCAACGGGGGGATGAAAGGTGGATCACAGAATGAGATCCTGTAGAGCGGCGAATAGAACGGCCCCTCACCTATTGATTAGTAAGTGACGGAAGTCCGCGCGACCTAAAGACGGAAACTTCCGAAGTTGGAGCCTACTAAACTTTCTTGGCCGGAAGTGACTCTGTGAGAGCGCAGTCGGATGTGAGTGGAGAGTTATTAGGGGTCATTAGGGGTTCGGGATGTCCATGAGGATTTTTTCATATAAAAAAAACTTGGGTTAAAGGACCATAGCCGAACAATTAGAAACTTACATCCGGCACTGTGACGGCACCGGAACGGGGTAAGAGGGTGATATGGCACGTTGAGAGGAAGAAGTGGAGAGAATAGACAGACCTATCCGGGCAGATCTCTGAAGGACTTTTCTTATATAGGACTTTCTTTTAATAATGCTAACTTTTAATAATGCTAGTTCCGAGTTCCTTCACTTCATATGAGCGACAGATAGCTACCGTCGTTTTAGCTAGTGAGAGTTCGGCAATATCTCGTATTCTCTTATTCCAGGGGATCAGATAGTTCATGAGGATTTTCTTAGGTTAAAAAGAAATTAATGCCAAATTATATATGTATATGACTGAAAAGTACAGTAGGATTTTTATTTAAAAATAGTAAAGATTTGCAAAAATTATTTATTTCTGTCCATGCAACTTACTACTAGCGTACATCAAAATGCGAGTACTTACGAGGATGCGAATAAAGTTTAAACTCTGTTATCGGTCGATATTAATTTGACTTAATTCGTAAGAATAATATCGAGAACTCGCGGAAACATTTCGAGAACCGATCTAGTTTATTCACCTTGTCCATCCGCATTCGCGGATGATGCTCGACGCTCGAGCGTTGCCGGCGAAGAATCGGAGCATGCACTTCGCAGCACTGCGATCAGCTGTGACGGTGTTTACATTCGTCGTCGCTCGACGACGGGGAACCACCGGGTGGTGGGGTCGCGGCCACCGTCCAGTGTCTGTCGACCCGTTGTGTCGCGCGGTGTAATTCTCGAGTGGATGAGCGAGCGCGCGTTTATCGTGCTTTTATCGTCAGCGGCACGCGCGAAGCGTGTCGCGTTGCCGTGAGGTTTAGAACCTTTGCTCTTTCGTCGATAAATGCGTCGTCGACGCGTGTCTTCGTCATCCGTTCAGAAACTGATGTAAGACGGCCAGACGCGGAAGGAATCGCGTTCACAAGCGGCTTTTCTTGGGGGAGCATGACACGTGGCAAAATATTTGCGCTGTGGAAATATTGGATGGACGGAGTAAATTCATGAGCGAATGCTCATGAATACGATAAATTGGTAAATAAATTATAGATAGAAAGTAGAACAGAAAGATACGTTCATGTCACCGTTGTCTTCCGTCGACGCTCGTACCAATATTTCGGAGCTGCGAACATGTGGAATTGGCGTTCGAATTTAATCGACTTGAATGTTTCTTTATCCCTTTCATGACTTTCATGACTTGCGCAGATTTTTCGAAGCTTCTCGTTACGATCATTATCGTCGCTTGACAAGCACGACGCACGCACAGCGGCTGTCCCGGTGCGTGTCGCTCGCGCATCAGCCTCGCACGTGTTCGCTACCCCTAAGCGGGGTTGCTGGAAACCACGATGAATCAGACAGAAGATCGTATTCCAATGTACTAAAAATAATTGTTATCACCGTTATGACCTCGCTGGCGAAGTCGCTGGTCGCGTCAAATTGAACGTGCTACGTTTGATTCTTCGTGTGAGACCCGCTGCATCGAAAGATCGGAATAATCGATCGATTTGAGCGTTGACGCTTCCCGCGACGGATAATTCTGTGATCTTCATCTGTGCGTCGCGCTCGTTGCGCGGACATCCCGCGTGACTGTGTAGGTAGGATACTATAGATATTATTATACTATTATTACACGTGCTATTATTAAATAAGAGACGAAAGAATTTAGGGCAAAGTTGATAATGAGATGAACGATGATACGGGAGAAAAAAAGGAGCAGCGTCAGTCTAGCGACGACGGAATGCGCGGGTCTTCGTGAATGAGAAGCGTTCCGCATAGTAAAAATCAGCGATCGAAATAAAGCCTCTGAAAGCACCAGATGACGGAAATTCGAAATAACACGAGGACGCGGTCTCGTGAGACGAACTTCTCTCTCTCTCTCTCTCTCTCTCTCTCTCTCTCTCTATCTCTCTCAAACTCGGAGTTTCAAAATAATCAGTCGCACGAAGTCCACTTGGATTTCATTCGGGCGTCTCACGAAATGCTCAGGCGCATTTTTCGGTCCTCCTCTACTCTGGTCACACTTTGGCGAACAAACAGACGTCGAGCTTGGCCCCGGGTATCGCGGCGGGAGCTGTGAAAATGGTGTCAGACACCGAGTGTAAATAACCTTATGAACGTAAGAATAGACGTACGAGACGAATCGGGTTTATGTATCTCATGCGCCGGGGAAAGCTCGCGCCGGTCGCACGACGGGATTCCGATTAAATTAGCGGTGGTTTAAGCTCGACCGTGGCTTTAAGCCGCGCCACAGACGACATGCTTTTCTCTAGGTCGGCTGGCAATGTCGATGCTTTTCTTCCTCTTTATGTGTACACGCGACAGCGACGGATCTCAAACTCGACGTGACTGTCTCTTCTTCTTTCGGTTGCTCTTGTGTTTCTCCTTCAGTTCAGTTTACCGGAACATACATATATATATATATATAAATTACAGAGCACGCGAGGCTAATCGCGCTCGTTCGCTCGCTCGCTCGGTGAGTGAAGATGAGATAATCGACGCGGTTTCATACCTGCGTATTTGCAGTCTCGGGGATTGTATCACCAGCGATATTACAACGTTCTCTCGTTCCGCTGCTTCCAGAACCCGCGGCTTGTTTAGCTTCGCGCGTAAATTCGATCCTGAATTAAATGCCGACGTGCTGCTAGAGCTCGCCGCGAAATCCTGCGCAAACGTGGATCTTAAGTTGTGTGCAAAGTATAGCATCGGCGCTGCTGTGTCGGATCTTATTTTCGCGCTCAGCTGCGGTGGCGTTAATCTTTATGCTTGTCTTCGAGTCTTGTCTGACGTTACGTGAGCCAAGTTAAATAATTGGCATGGCGTCTACGATTACTCAGGCAGATTTAATTGAGCTTGGAGTATCATGGAAATTCTCGCGGTTGGCGCAAGTCGGAAAATTACCGCGTTCCTGTCGCACGTGACTTTCGACCGAACTTTCTAGTTTCTCACGTGTTTTTCGCGTGTCTTTGTTTCGTGTCAAGCTCGACTCGACAATTTTGAACGTTAAATTCTCTTATCATTGTATGAGGAATGACGTATATATAAAGCGATCGGGACTGAAGATACGGGAATCGAGTCATATTTGACGCACGGCGGAAATACGCGTCTTATCTTTTTTCGTCAACCTCAACGAATATTTATTCGCGATTATTCGCGGAAATTATGTACCTTTATGTTTTCCGCGATACCTCAGGACGCAGCGATACCGTTTGTGAATGTCACGAGAGTCCGTATAAAAATAATTGGCAATATCTCAAGCAAATAGAGTTGCAAACATGCGAAGTAACACGTGTACGAAGTGGCGATCAAAATGACAATGAAGCCGTTGTAAAGGCTATTGGCAAATATCGCGATCGTACAAGAGTGGTATCTATACCTAGAAGCGCATCTGCGGTGTCGTGTCTATTTCTGCCAAAAAAGAAAAAAGGAAGCTCTGCAAAAAGAAGGAAGAAAAAAAAATAAAACAGATAAGAAGAACTCGGTGCCGGCAGCGGGACGAGCGCAGTCGTTGAACAACTCTTTCATCTTTCACCGATTGCAATGCCGAACCGTCGCCCCTTATGCATGGCTTGGATATAAATAAAACGCTCGATCGATCTGGCCGCACGCAGCGGGAACAAACCGTTAGGATGACCGTCGCAGAATTTGTAATCAATATTGATTACCGTGTCAATCACCGAGACATATGCCGGCACTTATCAGTTAATGAACGCCGACCGTAACAACCGAAATTACGACTCGCTCACGGAGACTCCGCGGTTCCGATTTCCGTCGTTTATCGTGGGTCAAATTCGAAGCTGAACATTCTACCTGCATGAAAATTTCCCCGCGCGATCGCACCGATTCCTTCAATATCGAGCGTAAATTCATGATCGGTTCTTCTGTCTCGACTAAGCCGACTTGGGTCGACGAAGTGAATGAAAGTGAGATTTTACATCGTCCGTTTCTCTCAGCTGAAACTCTGTTTTTCCGCGGAGTTTTTTCAACCTCGAAGAGCCGTCGGTGCTCAACGACAGTTTCGTCAGGGCTCGGATTGATCAAAGAATCCGTGGATTAGAAGTCGCTCAGTGAATCTCGCGGACGCATCTTGTGTCACGAAGCTTTTTGCGCTTTTTGCGACTCCAAGGTGGTCGAATGATCCATGGATTGCCGTTTGTACACGATAATATGTATTCAACGCTCTCGGTCGAGAGTGAAAGTTCAATGACCTTGTCCAATGGTGCTCCGTACCTACCTGAAATCTATCTACCTGAAGCTTGCTTATCAACTTACTTGTCCTTTTAGTTTATCCTTAGGCCTGCCTTTTTCTTGTTCCCGGTGCTTCTCTCTTTCCTTTGTTCGTTTCTCCTTTTGTCTTGTTTAATTCTTTTTCTATTCGATATTTTTCTCTAATACGATACGCACGAACTTGAGAAACGAACGACATAAGATCTCACTTTCGTTCGCTTCGATTCCAAGGACATTTGACTTGGTCATATAGATAAAGATCGCATAGGTAAAAGAAAAGAAGGAAACCTAATTTATTACCGCTAGTAATGAGACTGCAAATTAGAAAAAAAGAAAGGTTTCCTTCTTTCCTTTTACCTGTGCGATCAAATTGACTTGGAGCTGAAACGAATGAAAGTGAGATTTTACGTCGTTCGTTTCTTTCAGTTGAAACTCTGTTTTTCCACGGAATTTTTTCAATCTCGAAAAGCATCATCCTCTTTTCTTTAAAAAAAAAGAGATACACGCTTTTTTATTTGTAAGACATAAAAGCTTCGTCGATATCAAGTTTGTGCGGGTCGTATTAGAGAAAAGTAGCAAATGGAAAAAAAATTAAACAAGACAAAAGGAGAAATAATAATCCTCTTAAAAAAAGATTAAATAATCTGTATATAAGAGGAAATTTATATTGAAATCGATAAGATTTGCATCATTTGCAATCTCTCTCACTTTAAGAATAATGTGTTTATAATCTATAATGTGTTTCTAATATTTTCCTCTTAATCTTAGAGGAATCCTCTTGAGGCTATGTATAAGAATAAAGTCCTCTAAAATTTAAATGATCCCGCTCGTTCTGAAATTACTTTTTTTTGGATGTACTACCTTCTTAATGCAACTTATCTGCCTTTTTAGTTTAGCCTGCCTTTTTTCCCGCTGTATTTCTTTTGTTCCTTTGTTCTTTTCTCTTTTTGTTCCGTTTTATCCTTTTTCCATTCGATACGCTTCTATAATATGACACGCTCGAACTTGATGTCGATGATGAAACTTTTATGCCTCACGGATAAAGAAGCGTGACGAATTTTCCAACTTATATTTTATGTCTTATATTTCCTGTATTTTTGTCTTTTTTCAAAGGGAAAAGGATGATGCTCTTCGAGGTAGAAAAAATTACGGTTAAAAAAGAAGAAGGAAATCTTTCTTTTTTTCTAATTTACAGTCACTACTGGCGATTCTAAATTACCCGACTTCTCGACTTTGTCAGTTGACTGACTACGGCTACTGCTCGCCCGAAAGCAGTTTGAAAGGTCTTCTTCTATTCTTTTCTGCTTTATCTCAAGCGCGAGTGTTTCTCGAAAGAGCGGCGAAGAGATTCTTACGTATATTTGCATATGTGTTCGCGAGTGAGTGCGATTATGTACATGGTGGTCGTGGAGTTTATTTGCCGTGTGAATTGTTTGGCTTGTGCTATCGCGAAACACGCGCGATAATCCTGTCTGCAGGGATGAGAATCTGCGTTATCTGCGCTCGGATCGTAAAATGAGCCTCTTATAATCGTAGAGGAGACTGAAGCGATATCTTTTCTCGTTCTCTCTTCCTCTCCTCGGGTTTCTAATACTGCTCAAGTGGAAACTGAGCTCTTCAATTAACCTAAATAGGTGGCGGTTCCTTTGCTTCTGCCGTTACTTTTATCATGTGTCACTCTTAGCGAAATTTTTATTTTGCGCTCAGTGATTGAGATATTACTAATTACTATTACTAATTACTATTACTAATATAAATTAAATATTATTAATGAGATTACTAATGTGAAAAGTTTGACAAGTTCGGTTCAATAAACAGTTACTTTCCGGACAACGTAATTACCAAGAGGGGGAGGAATTGTCTTCATATTTTACAAGGGAAAGGAAATATCATATTTCTATCAATGTTCGCGATAGACTTCGGCTAATCTGAAAACGTCAAAATGCTCGTAATTCACCGCACACTTTCTTTTGCTATTTAGCTTTCTTGCTTATTTTTGTTAAAGTCTACTCGAAATCGATGAAAGAGAGAGAGAGAGAGAGAGAGAGAAAGAAAGAGAGAGAGAGAGAGAGAGAGAGAGAGAGAAAGAGAGAGAGAGAGAGAGAAGAAGGGAGAGAGGGAAAGATGGAAAGAGGGAGAGAGGAAGACAGAAATAAAATGTACAGATTTGTATTATGACAATTTAATTATACAATTGATATCTAATTATAAAATTGAACGTTAACATTCTTGTGTTTAGCATCGTGCAGTTCCTGATGCAATAGCCTCTGGCGAAGTCCATGGCGAAAAGAAGCGAGAGAAGACGCGGAGGTGACTTCTCATCGAGCAGGGAATTTCAGATGCAGGTAGTTGCGGCGGGAAAAAGTACTATTTTTTCTAACTTTCTATACGATGGAATGATTAATTTTATATCACACGATTAATTTTAATATGAAAAGCACGAGAGGAAGAGTGGAAGGAAGTGTGGGGAGGGCAAGAAGGAGGGAGGAAGAGAAACGGCGTGTATTTATTTATTCGAACTCGAGCCGCTTATTTTCAAACGACTAATTATTCAGAAGCTATCGTCGGCGTCTGCGCGCATTCTCTTCGGGTACAAGTCGCGATCGTGGATTCACCGAAGTATCTATCGACGAAATGACATCTTTGCAGAAATTACAGGCATGTTAGTCGCTCTATCGGGGGGAGTAACGTCGCGCTCACGGCGGGAAGTATTTTGCACGCATAACTGGCAGATTCTCGCGAAGTAAGACAGACGGACATCGCAATCCTTGTCGCGGTTTCGCCAGGCAGATGGCCCGCATGGTTATTAGGGTCACTCAGTGGTTGATTGGTGTCCAAGGTTCCCGCTGCTTAGGCATTTCGAACGTGTTCCCGACGTGGCTCTTTCGCCAGTCACTCGGCTGCTTAATTTGGTACGCGACTGGTTGCGATTGATATGCAAGGAGTGATGTGCGAGTGGACGGCGTTATCCAGAGGTAACTAAGTAGCAGCCTCCTTGGTGAAAGGTTTATCGATGAACAAGGACGATGAACGGCAACCTTTCGCCGATCCGATCAGATCCGCTCAATGATTAACGGCCTGAATCTATAAAAACCAGCAGATTCGAAATACCGTGGAAAGAAATTCCACGCGCGTGATACGCGCGCGATTTTAAGTAAAATGTGACTTGAGAATGGAAGGTGCAGGCTTGATTTGTTTTTATACAAAGGGTCTTTATTTGTACAAGGATCTTTTTCTTTGTTACGCAAGAGCGTCTATATCTGGATGATCTCGTCAAGTAATAGTTTCTCTCGGAACGCGAGGTATAACAAGCGCGATCGCACGCACGCACGCACGCACGCACGATTACACGCGCTTTGCGGCTCTGTATAGAGATAGCAATGCGAAAACTAACCGACGCGAACTAACCGACTGGTTTGGCGGCTCACACTCAATATTTGAATACTACTCCGACAGTTACTGTTTGTTGCTCAATCTGTTGCGCAATGCATATAGAACACCCAACTATGCTACTTTCGCAATGCAAAATTGTTTTAAGCGAATTTGTCATGACGAACAACGACGATTTGTTCTCATTTCTGTTTCACACGGAAATATAATTATTAATAGACATAGCGCGTACGTATAATGCACAAATTCAGATCTTTGTGAAACTTTCATCGAACGAGATATATATTATATAAATATGTGGTAATATACAAATTACTCTCAGCACAGAGAATTAACAGTGAGAATTTTGCTTATTTTTTGAACGACCGTCTTCTCTATCTATCTTCATCTTGTGGGATGGCCCCTTGTAAAGTAAAGAGGCCCTACAAAAATTGCATCTCGGAATAGATCCGGATGCGGTTATCTTTTAAATAACGGGTTTCAGCATCAACACCCTCACTAAACGATCACGGGGTATTATGCTCCCCTAAGACAAGGACATCTACTTGTGCTACCGTCGGCTTTATATATGATCGATGCTGCATTTCGCTCTCGAGAAGGGTCTGCCACCTCTTGGCAGAAGTAACAACTAAAACGAGCGTACACGCAGACTTGAAATATTCACTTCTCTTCTGTGTTATCGCCTCGTCGTTTATTAAAATCGCTCTGGATAGAAAGTAATATAATAATATAATTGCAATTGGACATTTTCATCTCATTTTAGCTTTCGGAAAATAATTGTGACTCGAACTCGAAGTGTCTCAGCTGTCACTCGAGATTTTCGTAATGTTCCTCAAGCGACGTAAAACAATCCACTTCAATCAAAATATTTCTCTATTGTGAACGTTTTTCCTCACGCGATGAATAACGAACGAGAGCTGACGAGTTTTTATCTATCTTTCGTCTACGCACGTCTACGATTTTCCGGCCACCTTGGGCTGCACTTGAGCGTGATATGAATCTGTCATTGGATCGTACGCAATTGCAGTGTCCTGTTTGTACGCAAACTTCATCAATATTACCGTGTCATTACCGAAAGGCAATGATACGTGCCGGATACGTGCAATTATTGCCCAAAGCTCATATTTATCCGAAGTAACAATTGGCACGTAATTTTCCATTCATTGCAGCCAGCAATTCAAGCGCTGTCGAGTTTAACGTGGCTGTCCCACTTGAAGATCCATTTTTGCGGGAGGTCACGCGACGCGGTAAAACTCGCGTTGTTTCTATAATTTTCTATAATTTGTTTCTATAATTTGTCATCTGCTTAATAAATCAAACGGATATCGTAGGAAATACTTATCGCGCGACGCTCGAAGGAAACGTGCACCTTCTGTCCCATATCTTCTGTATTAATTTCAAGTACCGCAACACACTTTTTTTCAAGCACCGTTCGACGACGTGCGAACAGCGATACAGTCCGATTATTGCGAAAAGAGCGAAAAGCGTTGTCGGCTCCTGCTATCACGTGAATCTAATCTATGCATATGGGCGTGACGTCACGCACACTCGCTCTCCTCGGGAGAATCGCGCGTGTGTAATGTAATAACGTCTGAATTTCATCGTTCTCGCTTAATGAAAGATGTCACTGAAGATACGGCAATTTGCGTAATAGC
The DNA here is from genome assembly GCF_003227715.2 of Harpegnathos saltator. NCBI lineage: Eukaryota > Metazoa > Arthropoda > Insecta > Hymenoptera > Formicidae > Harpegnathos > Harpegnathos saltator. Next base: position 1,959,865 of record NW_020229939.1, read on the forward strand.
CGACCGCTAAATAGGAGGCTGCCGCGGTTAGGCGACCTAGAAATCCGCAGAAGGATAAGCTTCGGCCTTAGACGGCGCTCGAAGTGTCCGTCGTGAAGATACGGTTGGCACGTCACCTTGGACAGCGGCAACAATTTGCCGTTTTTCCGTTATTGCTGGCTATTGTCGGCTAAGTGGAATTTTGCTCGTTCACGCCTTCGGGATAAATTCTGACCGATATCGGAGGAGACGTACGCGTTAACGCTGCCTGCGTCGTTCATAGAACGATAACTCGATCCTAGATAACTCGCTACGATTCTTTATAGCTCACTACTATGCAGGTTGTAAGAGCGATAAGAGCGTTCGTAATACACGTGAACGGAGACCTTTGTCGAAGCGCAGATAGTCCCTCTCGTTCGCCCGAGAGAATAAACTCGAGCGGATAACGACTTTTATTTTCTTCTTGTAATTTTAGATAAACCGGCCCTCAACGTATGATTTGAGAGATACAATGAGCGAGATGATTGAAATTTTATTCTCTAAATCTATCACGGAGTTCCGAGTAGAAACTGGTTCTCTCTTCCTGAACTTCACAATCCCAGGGGTACGCGAGTTCCATTCGCCGACCGTTCCGCTGATTCTCAGTCAGATTTTCGGCTCGAAGGTTTGTTTGAATTTCGAGGGTTCTTCTTCTTTCGTGAATTCACTTCGCGTTATATAATCAGACGCGACGTGTTGATGCTGTTTCGCGCGAGGCACGAGGAGACCTCGAGGTGCGCTCCCGCGGAGTCCTCCGCTCGCGAAGAAGGATCAGCAGCGCGTACAACCATATAAATTACGGAATCGCATACGGTAGACGTAAAGCAATCAGCAGATAACGATTATCTATATAGAGTATGTCGCATACGAAGATGTAGGACGAGACAGGTAGCGACTTATTATCATTTGCCTTATCTAGATGCAATCTCCGATGGAATCTCTCGGATGACGTTGGCGCGAGACGACGCGTCGAATGCTGAATGATTTTGTCCCCGCGACGCTTTCCCATTTTATTATTACGGAGTGATCTATTTGTCGTTATTCTTCTCCTCTTCTCTCTCTCCTCCTCAATGTTATCTGCGACTTCGATGAAAACGTCGTTGTCTCTCTCGCGCTGATTCAGTCGCGTGTATCTCGTCGCTAAGAGACCCGATTCTGCGGAAAGGAATCTTCCGCCCCGCGATAGCAGTGCGCTCGGGTTTACCGTCAAATTACAGTAAACCGCGGTAAAGCGATTTATCAAACGGGAGCGCGGTACAATTACGCATGCCGATCAATAGCGACCGCTCGTCGTGTTATGTATTTTTCTGATCTGCTGTTCTCCACGACGCACAGTGGGGCCAGATGACATTCTTTGGTTCAAAATTCTCTAGAGACCTGAATTTCCAACCGATCACCGACGCCAATGGATTGATCCTGAATAAATTCCGAAGAGATCTGTCTTGCCAAAATTAAAAAAACATTTTTTTCTCGAATTACTAGCCCCAAAAGAGGAAAAATTATCGTTAAACGCGAGAAACTTGTGAAATACTCGACACTTATTTCTATCTAATAGCGTATTCAGCGGATTGAAACTATGAAACCAATCAACAATCACCTCGAGATTTATCGATCTGGAACCAGAAGCCCATTAATCCCAAACTCATGCCCAAAATACAAAAATATCAAATATAGACCCGTTAAGCACAAAATCGAGGGATTTTGAGTCTTAAGCCCATCAACCTAGGAATCTATCAATTCGATCGAGAACTTTTTAGCTCGTGGATGCATGAAGCCGTATATATTAAAAGCCCCAAATAGTCCAAGAAGCCCAATCTAGCGATAGCTCGAGAACCTAATAATATTCGACTATAAGTCGAATATTCAGCTATAAAACATTAAGTTCGAGCCTCGAAACTTCTAAGACAAGCCCTAAAGCCATGAACCCTGAGCCGATAATTTTTTTCAAAATTTTGGCAAGACAGATCTCTTTGGAATTTATTCAGGATCAACCTCATCCATCGACGGTGTTGATGATCGATTGGAAATTCAGGTCTCTAGAGAAATTTGAACCAAAGAATGTCATCTGGCCCCCACTGTGCGGCGGTCCAGAATCTGCGCGGCTTTTGCAATTTGCATCGAGTACGCGCGAGTCACTACGACGACATACGGCTGTGAATAATAATCGTAGTTCGTCGGTCGACTATTAGCCGTTGGCCGGGTGAACAAACACCTACGCGTCGTCGGAGAGCACCATGGCGCGGATTGACGAATTATGCTACTTGGTACAGATCCTGTCCTGCCAAGATTGATCGTCAACGAGGAGCCGCACGAGCGCGACCCTCGGCGAGAGAGCTCTGGCAGACCTTTCGATTTCACGGCGGATCGATTTATCGAGCGACGTGGATATTCGACGGAGTAAACAAAAAAGTACCTCTCCTCCGTCGCCGAGTCCGAGTGACGACGAGTCTCAAGAGTCGCGATGACGATCTTAAATGGCTCAAGCGGCGCGCTCGGGCGCGACATACAAAAGAGACAGCGCCTTGTCACGGTCCGCTCTTATCTGCTAACAGGAGATCGTCACGAGTTCTGATTCCCTCTCCCGGCCTCCTCAGCCCTCTCCTAGCATCGGTGAGGTGGGATTTATTCGTGCGTTACGTTGGATCTAGTCAAATCAGTCGCGAGGTATTGCACCTGCGTGGCGAACCGGAGCAAAAGTCGCGGTGCGTGTGTGTACGGCTGGTAGCAGCGGGAGGGAGCAGCGGGAGGGAGCAGCGATTCACAATCACGAGGTTTGTCCTTTCCCTTCAGCGCGCGCGCGCGCGCGCGGTCAACGCGTCTGCGGCGAAGGTGAAACTTCCGTTAACGGGCGGACGGCAGGTGGCTACTCCTTCGGGCTCTGTGAAATCCCGATTGAGATGCGTGAAAGAGTGCGCTCCGACGTGGACCACCGGTCGCGAGAACCACCGGGCTCGTAACAAGGGCTCGTCGCTCGCCCGCTTGATCGGCCTCGTTCACGAGGAGCGTCCGAGCGACCGTAAACGTTTCCGCCACTCTTCCCGGCTTTGTTAATTGCCTCGTTCATCGTCGTTAATTAGTTCGGCCGAGAGCCCGTATGCGCCGGCGGAGATGTTCGTTGCCCCGAAATGAGCGTCGCTCGTTTGCGTTTTCTTGTTTGCCCGCGGCGCCTTGACGCCTCGACGCAATTATCGACTCCGTGGAAAAATCTTAATCAGCCGTCTGTCAAAGGCGACTAATGAACCGAACAACGCGCGCGTGTCTGCACCGTCCGAGAATGTGCTCTTCCGGCGCATGTACATACACACACACACACACACACGCGCGCGCGCGCGTGAGTGCACAAGTGTGTAAAGATCGGAGTGACGGCGTCCGCTGTTTGCTGTTCGCTGCTTGCTCATCTCGATCTACATTTCGTGATCGCGTCGACTTTTCCTCGGTTCCCTCGTCGCTCCTGATGGAGCCACTCCAGAAGGGCTCGCATTCTCGGCTACTCGATGCGGCGACCGAAGCGCGTCGGCGAGATCGCGAAAATCGTAAGCGACGCTCGGAGAGGAATTTCGCAGCTCCACGAAGCTGGTTCCTGACGCTGCGAATCGTCGAGGGCCATATGTTGCCACTCGATCGACATGTTACGCAACACGAAATTTCGTCTCCGGTAATTTGCGCCCGTCGACTCTGGGCGAAAATGAACGGCACCCTGGCGTGAAACTGCAGCCACATGATATTAAGTTCGCGATTAATTTCGAGTCGGAGGTGATCTCGCGAGTACCTTCTCCGAGTGAGACCACCAGGTTTCCCAGAGTTTCGCCGTCAGATCGACGAGCGGGTCGGATGCCGCGCCAAAGGCGACAGGGGAGACTTCTACGCGAGATCAAATGCATTCCCTTTCCGGGCAAGGGCGGCAGGGGAGACGCGAAGAGGCTTTGTTTTTTAGCGGGCACGAACGATATCGCTTTTCGTACGGATTTAATCTTCGCGCGAGGTACGATTATCTCGCGCGCGCGTGACTGATATTGCGCGTTGACCGCACACGCACACCGCATACCTGACCGGCCTGAATTGATTCGAATGAGCTTCTGCGTTCCCTCCCCTCCATCTCTCTCTCTCTCTCTCTCTCTCTCTCTCTCTCTCTCTCTCTTGCGGGCGCGCGCGCTCTCTGTCTCTCATTCTCGCTGTGCGAGCACGTTACAATGAGCGAGCTCGTCATCAGAGTTCGTCCTCCTCCCTCGTCGCCGCGCCTCTTCGCGGTACTCGTCGTTGTTAGCCCGGACTTGCTCCACCGTTGTTGAATTGGACCCAACGGCGAGGCGAGTCCACGAAGACATAACGCGCGCGCGCGCGCTTCGCAGTCGCGACTCATCATTGTACTCGCTCGAATCCGCTCGCGCTATTGTTATGTAATTTTTTTTTCTCTTTCCACAGGCGGTGCGTAACGCGCTGCTAATCGTCACCGTGGCGGTGCTCTCTGCTGATTCCACGGTTCGTGCTCGTATCGCGCACGTGAGCGCGCGCGCGTGCGCGCGCGCGCGCGCGTGTGTGTGTGTGTGTGTGCGCGTGTCATCGCGAATGAGTCGAGGTATTTTCACGTTGTTTCTACTTGCCCGCGGTGTCGTTTTGCGCGTTTGCGATTCTCAATGAGTGATAATTAAATCGCTGCCGTAAAGGCATCATTGAGTCGATTGAGTGCTTCGACAACTTCAGCAGCCGAATTTTCAAGGATAAGTCTCGTTGTTTGTGTCGAGACAAGTTGTTGCTTTTCTCATTTTCGAATGATGCGATCATTGACGGTCGATCTCGTCTTGACCTCGTGATCGACACGAGAGTTGCGTGGTCTCGCGTGTTTCCGCGGAATGGAGTAGGCTCTGACGAATTTCCTCGTTGTCGCAAATCGTCAGATCACACGTCGTTGCCCGACCCGGTCGATCGAATGAGGCGTCTTCGGTTATGACGGATTTGGTGGTCAATTGATTCGTGCGGTTTCCAACAGCTCGACGGGAATAAACGCGTCCGTGATCGAAACGGCAGCTCTGGATTCGAATCCCCGTGAAGATTGAATCATGGTGTCATGTCGACGAACTGATAGGCATGAGTCATCGGTCATCGTTACGTAGGGCGTGTAATGTCCCTGACAGTAGCTCTGTATTTATTATACGAAGGTCTCTCTAAAAGACCGTGAATCATTCGGAATTCCGTATCGTATCGTGTGTCATTTAGAGCATTAGAAGTCACAGATTAATAATTCGTTATCAGCGCGCCGAGATAATTGTCCGTAATTGAACGATAACGCGTGTGCCGAATGTATCCCCGGTGATCGTTAGGGACGAATAATGTTTAAACGAGTCGTCGAGTAGGGGGAGAGCAAGCGAGAGAGAGAGAGAGAGAGAGAGAGAGAGAGAGAGAGAGAGAGAGAGAGAGAGAGAGAGAGAGTGAGAGTGAGAGAGAGAGGGAGGGGAGGGGAGAAAAGCGTGTTTGCGATATGTAGAGTACACCTCGTGTTTTCATTGCGGTGCTCGACGGAGCCTGGTTTCCTTTACGTTAAGAGGAAGAGGAACTCATTTGTCGAGCACTCTTTCCTTTACGGAACACTTGGATAATCAGTGGACGTGTAATTCGCGTCTACAGCTGTCACCTCTCTTTCCTCGCCAACGACTCGTCGATGACGCTCGCGATTTGACGGAAATCGCGCGTCTCATCCCCCTCCCCCCTCCCCTCCCGCCGTCGCGGCGGATATATAACTCGTTACGTTACTCCCCCGTCATCGCGCGTTGTTTATTCCGATTGTTATCGTGTTATCCGCGCCTGACAAGCGCGTTTCTCTCTATCTCGCTCTCTATCTCTCGCTCTTTCTCTCGTGTCGAATAACAATCGTCGGGATCATGTGAGTTGCATAGTCGCGCGCATTTAATAGCGAAGGTCCTAACACGGCGTCGTGTACGTCGACGAACCTGTTGTTCTAAGTTTATCAGGGTCGCAACTTATTATAAATTACATACGAGTGTTCACCCTTCCTCTCCTCCTCTCTCTCCCTCTCTCTTTCTCTCTCTCTCTCTCTTTCTCCCTAACGTTTAATTGTGTTTTTCAAATCTTTTGCCTTCCCCCTACTGCTCGTTGCTTTTCGTTAGTTCTTTTTTCTGCATACAACGAGCTGTCGTTTTCGACTTCACCGTTCTCATCACTTCCGTTTACCACGACAATTAGTAATCGTCTATTTACTTTCGCCGCATTAACTCAAAGGCCCGGATATGTCTCTACGATTTCACAGGAAACCAACGCCCGGCCGCCATTAATTTGTCGCGGATTTTTATCCGTTTGCCGTGTTTTCACAATTGCCACGTTCTACGCGCACGAAGATGCATGTACTTTCAGTTTCGCGGAAACGAAGTCAGTGTTTCTGTTTCGGCGGCCTAAAAATTGCAGCAATCGTTGTAGCTTGATTATCGCGCATCTCACGCGCGGGATTATTAATTATCTGCAGTTCCGATGCGCGCCGCAACGGCACTTGATTCGCCATTGTATTCCCTCCAAGTATTCACTGCATATTCATATCACATTATATCCTGATATATATACATACATATTTCTCCGTCAAAGGAGAAACGTGCGCCCTGATTCGCGCATCGAAATATCCATTTATTTCCAAATATCGTATTCCCAATAAGCCATTGTGACAATCAGAGACAATTGATTCGTTGTACGACACGGCATAATTCGTTTCTCGCACGTCGACATGGATGTTGAATCAAGCGATCGGACCTTGAGATATTAATTAGTCGCGTTGATAACATGTTAGCGTTCTGAGGTTCTCTGTGGAATTCGTCACGTCGAAACGCGATAAGCTTATAGCCGGCCTAAATCGTCCGGAAGACGACGAGTTTTCGATTGTCACGTACTGCCTATTTATGGGATATATTTACGGCAGATCGGATCCGTGTCAGCGTTTTCTGAAGGAATCCTTTGTTGTAGACACACGGATAAATCTGAGTTCTTCAGTTAAGTTATCGAAGTTTCTCGGAGTAATTTTTTTTACAAATGGACTTTGTGCGATAAGACGGTATTATCATCAGAAATTTCTTATCGGGACATTCTTTATTGACTATTACAAAAAATCGTTACTTTCCTTTATCTAATGTCTTATCAGATCATTACATAGATTGTGCGTTACAGTAGCGAAACAAATTTTTAAGTAAGTTTTGCGCGATATTTTTGGGAAATATGTCGCTATAGGCGAGTGTAATTTCCGTGAATATAGTCATTCACTTGGATTGGAAATTTTTAACGTATACTTAAGTTAATAAGCTTATTGAATGTATCAGCAAGTATGACTAGCTGCAAAAAGACTCGCTTTCTCACTACACTTGTCGACTTTTTTGAACCGGTGAAGAATGAAGAAAGAAGCATGTATATATATATATATATATGCATATAATTTATTAAATGAGTATGTTTTATATATCAAGTTAGTTTATATATCAAGTTTATTTTTACAACGTCAATATTTATCGTCATTTCATATTTGAACATTATTTTTCGCGTGAAAAATACGCTTCTTCGTCGTTTTACTGAGACAGAGGTATATTTTTTGGCATTTTTCTTGTGGAATATCTCGATAGCGAGATGACAAGCCCGTCAGCCGACGTCTCTCGGGATGCAACCATATCCGTGGTCTAAGTAAACCCCCGTGGCTCCGAATTTTCGCAAATTTTATATCGTACACCGTACAGTTTATATCGCATTATACCAACCAACGAACCGCATACCAAAGTGTTCGTGCAATATCGGAGGTATTTTTTCGTTCTCGCCCGTGAACGTGATAAGAAATGGGGAATAAAATTTGTCTGGCGAGGATGTATACAAAAGAGAGACAGAGAAAGAGTGAGAGGGAGAGCGAGAGGGAAGAAGGGACGGAGACAGGGAGGAAGAGAGAGAGAGAGAGAGATGATACCGATGCAAGTGTATCGCTTTCGTTCGCGTACAAATTTATGGAGCGTCTTGCTTATCTCGCGTCTGTGTTTATCGTCGCGTCTCCACCTAACGTGGAAATAGAGCCGTAAAACATTTCGTTTGAGTTTCGAGGCGATTAGATTGCGTCGGGGTACATTCGTGCGCGTCTCGCAACGACGTCACTGCTGTCTGATTATAGCCATGCATCTATCTACGTTGCGTACGTTTTTTGTTTAGTCGAAATTTGTATTTGCCGATAGATAAGATGCGTGTACTTTTCTTACAGCGGGAGGACTCCGCAAACGCACCGCGCCTATGAGAAAACACAGGGCACAAGAACGCCCGCCAAGGCTGAGCGCGAGGAGGAAGAGAATCCGCGAATGAATTGCCGGCTTCTCTGTTAACAAGCGGAACCTTCCTCCACTCGCGATTTTCGCTACAATTCGTAGACTTCCCTCCGTGTTTCTTGCTTCTTTAGTCTTTTTTCTCCTCTCACAACCGCCCACTCTCTTTCTCTCGCTCGCTCACTCGCTCGCTCGCTCGCTCGCTGAGTATTTACCTCCTGCATCCGTATCTGCTACATAGGCTGCAATTTATAAGGAATATTATTTCTCGCCGCAGGGTAAGGAATAAATCGTTTCCAAGATGGGGGCGATGTTCAGGAGCGAGGACATGGCCCTTTGCCAGCTGTTCATTCAGCCGGAGGCGGCTTACCTTTCCGTTTCTGAACTTGGAGAAACCGGTACGGTGCAATTTCGCGATGTAAGTTGGATTAGATGTGATCTCCATTCGTAGCGTTATTTAACGTGATTCTCGAGCGCTTAGCGCAACAAGCGATGACGACGAGGTACATGTGCGTATGATCGACGTCTCGGTCGAAGGAATGTTCAAACGATAAAATGTGGAAGAGAGATATTATGGGCCTTGTAAAATTTCGGGACCTTTTTTAACGCCCATAAAGCATTCAGCACACACGATGACGTTTAGTATTAATGATATATTTGACGTCTTCATGCGTGATTAATATGCTTCAATCTGATGGAATCAGTTTCGTGGCACATTATCGTTATCCTGATTGCTGGGTGAATTTGATCGTGTACATGTATGGGCTTATTCGGCATTACTTCTCCCGATTCGATCGGAAACAGTGTTAAACTCCGCTCAACTCCGACATTCTGTGTCCAGCTGAATGGCGACGTGAACTACTTTCAACGGAAATTCGTCAACGAGGTCCGGCGATGCGACGAAATGGAGCGCAAGCTTCGATACATCGAGGCGGAAGTGAAGAAAGACGGCGTGCCGATCCCGGATAATCTGACGGAGCTACCGCGCGCACCCATCCCACGCGAGATTATCAATCTCGAAGTAAGATCTCCTCCGTGGAGATTGATGTCTCGTGAATCATCGCACTTGCATTTTACGCGCATACTGCGTCCTTTGACTCTCGCTCCTTCGCTCTCTGCGACTTCGGAAAAGCCGAATTTCAAGTAGAAAATATCGGACGTGCTAACGATATTCCGGATCGATTCCCGGGGAAAACACGTCAGCCTTGTTTTCTCGAAATTTCAGGCCCACCTCGAGAAAACGGAGAACGATATAGCTGAGCTGAGCCAGAACGCGGTGAACCTGAAGAGCAACTATCTCGAGCTGACGGAATTACAGCACGTGCTCGAGAAGACGCGAGTGTTCTTCACGGAGGTACCTTAAAGTACTTCAGTAACTTTTGCTCGTAGCGCGACGCCCACCCCCCCCCTCCCCCCCGCCTTCCCTTCTTCGTGTAATCGATGTTACCGTTTTGTCGAAGAATCAAGATTCGTTTCTTCATCTTCTGTATCAACAGGAAGAAGCCAACGACTCGATCACCAGGGCGCTCATTACCGAGGAACCACAGAATCCACAGGTCACTACCACTCGCGGACGTCTCGAGTAAGTTATTGTTTGTTTCTTGCGGATAACGCCGATTGTTAAATAAATCGGCCTCTCTCTCTCTCTCTCTCTCTCTCTCTCTCTCTCTTTTTCTTTCTCTCGCATATTTGATTCAACGATAACGTAATATCAAGCGCGCCTGCGTGTATAACGTTACGCTTTAATAACATTTAAAGGACAATTTTGTACACCTGTGTGTGTGAGCACACCTGCGTGTTCTGCTGCGGCATCTTGTCCCGGAACAATGAATTGTTAAACTACTATTATATATACTAGCGCCGTCGTTACAGACGACTTACTCATCGCGCGAGGGTGAGAGTTCGTTCGTCTCATTGGTCGGATAACTAAAATCGCTGGTCGCATAAATCCAATTCGACGACGACGTTTATTCCGACTTAACGCTCGGAGGGAGACATGTAACGAACGTAACGTTCGATTTGCTTGCAGATTCGTCGGCGGAGTGATAAATCGTGAACGGGTTCCCGCCTTCGAGAGAATGCTCTGGCGAATATCGCGCGGAAACGTGTTCCTTCGGCAGAGCGAGCTTGACAAACCACTGGAAGATCCAACTACGGTTAGTCCTGATTTTTCTTTCATTCTGACTTCGAGGGGAGGCCGCATAGTTTGCAACTATGCGTGGAGTTGTTGCTCCCGGAGCGCAATCGTTCCCGCCTCCGATCACACATCTTGAAGGAGATCCTGAAAAAATTGATATCCTTAGAGAGAGCGAAGTTTCTCGATTCGTCCTCGGTTCCCTCTCGACTGCGTATTCCAAATCGAGACGCAAACCGCACGCTCGCCGATGCGCCTGATTCTTTTCTTCGGTGAATGTTTTCAGGGCAACCAAATCTACAAGACGGCTTTCGTGGCGTTTTTCCAAGGGGAGCAATTGAAGAGCCGTATCAAGAAAGTCTGCACCGGCTTCCACGCCTCGCTCTATCCGTGCCCAACTAGCCTTGCGGAGCGTCAAGAGATGGTCAAGGGTGTTCGAACAAGGCTTGAAGATCTCAATTTGGTGAGATTGCCGAGAGGATTGTGAAGGATGCAGATTTACAATTCTCATCACATAAATTATAATTTATGTTATATTACTATAATGTTAATTATTGATTATTATTATACCATTATCGTCGTGTTACTATTATTATTAGGTAAATATTATATGATAATATTCCGAGACCGTGCAAAAGTATCATTCTACATCCGGATATTACGCTTTACGGTTAAAATCTCTTTGATTAAGGTATTGAACCAAACGCAAGACCACAGGCAGCGCGTTTTGCACAACGTGGCGAAGGAACTACCGAACTGGAGTATCATGGTGCGCAAGATGAAGGCCATCTATCACACGATGAATCTGTTCAACATGGACGTTTCGAAGAAGTGCCTTATCGGGGAATGCTGGGTGCCAGTGTCCGATCTCGCGACCGTGCAAAATTGCCTCACGGAAGGATCGGTCAGTAGATGCGTGTCTCGTCTGACGCGTACAGTCCGCGAACTATAGTTCTGCAGACGAGTCGCGAGCAATGAAATATGGGATGTGTTCTTCCAGCGACTCTGCGGCAGCTCGATACCGTCCTTCCTCAATGTAATCCACACGGACGAGAATCCGCCGACGTTCAACCGGACGAACAAGTTCACCAAGGGTTTCCAAAATTTGATTGACGCTTACGGCGTGGCGTCGTATCGCGAGGCCAATCCGGCGCTCTACACCATCGTGACGTTTCCTTTCCTGTTCGGCGTGATGTTCGGCGACGCCGGCCACGGTGAGTGAAAAGAGGAAAAGAAGAGTAAAACAAAAAAAAAAAAAGAAACAAGAGAGGAAGAAACGGTAAGCGAGGCGAAAAAAAGCGAAATGTATAGATCGACATTGTCATCAACAAGCGTTCATCTTCATTTTGTATGTCGCATGTTAGGACTGATACTGACAATCTTCGCCGCCGCCATGATACTACGGGAGAAGAAGATCATCGCTCAGAAGTCGAGCAATGAGATCGCGAATATATTCTTCGGCGGTCGTTACATTATCCTCCTCATGGGTCTATTTTCCATATACGCTGGTATTATCTACAACGACATATTTTCAAAGTCAGTGAACATTTTCGGTACCAGTTGGAAAATCAACTACAATGAAAGCACAGTGGAGGATAACCCACTGCTCCAGTTGCATCCGGGTCATGACTATCAAGGTTATCCGTATGCCATGGGCGTGGACCCGGTTTGGGTTCTCGCTCAGAATAAGATTGTATTTCAGAATTCGCTGAAGATGAAGATGTCCATTATTTTGGGCGTCGTGCACATGATCTTCGGCGTGTGCATCAACATCGTCAATATCGTGTGAGTGTTTCATTAATTTTTCACGAAGGAGAAAGGGAGCTCCGAGTGTCGCACGAGTGACACGTTGTGCAAAAGAATTTTTCCCTTTTCTCCCACTGTACCGTCATATTTGCTTTTCTTATTTTCCTTTTCTGTTTTATCCTTACTTACGCATTACGCATTACGCCAAAGGGGCGACCCTTCTTAAAAAAACAAACAGGTGAATGAAGCAAATTAAACGAGTAAATTCCGAAATAATATCAAAGTCTTCGGGATTTACGATACTTTCGTCTGCACGGCCCGAGCAACACGTCGCCGCGCCGAAGTTGAGCCGGATTCCTCTCGATAATGCTCTCTTTGTTTATTTTGCTGCATCACACTGCGATTATTTTCTTTTTTTAGAAATTTCAAGAGGTATCACAGCTTGTTCTTGGAATTCCTGCCACAACTGCTCTTCCTTATTCTCCTCTTCTTTTACATGACTGCCTTGATGTTTATCAAATGGGCCATGTACCACTCCTACGATGACTGTGAGCATCAATCAATGATTTATCCGCTTATCGCGATCGATAAATAGTCGCGAAGTACTTAATGCCGACGCTTAATTATGACGCAGACTCGGCGAAAAGTGCAAAGTGCGCACCCTCGGTCTTAATAACGTTCATCAACATGATGCTCTTCAAGCACAGCAATATGCCCCCGGGTTGTTCCGAGTATATGTTTGAAGGACAAGACATCCTGCAGCTAGTTTGCTTCTTCACCGCCATCTTGTGTATCCCGGTGATGCTGTTCGGCAAGCCGTTATACATCTTGAGCACGAGGGCGAAAAAACGCAGGAAGTCTGGGAAGATCTTCGTAAGTGGCTTGTTATTTTGTAGTTCGCTTGTAAATAGCGATCATGCGATCGACGGTGTATGTTATGTAGATAACTCCGCGCGCGCTGACGCGACTATACCATACTGACAACATTAACATGAATGATCGATATTTTAAAACTCTTCAGGTATTCAGGCATAATTCTTAAATCCAATCAGACACAGTCACGTTCTGTTACATCACATCAGCGATATATTAAATATACAAAAGAAGAGCGTTCTACATTCCACTTGCTCCGGAAAAGACCGTCGTGTCGCGATGTATAGTCCGCTGACGTTCGTTGACCTAACATCCGCGCGGTTTGTTCAGAGCAACGGAAACGCATCGCAAGAGATCGAGATGCAGAGCGAAGGGGCGCAGGTGGCTGGAACTAGCAACGACACCGCGGCCCAAAGCAGTCACGGTCATGGCGGCCACAGTCACGACGACATGCCCTTCGGCGAGCTGATGATCAATCAGTCCATCCACACCATAGAATACGTGCTCTCCACTGTTTCGCACACTGCCTCTTACCTGCGATTGTGGGCGTTATCCTTGGCTCACTCTCAGCTGTCCGAGGTGCTCTGGAACAGGTTGCTGCGGATAGGTCTGGGCGCCGAAGAAGGCGATTACGTCATCGGTGTCATTCTGTTTGTCAGCTTCGCCGCCTGGGCGTTCTTCACTATCGCCATTCTCGTCATGATGGAGGGCCTCTCGGCGTTTCTGCACACCCTTAGGCTTCATTGGTGCGTATGCCAGGCTGCTTATAAAGGACTGTTTTCTTGACTTTCCTCGAGGAGGAAAAGAAGAGAAGACATATTTTTCTCATCGAGTCTCGTTTCCAAGGAAATTCGGCCTTTAAAACAGAAGGAAGACCGGGAAACTCATTTTTTTAACAGGAAACGAGCGTTGAAGCGAACGGTGTTGATTTGTTGAACGGTGACGTTTGACGAGAATGAACCTCGAAATCGCGCATGATTTCAACATTGTTCACGACGGATAATACGAATAATAATAACGATATCCTCGCGTCAACTTTCGATATATTCCATTCACGATAGATCGATACGATTTGCCGTCATCAATAAAGCGTCACGATGCAAGGAAACCTCCCCGCGTTTTATCGCCTCTCATCGTTCTGCTACTTTTCTCTTGCCACAGGGTCGAGTTCATGACGAAATTCTACGAGGGCGTAGGATACCCTTTCCAGCCGTTTTACTTCAAGAGTATTCTAGATGCCGAGGATGCCGAAGACTAAGCGGCCGCTAGTCCAGCAATAATCGTTAGATATATAGATATATATGTACACACAGCTATAGAGTTACGCGCGAAGACCTCTTTATACATTATGCATATACTTTATACATTATGTATCGAGTACTTTCGTACACGCCAAGGCCTTGTTTCGTCGCCTAGGGGACGAGAAGAGTACGGGAGGACCAAATCGCCCCGCGGATTGTTTTAAATAAGCCTGACAATGTGCCTTCGGTAATTTCAGCCGTCGTTCACGTGCCTTTATACGTAACGGCCGGATTAACGCTGTCCGCCACGCTCGCACGGCCGACCGCGGCCGCGGCGACAATTTCCCGTAATGCTTAAGGAGGAAAAAAGAGAACGCGGTTTTTTCGCTGACGCGATCGATACACGCTGGTGGACCCCGTTTTGTTTTCGCGCGAAATAACGAGCGAACGAATCGCCGGAGAGTGGCGGGGTGGCGCCGCGCCCAGCATTAGTCCGGCCTATTGTACACGTCGGTCGAGTATGCGTACGATATAATCGTAATAACAGACTTACGCTCGCGCGTGCGTGAGAGCGAGACTGCACCGCTGCGCCGCTGAGCGGAGAGAAACATTTTATTCTGCATTAAATATTTATCGGTTTTCGTTCCTTCGCCTTCCCTGCCCCTCCCCCCGTCCTCGTTCGGTCAGCAGCCGAGTCTCCGCGCGAGGTGACTGAAGGTTCATCCGCGGCTCCGCGCGCGATATATCGCGCTAAGGCTAAGCCTTGCCGCCGTTTTTATCCGGCTGTATTTCGCGCCGACTCTTTTAAATGAAACCAGTCGTGCTTCTCGCGGGATCGTTTCAAGAGAAGGAGAAAGAAACGGGAGAAAAACGAAGCGATTCCCAGCGTCAAGTCAGTGAACTAGCCGTTTCGTTTTATTTGAAACTAGATACGCTTAGAGCCGACCGACTCCGCTCGTCCGGCGTTAAAGCTCCAGTTTCCTCGCCATGGCCGTTTTCATCAATTACGTGAGAAGCGCGGAGATACATGAAATCTTGCAAAGCATGTTGGAACAAAAAAGTCCATCGAGAGCAGCGCTCGCAATTGGTCGAATAGATTCGCAAAATAGCCCGAAAACTTTCCACTGCTCGCAATAGATAGCATTCATAAAATTCACGCGGCAAAATCACGTAGTAAAAAAGTAGGCCACATTTCGTGCATCTACATTTTGTGTTAATCTCACTGATGCTTTTATCTTATAAACTTCTTAATGTTTTATCAACATGCTCAATCGAGATCGCGTGTATCGCTTCAGGGACATATATTTTTATCTCAATGTGTTTCGTCGAAATTACGAGCGTGCGTTTCTTCGTTTTTGACGTCATTAATCAGTGCAACCGCGAAGAGGGGCGATCAGAGAAGCCTCAAAGCTTCGTGGTGTCACGACGGAAGTATAAAAAGGAAATTGTAACAGGTGCATGCGCGATTTACAAATCATGTTGCTGTTACTGTTGCTGCTGCTACTATTACTACTACTACTACTACTACTACTACTGCTGCTGCTGCTGCTGCTGCTGCTGCTGCTGCTGCTGCTCGGTGCGCATCGTATTCATTCCATTAATTACCTAGTAGAGCGGGGACACGCCATAGTCGAATAGTTTATCCTTAAGCGACGTCGTTTTGTAACGTTTTATCGTGCGACACAACGATTCATTGCGACGCGTGCAGCCGTCGCCGCGAGAAAAGCGACGATTCGAACCGTTGTAATATTTCGCCCTTTCCCCTTTTCCCCGTTTCACTCGGAGGAAGAATAGCATTCGTCCGAATCATTTGGGTAGTGCGTTCGAGCAAAGTTACTCGAATAATCGACATCGCTGAGACGAGCTGCATAATCGACTCGTGCGTCGTTTGCTTCGACGAATCGATAATTAACGATCATTAAGAAACTTTGCTCAGACAGACGCGTCGACTCATGGCAATTACAACGGTTCGGGTGTCTGAAATTGGAGTGAAAGTGAGAGAGAGAGAGAGAGAGAGAGAGAGAGAGAGAGAAAGAGAGAGAGAGAGAGAGAGAGAGAGAGAGAGAGAGAGAGAGAGAGAGAGAGAGAGAGAGAGAGAGAGAGAGAGAGAGAGAGAGCACCACTCGCTGCTACGCAGAGCCTAATTAATGTTCGACGAAAGTCTCAGCGCGCAGCGTGCATTATATACATATACAGGGTGTCCCAAAAGTAACGGACACCCTAATAATTCTTCAGTATTGAAGTTTCAAGGAAAATGATCTGAATAAAAGTTGTAGGGATTTAAGTGAGCTACCTTATGATGACCTTGACTTTGACCTTGATCTCTATTTTCAAGGTCATTTGAAGGTCAACTTGCGTTTTTTAAATGGGAATCCTTATTTTTTATTACAATATTTTCTACTAGTTTTTTTCTACTAGTTAATTTGAACAACTTTTGTCTGAAACATTTTTTATTTGTCTAATATTTTTTGAGATATTTGAGGAAAACTTGATAACTTTTTCAATATTTAACTTACGATGTCTTGCTAACTATTTGTCGGAAGAAAAAGTGGTACTAGACTTTCTTACTTTATTTAGTCTCAAGAATATATTGTTACAATAACGCCCTGATTTTTGTTAATTTGATGATTTTGAAATTTCCAAAAGTCACTAAGTTAACAAAAGTCAGGGCGCTATTTTAACAATATATTCTTGAGACTAAATAAAGCAAGAAAGTAGTCTAGTACTACTTTCTTTTTCGACAAATAGTTAGCGAGACATCGTAAGTTAAATATTGAAAAAGTTATCAAGTTTTCCTCAAATATCTCAAAAAATATTAGACAAATAAAAAGTGTTTTAAACAAAAGTTGTTCAAATTAACTAATAGAAAAAAACAGTGTAATAAAAAATAAGTATTCCCATTTAAAAAACGCAAGTTGACCTTCAAATGACCTTGAAAATAGAGATCAAGGTCAAAGTCAGAGTCATCATAAGGTAGCTCACTTAAATCCCTACAACTGAAGAATTATTAGGGTGGTCCGTTACTTTTGGGACACCCTGTATATATAATACATTCTATTACTAAAGTACAAATCCTCCTGAGTGACGGGTAACTAAGGATATTCGAACTTGCGAGTGAGTTACCATTGTGAGTGTATCTATCGTAGAAAAAAATAGGGCGACGTCATCAATGAAAAGAGAAAAGAGAAAAGGAAAGAGAAAGAGAAAGGAAGAAAGAGAGAGAAAGAAAGAGAGAGAGAGAGAGAGAGAGAGAGAGAGAGAGAGAGAGAGAGAGAGAGAGAGAGAGAGAGAGAGAGAGAGAGAGAGAGAGAGGGAGAGAGAGAGGGAGAGAGAGAGGGAGAGAGAGAGAGAGAGAGAGAGCGATAAATATGTACGTGTTCAGCTGTTCTCGAGGTCCCAAGCTGAAAGGGTTCGTTATCGACGAACCCTTCCGATGGATCCTTTGACTACTTCGGTGCCGATTTTTTGGATTAATGAGATCGAAAAGAATTTTTTGCGAAGTAAACGTTTGCGGTATCGAACAACGAGATTCCAAATTTTTGATCGGACAGTTTAGAATTTTCGTGGAGCAGATGTTTCTTCTTACAGAATTGTTCATTACGCGCTCGGGGATTCAGTGGTGCTGGGAAGGTTTCCCAGCGTTCCCCGAGCGAACGACGCCGGACACATCTCCGTGAGGAGATTCGCGTTAAGATCAATCAGGGATCCTTTGTAGGTAAACAATATGTATACATGTATATTTTATCAAAGTATTATGTAATAAATCGATGAGAGCTGCATAGATCGATGCGTATTGGCCGACCCTCCGTCGTCTCGTTGTTTAACTTCAGGGAACGATGTCGAGGACGTAGCGAGGTTCCGCGCAAATGCGCACATCTTTATTTAATCGCGCTACAGTCGTAAACAAACGTTGATTAATTACTTGGGAAATGAGAAACGGCAGTCACGTTCGCGCAAACGTGACCGGTCCTCTACACGTAGAAGTGTCCTCTTTTAAAGGAATGTCGTCACAGCAAAGCTGCTTTATAATTCTCACGAGCTCTCGTCCGTGCTTTTCGGATTTAATTCGATCGATTTGAACTTTGAGACGTTGCAGCTAACGATGATTTTATGAAACGCACGAATACCGATCGTGCATAAACAAATAGCTCGTCGTATTAGTTTCATTATCCGTAATCTTCGGAAGAACGACGAAATTACTCCTGCCTCCGATCTCGAGAAGAGAGACGCGATCTCTTACGGACTTATCTTCGGACTGCGGAAACTTCCAGTCGACATTCTCGACGCCCTCCCGCGGGGGCGGGTGGAAATTCGTATGCCAATTTCTTCTAATTCAGGACAATTTGCACAGCGAGAGGCGCGTTATACTCCCCGCGAGACTTGTAAACGAGCCGCCGGGAATTTGCAATTAGGACACGTCCGACTGTTTTACGGCGCGTCCGAAGATGATATCAATTTAATTAAAGTCTAGTGACGGTAATTAAATCGACTCGTGGTACACATCACCATGATATGCGAAATAGTGCGCGAATTTCAGAAATAATGGCAACGCGATATGCGTGCGCGCAGATACAAGGATTAATTGCGAACGAGATCGCCAGCTGGATTCATACACATAACGTATTGAATTTAGTCAGCACAATGTTTACGCTTATAACGCTATTACGATAAGCGTAACATATCGGCCGGAAATTGACGTTACGTCGGCAATTAAAATATAATTTGTTCGTTTCGCTCGAAGACGACCGTCAGTTTTCAGATTATTCAATTTTCCCTCCCCTTCCAATCGTGCAGATTATTATTTTCTTCCTTTTATTTTTCCGCCCTCTCATCAACGCTCTCTCCATGAAGCTTGCGCAAGACACAAACGACGGTGTCAAGAAAATCCGTCTGCGTATGCATTAATGACCGTCAAACCTCGATTGTGTTGAACCTGCCTTTTAATCGGTTCGAGCGAAGAGCTCCGTCAATCGTCGAAGAGATATGAAAGCGCAATAAAAAAGTTCTATCCATCGAGGCGGAAACCCGGTGCTCTCCTCTTCTATCAGAGTTCGCTCGCGAAATGAAAAGCTTGAAATTCATACCTGTTTTTATTGCGTCGAGAAAAAAGAGTGCGTGTGGATCGAGAAAAGGAGGCGAATAAACGAGACCATACACGTTATTATTCGAGAGTTTTCGGAAGCTTGTTTATTAGGACCATGCTCGATGAATTTTCATTAGTAAAATCATGGAGAAAACGACGTCGGCGTCGGCCGCGGCGAGAGCGTTTCGGCCAGTCAAAATACATTCATTACGTGACACGCGAAAGAATGGTCGCAATAATATCGCCGAGTAAATCGTGTCAAAGCTCTCCGCGTTCTAAGACTTGTCTCTAAAGAACGTCGCAAAGGCTTATCCTCGCGGATTGAAAAAGCCTTTTTCGCCGTCGCTTTTGTCGTCGCTTCTTTTCGTGACGTGACTTTTGCGACGGGAGAAAGCCGAGCTCGACGAGCGGTTTCTCCCTGCAGAATTCTGTGCAACGCTAAAGCGCCACGGACTGCCGCATGCGTTCAATCTCGAATACCTTCGTCGATAAGCGAAGGAAGAATGCGAGGAAACGGGGAACATACCGGGAATGCTTAAGCGTATAAGAAGATGCACGGTGCAACGAGTCCAGCGATTCTGTATAAAGCTCCGCGGTGGTAATAATCTCTCCGTGCGGCCTCGGACGATTTGCGTTCGGAAAGAGCGGCACAATACGGGCGTAAACGACGCGCTCCGCAGGACACGCGCTGGCAATTTCGAAGGTATCCTCCAAACAAATCTCCTTTATTGCTCGGACAATCCGCTCCGCAGCGGTGTCTGTTTTTTGCGCTACAATGGGACCATTCGTACAAGCGCCAATTAAAATTAATGGACGAGTTTAACTCATCCTCCGCATCTTCGCCGTCCGAAGCGCAGGAAAAGGACACGGAGAGAATGATGGCTCTTCGTGGACCAAGTTTCAACAAGTTGATATCAACATTGAAAGTCGCACTTTCCGTTTAATATCCCAACAGCTGCTTAACGTAATATATAATTATTGTCGCGTAATGCAACACGACCGTCTTACTTTTCGCGAGATTGTCTCTTTGACGATTTTTGTAAAATTTCCAAAAATATAGTTTCTATAATGACGACGGGTAGTTTCCGTGTAGTTTCGAAAGTGCTCGGAGTATCGTCATGAATCGACCGCGACTTAAAATCGTGGGGGATTAGAGTCTCAACTTCGCTTAATACGACGGTACGAAGCCAGCCATTCGGCTTTCACAGACTCTTTATGGACTTCGCGAACTTCATACGGATTAGAGCCTCTGTGTCGCTTCCCTTCGCCGCTTCATTCGCGAGTCGGCAACGGTCCTGAGAGTGCGACGACGCTTCCGCGATCCGATTCACCAGGAGGTCAAATTTGAGGCAACGGCCTGAACCGTGCGTTTGATGGAGTTGCGCGCGCTGCTGAAACGACGTAGCGTTTTCCGCGATTTAATGGGCGAGCACAGAGCGGGAGTTCAGTCGGCGACGCGCGCTCCTTGCCTCCGTGTGCTCCCGTGGTACATCCGCTCCAGCATCCCTCGCGCATGGATCTGTGAGCGCTCGATAACGCAGGTGAGTGCACAATCATCGCAGGGTCGGATTTACCGTAAGTTAAACAAGCGGTAGCTCCCGTCGCCAACGGCGGAGCCAACGGACGATTCGGCTTTCTCTTTTTCTCTTTTTCTCTCCCCGAGGACACGTCGTTCCTCTCGCGGAGTGTCCTTGCGAGATTCTCGCAGTTTTCCAAGATTTGTCCCAGTTCTAAATTTCGCACGACAGTATTTTAAACGCTCCAGTTTCGCCTTCTTCACGAAAAAGAGGAATAAAAGAAAGAAATTACGGATCCCGCAGTTTCTTCCCCATCGACTCGCTCTCGAGGAAAAGGGTCCAGGATTTTTCTACGAGAAATAAAATGTGAAAGAGATTATACAGGGTGGGCCATTTTAATTTATCCACACTGATAACTTTGAAGATTATGGAAATATCGGAAAATGTCCAAGAGAAAAGTTATAGGGTTCGTAGGGGGTCAGAATTTTGAAGGTCATTTGAAGGTCAACTTTGTTTTTCTTAATAGAAATCCCTATTTCTGACCGCGAATTTGGAAAGAGTGAGAAATTTTACGTTCAAATATGTTATCGTGTTAAGGGTCAACGTGACACTCCTAGGGGTTATCCGAAGGTCAAACAATGATCCAAATAAAAGTTTTAGGATTCATAGAACTTGACCGGGCTCAGAAAGAGCGAGTAATTTCGTATTCAGATTGGGTTAGGTTGACCTCCGAAGATCATTTGAAGGTCAAATAACCCGTAAATAAGTAAGAATGAATAATTTTGCAACCATCACCACGTATTCAACACCACGTATCAGGAAATTAGCAACAAAATGATACAAGTTGGTATCTGATGAAACTGAATAAATTCCAATGTAGGAACAAAATCAAAGCAAAAATGATTAATTCCTCTGAACAATAATTTATTGTTGTTAGTCCATCTCAGAGCACACGTAAGGATTTATCGAATAATAACGGTTAAGACGATAGTAACTATTATTCTCGATTAGGTCAAAAACTTGAGTAAAATATGAAACTAGTCTCATGAGCTTCAATTGACCTTGAAAATGCCCTTCAAGATCAAAGTCAAGGTCACCATCAGTTGACCCCCTACGAATCCTATAACTTTTCTCTTGGACATTTTTCGATATTTCCATAATCTTCGAAGTTATCAGTGTGAATAAATTAAAATAGCTCACCCTGTATACGTATCATTTGTCCTCGATGTATTTCCCGACTAGTTTGAACGTGGAGGGTAAGCTCTTAGAATTGCGTGGAATTGCGGTCTCAGAGGTGCAATCCCGGCGTTTAATCTCGTCCTTGACGATCTCACGCATTGCATTCGCGAGGGCTACGAAATCTTGGGAATTCGGACGCCGATAGATCTTTCTTCCTTCGTTAGATCTCGCGTTTCGCGAGTCGCATCATGGAAAAGTTGATGGCGGTAATGTCAACGTAACCATTAATTCGGATCATCGGATGTGCCGACGCGGAGAATATCGTGTCGAGGTGCTTATTTTTACATCGGGCAAGAAATAAGCATGTGCGAAAAATTTATTGTCAGCCGTTGCGCTTCGCGTCGCAGCCTTCGCGCAAATTACAATGTTGAAAGTTACTTACATACTCGGTCCGGGACCGATACTTGGCGAGAACTTGGTGATTTGTGCGATCGAGCAGTGGACATGTCCGAGGCGCGCGAGTTTGCGAGTGACACCGAGAGCTGGGAACTTTCAGTGAATTGTATCGCAGTTTCGATAATTGTTTGGCCGTGACTCGCGATACTTTACGACGTTGGATTTAATTAGGGAGGCAAGTCCGCGAGGACTTATCGGTAACTGCGCGATAAAGTGATTCAATTTCCAATCCGTTACCAAGTGACGCTCGATCAATAAGGAAGGAATCGGTTGAAGTCGGAGTTAACGCGGCTCATTAAATCTCGATTCGATTTTCAACAGTTCTCGATGAATTCCAAAAGTCGGTGAACCCAAACCGTCCGTTCGATCGGCGTCACTGAGAGCGCATTCGCGAGCTTATTCGAAGTAAAGGAAATAATTTTTCCGTTGGATTGTACGAATCGCAATATCTCGTGACATCAATTTCGCAGACAGTTGATAAAACGCAGCAACGCATGCGGCAACAAATCAAACGAGTGACGCATGTGCGTTTTATCGATCACACACGCCGAACTCGAACTGTTCGACGCGAACTTAACGAAATTTTCCGGAGATGGGATCCCTTTCCCCTTCGCCGTCAATTCAACGGCGAGAAAAGAAGAAAAAAAATCCGCGGATGGCCGACGTGACCATTTTTCAAACTTTATGATTGGAAAAACGTTCGGCCGCCGCAACGGGCGACAAAGTTTTTCCATTAGCTAGGGAGAAAAGCGGGACGACGATTTTACCAGGATCTCTCGCCCGGGAAGATTCCGCCGGAATTGCATCCTCGCCATTAAGATCATACGTGCGCCTTAAAGCGCCTCGAGAGCGCCCCTCAACCCCTTTTATCTCCGCATAACCCTTAAACTTTCCACGGCCGGTTCATCTCGTCCAAAAGTAGTGAGTTAAGTCGGATGTAAACGAATTTATTTCCTCGTTGACTTCCGGATTATTCCGACATTGAGGGAGAGCGAGAGAGAGAGAGAGAGAGAGAGAGAGAGAGAGAGAGAGAGGAAGGGACGAAGGAAAGAATTTTACGAGCGAGCGTTTCTCGAGTGGGCAGAATCTCGTCGTGAACTTTTAATCGTTCCTTTCGCGGAGTTTGTCTAACAATGAAATCGCAAGACATCGTGAAGCTCGTCCGCGCGTTATCCGCAATACGTGCGATATGATATCGCGATATGATAATGCGACAGCAATTCTTCTCGGGGCGAGGCCAAGCCTCAAGAGAAATCCTTGAGAAACGATTCTCCGCGCGACGATTCTCGTCGTGTGCGTTTCTTGCGAAGGTACAGCGCTAAATATATCTAAATAAAGCGCTAAATATATCGAAGTATAACATATGCGCGTGAAATATGAAAATATACAATTTTCTCGTGCATCGCGAAAATAATGTCGCACGTGCAATTTCGGACGGCAGCCTTAAGCCTAACGCACGCAGCTCGTTTCCGAATACGTTACGTCGCCGCCGCCCGGTCCGAAGATCGCACGTTCATCATTAATCTCCTTTATTAATCTCCGTGGGATAAGCGGCCATGTTGTAATTTGACGGTCAGGTCGACGAGGACGACATGCGCGTTCCTCCGTACGTTTTTACAGCCGTAAGTACTGGTCGAAGGCACTCGGATGAATTTGTTCTACCTATGGCAATCGGTTCGTTTATATATTATTCAACTTCTCCTTCTCCCCGTCCTCCTCCTCGTTCACTTGCGCCGTCATCGCGACATTGTTGCTGCTCGCGACCCTCGCTCTGCCACCCAGGCAGGTGGTGAAGCAGGTGTCGCCCTTACCGAAGTTCTCTCCGTCCTCGATGGTCTCCGGCATCGGTTGGTTCAGTGTTTCCGGCAAGTAGAGTGCCAGGAAGCCAGCCAGCAAGGCGACTAATCCGAAGAGTACGGCGGGTACTTTGGGGTTCAACGAGTCCAGCAAGAAGATCATAGGCGTGAGCGCGCCGCTCAATCGAGCGCACATCGAGCCGATACCAAGCGCGGTGTTCCTCACCACCGTGGGGAACAGCTCGGCTGTGTAGTTGTAGACCACGGCGAACGAGCCGGCCACGCAGGCCTTGCCGATCAGCACTATCGTGACTGTGATGATCGACGCGATCTCGCTGCTGGCGGCGATGTTGGCCGCGCAGATGCAGCAGGCGCCGCCGGTCAGCAGTAACGCGCTGACCAGGCATCTCCTGCCGAGACGATCCATCGTGAAGACCACCAGGATATAAGCCGGCAGCTCGACGAGCCCACTGAGGAACAGCATGACGAACGGATTGCCGACGAGGTTGCCCATGTTCAGCGACAGTCCGTAGTAAACGATGGAGTTGGCGAACCAGTTGAGACAGATGTTGAGACTCTTGTTCCGGAGGTTCGGCGTCCTGAACAGATCCAACGTGCCGTGCGACCTGTCCGTCTTGGTTTCCTGCTGCGCCCGCGAGCGGCCGATTAACTTGGCAGCTTCCACCTTGACGTTGCTGCCGTTCACCTTGAGCGCCCGCTGCACGATGACGATCGCCTCGGAGGCGCGGTCGTGCGCCCACAGCCACCTAGGTGACTCGTCCATCAGCCACCAGTGAACGAGCAGGAGTGCGCTGTGCGCGCCGTACACGATCTGCAGCCACATGCGGTCCTTGATGACGACACCCCACGCGGCCACGAGCATAAAACCCGCGGCGAAGGCCAGCTGGAACATCACGCCGCAGACGGTTCTACGGGACGGGCCCACCAACTCCATCGTCAACACGAAGCCGGTGATGTAGGCACCGGCGGAGCCGAAGATGCCGTATAAGAAGCGCAGCACCAAGAACACGTAGTAATTGTTCATGAACGCGACCGACACCCCGAGCACCAGCTGCGCCACTGCGGATACGCAGAACACGATCTTCCTGCCGTACGTGTCCGCCAGGCTACCTAACGTCAAGGAGCCGGCGAACACGCCGAACATGTAGGCGGACTGCGCCAAGGAGCCCATCCAACGTCGCGAGCACACGAAATTCCACTCCATGCCTCGCGACGACTGGAAGTACGTCGTGTCGTACGTCCAAGAGTCGCATTCCCGAGTCACGTTGTCGCGGTCCAGATAGTGGCAGCTGTCGATGGCTCGCGGGAGGTGCTCCGACGAGCTGTTCCAGCCGGCAGCGGAGGTGTCGAACGAGGTGTCGCTCGTCCATGAGGAGGACGAGGACAGGTTCGCGGCCGGGATGTCGCAGCGGTGCGGTGGCACCGCCGCCACCGTCAGCAGGGACAGCATGTGCAGACCGGCGAGAAGGGCGCCGAGCAGGTGAAGGCAGAACTGCCCGGACTGGTACTTGCCGAAATCGCCCAAGTGGGACATCAGCTCCTCGAGGTCCTTGTCGACGCTCGCCATGCCGTTGAGTCGCTGCGATCACGTGCGGGATCTTCGCTGCGTGTCGGCGCTGATTGCTCGTCCTCCGTTTGTGCGCGTCGCGTGCGTCTCCGCTGGAAGAACGTATGCGAATTGCAGATATTCGTTAAACTCGGCTGAGATGGCTATAATATTCGTTACGGTATTGTTACTTCGAGTAGCGCGTATGCGCACATAAACCATAGTAAATGTCGGTTGTCAGTTTGAGAAGGACGCACGGAAAACTGCGCTGTTCGGACTGCGCAATTATCGGAGAAATTGCAACCTACTGCCAATTTCTTCTTCGTGTGGCCATCCTACCCGAGTTTACTCTCCCGTGCGTGCTAGGATCGCGAGAGTCAAACGCGCAGCTCGACGCGTGTTGCCTTAAAGACACACGCAACGATATCACGGCAAGTCGTTGTATCTGGTTACTTTATCAATAAATTCTTTTCTCTCGCCCTCTTTATCTCCATTATCGAGTTGCGTAATCGTTCTCTTAGGGACGTGCAATTAGCACAGATCTGGATGTTTTTGAAGCCGGGTGCTCTCTTAACTTATCGGCGAGAATGTGTTATTAATTCGTCAGCTGATTTTCGCTCAACGAATTGGCTCTATCTTAATTCGTTAGTCGATGATTAATCGATCGTTTGTCGACGTTAATTTTGACCGCGACGTTAGATTGACGTGTCTTTCACGACACACGAGTTGCGACAATCACCGCCTCTCCGGCCGTGTTCCGCCGCCGCGCCGTGGATAAATTATATCTAACCTTTTTCCCGCGCGTTTTGCAGACAAATGCTAACGCGTGCCACTTCTACCGTAGCGGACTTAGAGGCCACTCAGCCTGTTGAGAAAAGAAAAAGAACTTGAAAATTAGTAGCACCACAGTCGTTTCTTTGTCCAACGGATACGTGGTTGCACACAAACGGAAACATTGTTCTCGTACATTCACTATCATGAAAGGCGAAACGAGAGAAGATCGTCGCGAGAATTCGCATAATGCAAAACCCCAAAACAATTTCAACAATTCCCGCCTCCATCGATATCTGCGATACACAATTTTTTCCCACACAGTCTCGAGCGAAACCTCTTTCACGACTTCACGCGACGTTCACGCGAGGAAGAAGAAGAAGAAATCGCGGTGCGGATCGACGTGAAGAGAATCGGTACCTCGATTTCGCTTGCTATCGTGATGGGATATCACGGCGTGGTGTAGAGTGCGGCGAAGCGGACAGTGGTGCGTCTTCGGTGATCGGCGATCGTCGAATCCGACGACGCATTGGTCTCGACGGTGCGAACGTGGGACCGTGCGAGCGATCGCGCGAACCGTCACTACTCTAACGTCAGCGGCGAGCTGGAGAGAACGACTGGTTCGCCAACCTGAATCCGACGAGGGACTGGACAGTTTCTCGTAGACAACGGGGCTGTGTGTAGCACGTACTTAACGAAATTCGCAGTTGCCCTTGCACGCACACCGTCGCACTCGGAACTCGCGTGAGTCGCGCGACTTCTCATGCGGATTCCCCCGGACCGGTGAATTCCAATCGTCAAGACGTGACGTCCGGGAAAGAGCGTTCCGCAAGATCGCGCCGGCCTTATCGGTCACTGACGACCATAATCGCGGCCGTACAGTCACTGCCTGCAAAGTGATAAAAAATACAATCGCTGTATCGTTTGAGGCTGAAATACGACCGACCCCGCGTGACCTTATTGTCGTGTTTGCGGTTGTTGCCGAGATATTGCCGCGTCACGTGGAAGCTTTCTTTGCGGAATCTCGCGTCGGGAGTATCGGGGAATGTAGAAATTAGAAAGAGGAATGTACGTCGTCGCGTTGTGCTGTTGTATTGGTTATCCCGGATTTGTCAATTTTGTGTACACTGCGATTGAGTGGATTGATGGTACACTGCGATTAAATTTAGATAAATGTCTCGCGCTGCGCGACAGTAGCGCGGTCTCTCGATGGAACGAAGAAGAGACGTACGACGCGAGAAGGAATCGTGCCGGAATCGTCGCGATATATTTTCGTCTGGAGCGCGATGTACACAATTAATTACTAATGGTGGTTTTATTTCCCAAAGACCGCGACGGTCGGTTAGCTTCTCGAAGCTCCGTGAAACTGTAATTATCGAGATCGGTTAAGTTACACGCCGCATGCATGTCGCATGTAAAAGACGGGGGAGCGGAGGGGCGGGGGATAGCACAAACGACGATTCTGCACGATCGCTTTTATTTATAACGTCAGTATCTAATCGGTCGTGTCGCTTGCGAAAATGCGACACTTCGCAAT
Source organism: Harpegnathos saltator (assembly GCF_003227715.2). Classification (NCBI taxonomy): domain Eukaryota; kingdom Metazoa; phylum Arthropoda; class Insecta; order Hymenoptera; family Formicidae; genus Harpegnathos; species Harpegnathos saltator. Next base: position 1,988,068 of record NW_020229939.1, read on the forward strand.
CGAAATCGTTCCTCGTCTCGCCACTCTCCGGATCTCGCCGAGAGAGGGAATCGCGTCGTTTTAATAACGGCTCGGTAGCGCTAGAGACTGCGCTTTCGCGAAAACGTGAAAAACACTCGGCGTGAGGAGGGGGGAGATGGCAAGAAATCGACTTGTTGCGGTATATCGCGAAGTTACCTCTCATCGTCCGGAGAGGAAAACCGAAGGCGCCGCGCCGCGATTTCGTGTACGCGCATTCAAATTATCGCGAGAACAATCGTGCGCGGCAGAAGCAATCACGACTGAGATTACCGCGCGAGGATTCGACGGGCTCGCTCGGGGACGCTGTTTAATCGCGCAAATGATTTCCTTTATAATGCGCTGTGTGTGACGACCGGTATATGTCAAGGAAAATTCACGAAACTAGTTGACCTCGTAATATTGTTAAGTGGAGCCAACCTGGCAATTGATTAATCGCCTTAGACACACGTACACACATGCACGTACACGCGTTTACGTGCACACACACACACACACACACACAACCGCACGTGGCAAGTTACAAGAACGTGTGGCTTGTCTGAGGAGCGCTTCAAGTTGACTTTGCTGACTCTTGGAGCAGGCTTGCGGTCGTGGCAGCCGTATCCGCGCAGCTCGACGCGCCTATTTTGTCATTGTGTCACTTGCTCCCACGGCGGCAGGTATCGCGACATATAGAATACTCGTCAGCCGTCGCGAGATACCGTCCCATTGAGAATTAATCGCATCGCCGCCATCGCGAATTTATCGTATCGTTACGCTGCGGGCTAACTTTCGATAATTGATTCGTCGATATCGAGCGCGCGCGCGCGCGCGCGACGCGACTCCAACCTCTGAGATCTCTCACCTTTATGTAACCGGAGGCCCCGGCGAGACGGGGCGTGTGTGTCTCGCTCTTTATTGGAGTTATCGGGGAAACTGTGTGGCGCAGCTCTTTCATGGAATCTTAATTAAACGAGTTATCTTGAGACGAGACCGACCGAAAAGTTTGCACACAGTCTTCTGCGAATATTTACACACGCCCACGCGCGACGTTCGAACATTCGCGCGTATTTGAACAGATTCCTCCGCGATCGTCGCGTCGCCGTGTCGTGTCGTCCTGCGAGTATCGCAGTGTGTCGCAACGGCACTTCTTGAAACTCAACTTCCTTGTGAAGGAGCGATCAGGCACGCAACCGCGAAGGCGCGTACGTACGTACTGCGAGAGGTCTCGTCGAAACTGGCAGGCGATGACAGGCGATGAGGCAAATGCGGAGGCGGAAACAGTCACCTAAGTTTGAACCAACCGTCTTAAATGACTAATTGTTTCGCTCATGGGTTCACTATATGTCGACTGTCAGTGGAACAGTGGGACTACTCTCTCACACAATGTACGACGCACATTGGATGCTGCTAAACGCCCGGCGGTTTCGGTGCTCTTAAATTTCCGACGCCGACGTTGCTTGCTGGACTCACATTAATTAAGCGTGAGCTACGCGACGCACGTCCTTGACATTACTGAGCCGCCACCGCAGCGAGACGATAATCATCAGAGGCAAGGAATCGCGCCTCTTCCAAAAAAAAAAAAATATTTTCATCTCGCGGAGCGATATGAAGAACTCATCGTACGAGATCGTGATCGCGGCCGATCTCGAGAGGCCGTTTTATAATCGATCGACCGATATGTCGCGAGAGAAAGATCGGTTGAATTAACGCGACGACGAGCGAAGCAGACGCATTCTCGTGGACGGGAAGAGGATTTCTCAGAACTATATTCGACTCGTGAGAGCCGGAAATTTTGTCCCTTCTAACGAACGAAATTCGCTTGCGAGAAGCAGAAATTCGGTTCCCAGTCGAAGCTAGGAACGCTTCGTTCACGTTCGCTTGTGTCGCATTAGTCCGCAAGCAGTTCTCGTCCTTCATGTAGCCGCGTACTCACCTGTCGCTCGTCCGCCGAGCGAGAGTAGCAGTTCTCAATGAGAAACGGAGAAACTGGACCACGCAGTAATTGTCGACGGGATCGGCCCCACGCTCGATCGTTGACTGCTTCGATCTGAGGCGTGCTTCCTTCTCGAGGCCTGCGAGGCTCGTGCTCTTCAATTATATATGTTAAGTCCAGTCGGCTTCGACAAGTTTACGCGCATATTATTCCCGCAAATGCATTGGAACCGCACCGTTCGCCATTAGACCGCAGTCACGATGCGTCGCTTATGTCGAACGCGACGGTGCGACGATCATCTGCGGGTGGAAAGAGAATACCGCTAAGCGTATACGCGAATCGTCTCCGTCGGTGAGAGACGGAGCACAGAAACAGAGAGAGAGAGAGAGAGAGAGAGAGAGAGGGGGAGAGAGAGAGAGAAAGAGAGAGGGGGAGAGAATCGCGAGATAAAATGCGACAAATGTGCTCCATGTTCGAAAGGTGCCGCTTGGCTGACTAGGCATACTGCCCTGTCACTCTGACAAAATGACGTTTCAAGGTAACCTTTATAATAATAGCTCGTAACGAAAACGATTGGCATTTTTCGCGCGCTCTACCGAGTGCGAATTAAGAGGTGTTAATTGCCGATACAAGACTCGGTGGGGAGGGGCCCTCGGGTCGCTTGTTTGCTCGTTGCGAAATGGGGAAGGCTCGTCTACGCGAGCCTGTAACGTGGGAGGGGGATCTTGTGGGAAAGAGAGTCATGTATTATGTTAAATCAATCCGCGTATCGATCGAGCATCGAGTCTGCGGTCTGGACCTGTTCTGGACGCGTGTCGAGCGCTAAATATGCCTCTCTGATTCTCAGGCTGAGACAATGTCATACGCTCGTGTAAGAACAACGGAACTTGGAATGAAAAGAACGCTTAAATGAAAAAATCGCTCACTGTAGCCTACGGTGTACTTTTAGCAGCTTTAAGCTCGCTCTTATGTGATTGCATAATATATTAAATAGACAATATGAGTATTTCACAAAATTTCTAGAAAATATTTCACAAAACACGCATGTGACGCTGGACATCGGCGAAAGATCGGAGCTTCACATGTGATCGGCTCTCCCTTTGTGTTTTCAGAAATTGAAGTATTCTCCGGTCGTACGAAGTATAGTGACATCGGACGGTCGACGATACTTCGTCACAAAAGCGAATTCGTTTCTGGTATAAATACATAAATAATCGTATCTGTTGTCGGAGAAGACAATTATCGCCATGCGCCTGTGCAAATTCTCGAGTGTTAGAGCGTGTTAAAGCTATCGCTTCGAGGATATTTAAATTGGAAACGGCGGAAACGCTCAGAGATATCCGATGAGCAGCGTAAGAAGGACAGACTTATCATTATTGTTGAGTACGAGTAAACGAGGACAAATTAAAATGTTCGTTTTAAATGAGATAGAGATTCAATAGAAACGTTCCGAGTAGCGTTTAAACTCCCCCTCCTCTCCCCCCCCCCGCTCCCTCGGTTGTTAACCAGTCTGAAGAACATTCGCGTTAACAATCGTATTCACAGATTCGATTATACGAAAGCGAATTGTCGAGGAGAACAAGTCACAAACAAAGTAAAAAATCACGCGACTGCGGAAGACGATTGGAAATTTTTGGCACGTTTCGCCGACGAATGAAACGCGCGGGACGTGATTATAACATTCTTAATGCTACATTGCGTAACATTTCGGCGCGCCGCTTCGGCGCGTCGCGAAACGACGCAAGTGGTTTATATAATTAGAGGACATTTAACATCTTGATATTCTGATATACAAACAATGTCGTGCTAGAGGCTTAATTTTGACAGCTGTCGCATCCGCGCGTGAGGGGAGAAGAGAGAGAGAGAGAGAGAGAGAGAGAGAGAGCGCGCTTTCGGGCCGTCGAGCGCTGTGCGTGCACGATTACATTGTTGTTTTCTCGCTATATCAACCAAGTCGCATAAATCACCAAGATACATGGTGTGACTGGGGCTTCATTTTGATAGGGTTTTATTAGGCGGCGCCGCGCAGCCATGTTCAAGGTAACCTGTCGCTTTTACCCTTGCTGGCGCCAGCTCGGATGCATCCGAAGGGTAATTTTATTAGGAAAATATGGATTTATTTCAAGACGCTCGCAACGCGCGAAAGCGTTGCTCGACGGAATATGCGACGCTGCAATTCGATATTCTGCCGCATACATCTAAATCCTCCTTAAGATTGCGGAATCTCCGTACTCGATTTATTTTGCACGTGCGTGCGCTCACATGTGATCACTTACGACGTCCCTCCCCGAATATTTTGCGGTTTGATTACAGTATATCGCTTGCTACAAACATCAGGAGATCGCTTTTCGTTCCTGCTTGAAAATACTCAAATGAACCGGTATAAAAAGCGAGTATAATATAATTATACTACTAAAATTAATTGTATTAATTATAACATTTGAATGTCTCATCGAGTGTTAGTCAAGAAATTGTTCAGAATTAAAGTAATATCAGCCATCATACACGTTCTTTTGAGTTTTCGGTTTGTATCCCATGAAACATGAATTTCACACACGTAATTAGGATGTAACGCCTTTTTTTTGACACTGATACCGTCGAATTTTACGACGAGCGAAAGTTGGTGACGAAAGCATGGTGACGAAAGCGTCTCGTATCGCGACGAAATTAAGCCTCGTCTCTTCGAGTCGCGTTCCATCGCGAGAATGAAAGTGCGACACTGATCGAACGGTTGCGAGCGGCGACCTGAAATATAGACACACGCTGTAGATCTCGCTTCGTAGATCGTAGATCGTGCTTCGCTTGTTTTAAATCTGGGGAGAATCGAAACCACCTTGAAAATCGAAATCACCTCGGAGCCATCGATCGGTAAATTTCCACGCGCACATGTTTCCTTCACTCGTACACTGATTACCGAGCAAGAATGTAACGAGTGGAATTTTAAACGATGACGCAATTTCGAATGTACTTTTAAGTGGTGTATAAATCGCAAAGAGATGTAGCCTAACGATCAACGCGTCGCGCCGCGATTTCAAGATGGGAATTTTATTCCCTCCCTCTTTCCCGCTCTCCCCCTCTTTCTCTCTCCTCTCTTTCTCTCTCTCTCTCTCTCTCTCTCTCTCTCCCGCTCTCCCTCTCTTTCTTTCTCTTTTAGCTATAAATTCTAACTCGAGTCATCAAGCCGTTCACACGCCCCATTAAGAGAGGTACGCGCTTCGGCGAATGCAGGGAAATATGCAGCGGCGCATCGTCCTCGTAGCAAGAGATCTGTCACGTAGGATGACTCTCTCTTTCTCTTTCTCTCTCGTTTGGTCACGAAATATAATGATAACAATAAGATAACAATAATATTATTTTCGCTCGCTCTCTTCGTGAGCCGCGCAAAATTCGGCTGATCGGCAGTCGCAAAACGGAGGTAGGTGCAAAAGAGAGAGGGAGAGGGAGAGGGAGAGGGAGAGGGGGGAGAGAGAGAGAGAGAGAGAGAAGGCGCTTGAACTTACTTGCTGTACGGTAAGAGATAATGCGGAAGAAGACAGAGACACGAAACGAAATTTCAGCGCTGCTTGACGGAATGCGGGTCAGACGTAAACGCGAGGTCGGCTTGCCAGCGAGTAGAAACTGGAACGTCGAGGCACTTTCTGGTGCGCGTGTGGCGTGAACTGGTCCGCGATAATAGAAAAGCTATGTTAACTACTGGCGATACGGGCCGTCTCGTTGTATATATGCATTGTGAAAAAAAGAGGAAGAATCGTGAATCGCGCGGAATATTCCGGAGGCGGGTTGGAAATTCATCTGGTCGTCTGCAAATAGACGATTCCGTTATCAAGCCGCGACTAGCTGATTGGGTGGATCCTAACGTTTCGTTACTTCGCTCAGATTTGATTAATATTACTCGGCTGTTGTTCCTCGTGTTGATAACCGCGGCTATCGCCGTCGGATTACGCAAACGACAGTTCGCTTAGCTTTCATAGATTGTACATTTTTGTAAGCGGCCAGCCGACGATTAGGAGTAAGAGGATTGTGTGCACATGTGTATGTGTGTGTGTTAATGACCGATAGTGATGGTTGGATCTTGATAACGAGTCAAAGCACTCGTTTTCTCCATGGTGATGACAATGTCGGCAATGACATCGGCGATACCGGTCGAGCGAGTTTGATCGTACGAACGTGGGAACATACACGCGTCTCAGAAGCACGCTGGAAGCTTCCTAGGGTCAAAGTTGAACGATAGACGATGCTTCGAGATAGCGAGATTGTTGTAGCCCGATACAATTGAAATGATTGATGCGAGCGCGATGAGACAACCAAGCCGAGAAGATCCCTTTATTTCTTCCGAACAAAGTCGCCGAGAGTCGATCTCTCGTAACGCCGTCCATTCTCTCGACGCGCGAATGCTCCATTTGGCGATATGTTTACAGAGCTCATGCGATCGCCTCTCAACAACGACTGTCACAGAGAGTAAGATATTGATAACGTAATCGAAGTAATCGATATATTGGGTCAAGCGGCGCGGGCACGACGATTTGCGCTCGAGATCGAGTTATCGCGAGTCATTCGCTCGAGGCAGCCAGGAGGTAGTTCTCGTTATCCGATTATACGATTTATTTTACGAGTATACGCGACGGGCGGAAGCAGGGGTATCGCGGGGGTGGGCGGCGGGTCCAAGTGGATAATAGCGCGAGTAGATATAGGGTGAATGCACCGGGTATGCACCAGCAAATGGACAAGTACGCGCGAGTTACGTTAGCGAGAAGTGTAAATACTTGATATGTGTATGTGTGCGAGGGGACGGGGGCGGAGTACCGAATAAATTGAATAAGTTCTCGCGAAAATCGGACAATCGGGAAGTGGGAAAGCCTTAGCGCAGCATGGCCAGATATCGATATATACGAGAGTCGACCTCTGAGGCCTTCCCAGTTTCTATCAAGCGATTTTCGCGCGGAAACAGCAATTTATTCCGTATTTTTCCCGAGAGCGATCTCAAAAAGAGATCGTCTTGCGTGGCCACGCGCTGCTCCGAGTATGGATTGCATGAGAACTTGGCGCGACTAAAAGTCGTCACAGCCAGGCCGATGAATTTTTACCAGCACGCTGAGGTCTCGTAAACACGCTCACACGTCAAGTGTACGTGAGATACACGCTGATACGTTCGCGATCTATAGAGACGTTATTCGTTATTAAGCGATATTAATTACAACCGCCCGCGCGGCGATGTGAAGAAGACATTTCGGGCTGTTTGACGAGCTGACGAGATATTGACACCTGGAAATAATCCAGCCTTATCTGTGATATTGAGTTTGCTCGGCTGTGTGTATTTCACCGAAACGTTCGGCGAAAGAACAAACGCTCTCGCCGAGCGAATCGATCGATCGAACGGAGCGAACGGCGTCGTGTGGTCGCTGTTGTTCGATTAAGAGTACGTGTGTCGCCGGACACTGCACGCAGCGAGCCAGCAGGTGGATGGAAAATGTATCTCTCCCGTCTCCCCGTTTGTTCGGCTCGAGCTCGCCCGTGAATCGCTCGCAAGTCATTGCGACAAATAACTGACCTTCCCTCACTTCAGTTTTACGACCGTCGCGAATTATTGAGATGTCACGCACATTACGATAATCGAGAAAGAGAGAGGGAGAGAGAGAGAGAGAGAGAGAGAGAGAGAGAGAGAGAGAAAGTTGGAACCGCTCGCTTCCTCTGCCTTGTCTCGATTGTCCTCAGGGTCGGCTTCTCAAACGTTAAAGCCGCAATTAGCGATTCTCGACGTTAGAACGCCAGACGGACGTAGTTCACCGTCACGTGCTGGCGACATTCTAACTTCGACGTTCTAACCGGCTGCACGTGACGCACAGACGAATGTGCGCGCATTGAAGAAACACAGGATGTGTATTACGCGAGAGAGGAGAGAGAGAGAGAGAGACGCGTAACAAGAGGCAGGTGCCGCGCTCGAAGACGCCGCTAATGCGAAATCTTATCGCGGCTGTCGAAGCGTCGCGTCGGCGCCTGATCTCCTCGGCACACACCTGACCATTTCACTCAAATGTAGTTTACTTACCATTATTTACTCGCCTGATTTGCCACGGGCAAAGTGGACGTATTCCCGAAGAGAGGAGTCGTTCCTGCTCGTCGAGGAGCGGTCGATCGATCCTCCGCGATTCTCGGCGGAGGTTACCGCCAAATAGCGTCCTATCACCGCACATCCTGTGTTACGCTTCGACGGCGGGAGGAAAGACGCTCAAGGAAGCGTACGCGATCCGGGCGGAAAAGAAGCCCGAGAAATTTTCGGGTTCGCTCGAGGAGTTGGGTGAGTTGGCGCGGGTTTCGTTTACGTTGCCATAGGTACCGGCTACGTTCGATTACAATGGTGGATACCTCGCGGTGTTCCGTTCCGTAAGGGCACACCACAATGAAGCGTAACCCAAGCCCTGGCACGGCCGTAGATGGACCGTGTGTGTGTCTTCGTTCTGCCCACGGTGTAGAATTACCCGGGCCTGTGTCCCCCCCCCTCCCTCCCCCGGCCCGGAGGGATTTTCGATTCGCCCGTATTCAGATCTCGAGAGCTTCCCGACGAAAGAAATTTGATGTGCCGCTCGCTAACCCCTCCTTCTTCCTGCCGTCCTTCTCCTCATCCATCGGCCCTTTTCTTCCTTCCTCTTAAGAGGGGATTAATCCCCTCACGGGAATTTGATCGTCGAAATACGTTAAGCCGATAAGAGTCTCTTGCCGCTAATGGAATAGCAACGTTCGCTCTCTCCTTCGCCGCGTATGCGGCGCCAGGAGCGCTGCCAAACGACATGAATGAAAAATGACACGGCGCCCCGGCCAATACGGGCGCGACTCGTACCTCCCGCGATTTAAAGGACGATACAATTTCCGGCCAACAATCGCCCGCTGGACACCGACGTTATTGCACGAAGAAGGTGGCCGGGTTCTCCGGCGACGGGTCTGCGCGATACGACGCTTCCCGGCGCCGTCAGGGCCGGCAGGGTCAGCTGAACAGTCACATTCATCAACGGCCATCGGCCACGATCCGCTCGAGCTCTTCGTTATGGGTCTCAGATCGAAGGACGAAGCGATACGTGCTCCCGTGCATTCTTTTGTATCCGCGGTGCTCGGTCGCGCGCGGAACGCTTCCCCGCTAATTTCGCGTCTTTCTGAGGCGCGGCACGCCCGAAAGTGGACTTCTGGGTTAATTCACTTTCGCACTTCGTACCGTTCAGTGTGCGACGGCACAGTCGGGAGATTTAATAATACACCCCGGGGCAGCTCTCGTGTGTGTATGTGTGTGACAAATCGCGCGCTACAGACCCTCGCAGTCGACGCGGATGACTTCAATCAATTAGGGACGCTCGTTCGCCTAAATCAATTATCCACCCCCCTCGGTGGGTGGATAATTTATAGGATTATTAGCCACTTACCGAACTGATTCCGACCGTGGCCGATCGATCTTCGTCGATCGACGGTATTAAAGGGCTCGCTTCTCTCTGCGACCTGTCACACTCGACGTGTCGCTCGACGTTTAAATAGGACTCGACTTAAATCGCACGATAATGACGCGAACTTATTACTTCTCGGCGCGGCGGCTCGTCTTATCGTGACGCGATGAACACGTCATCTCGCTCTACGTTTATACAGATGTGTATCCGTTGCCGATGTTTCTTTCAGTACTTTTATAGACCCCCGTGGGATCTGAAATTCTCGCGGGGGTAATGGAGAACGTTCGGCCACAGCATAAGAAAGAACAGTAGGTTCACTCGGTGGCGGTGCTTGTGATCTCAGGTGCTACAAGACCGCCATATTATTGGTTGTGCGCGAGTTATAATTTGAATGATAATGAATAGTACCTAAAACAGATTTATTGCTGTTTTTCAATATTTATTGTCAAATCTATAATATACATTATAAAATAATATAAAAATATGAACTATTGTTAATATAATATGTTAATAATATTATAATTAATAATATATAGCATATTACTAATTATAATATAGAAAGATGTGTATATATATATATATATATATATATATACAGGGTGCTTGATTTCAAACGTAACAGGTAAAAAATCTCGAAAACTAAATGATATTGAGGTCCGCCTTTTTTTCTATTGTATTGTTCCGAAGGGGACACATTTTGATTAAAACAAAATTTAGCACTTTGCAAATTTAAATTTGCCCTTTGCAGTTTATTATATGACATTTTTACCCACCTCTTTCATTCATTTTACTGATTTTAATAAAACAACAATATTATATTAAAAATTCGGTCATATGGTTAATCGTTGCTTACACTTACACATTTTGACTATTGGCTTATTGAGCGCTTCGGTCATGCGCGACAAACGACCGTTCGCACTATTTTGTGCTGAATGAACCTACTTCTTTCTTATATTCTGTGGTTCGGCTTTCATTACGTCGCGACTTCCGTGCGATCGGCTATGCAAATAACAACAACGACAACAATGCCAACAACAACAATAACAATAAAGAACAGATGATAAATTCAATTGGATAAATTCTCCATTTTCGTCGGTTATTGGCGCTTAATAATGAAGCACGCTAACGAGAGAAAATCGTCGTCCAGGTAAAATCGCCGGAGTTGCGTATAAGAAATATCGCCGCTCGACGAAGCGCCCGCGTCCCTGGTTTTATTTTAAGCATCTGCCGTTCCGCTTCTCACGCACACACGCGCGCGCGATCCTTATTACAAGAGTCGCGTTGATTGTGTACACTTGTGTCTACAAATTATATCATTGGAGATATGAATTTGATTGCGGAAAGCGGCCGAGACATGCACGTATACATCTAGGAAAAAGTTGACGATACCTCCGCTTTAGACGCGAGCAGAGCCTTTCCGTGTCGTCGAGTCGAGCGCGAAGTGAACAAGTCGCGGGAATCACGACTACGGGAAACAATATTTCCGATTAATTGCGTATTGCATGAAATACCTGAAGCGAGGGTCGCGCGCATTAACGCGCGAAGTGACGCGCTGTGACGGTGATTTCGTAGTAAATCGCTGCGCGAGCAGTCTCCTCGAATTGTTACGCGCGACAGCATTACATTTTCAAGGAAAACATTACGTTGCTCTTTCTCGCGTTATTATTATTTCCGCTCTCGGTGGCTGACTAATCGTCCGAGATTGCGCCGCGCGATCCTGCGCGCGGGGAGAGGCGGCAATCGACGGGGAGCCAATAAATACTCATTTAAAAATAGCCGAAATTATTAATTTCTACATGGCGGAGTGACTCCAGCCGCTAGTCGGAATAATTACACAGCGCACGCCGCGGCTGTTTGCATACGTGGTCGGGTAACGACGTGTGGTTATTAACGCGCAAGCGTTTATGCACGGTAAGCGACATTATAACCGTAAGTATAATATAACGTTCGCAAACTTCGGCTATATTTCCGTCGTTACAGCTGGAGAAAATGTCGCGCGATTGCCGCGCAGCCGGATATTCCGCGTCTCTGAATCTCCGCTGAAAATATTATTACTCGCATTCGCATTCGAAAACGCTCGCGACTTGCTCGCTGCCGCATTTCGCAATGGCGGTTCCATCTAGCGAATGAGACGTTCAAGCACCGTCTTAGGCTGCAAAGTGCGACTTACCCATTCACCTAATAACACTCATTGTTAATAGAAACAGCCGCTCTTATAAGCATATGACTAAGCGAAAGCGAGGAGAAGGCAATCATCAGAGAGGCAATAGACACCTCTGAGAATCAATGCCTGCGTTAGTAATTGCGGAATGTCTAAACCGGTTGCTGACGCTTTCCGCAAGACGTCCCTCCGCAATAATGCTTGCGCCTTTCTTCGCCCGTTACAACACACCTTCGCCTCCATAGAACTTCCACGTGAGATGCAGCTGAGCGCCGAAGAAATGTAACGACAGGACAGTGGCCGGCGAAGCAGTCGGCGCGGCGGGAGAGAAAAACATCGATCCGGATTCGGCCGGCGAAACTCGCGGCGGCGCGGCGGAGAGGCGGAGACGACGGCTGCTGAATCCGGGACATCCTGGATCTGGATTAATTCGGAGCGATGCATCGTGCCGTCCTCAGTGAGGGAGAGAGAGAGAGAGAGAGAGAGAGGGAGAGAGAGAGAGAGAGAGAGAGAGAGAGAGAGAGAGAGAGAGAGAGAGAGACGCTCCGTCCGCCGGATATCGATCGCTCTTCGCGCAGACGGCGAGTAACGGCCTCGGTAACGAACCGGAAACCGATCGTATGGCATCCCGCGATCCAGGAAGGAGGCGGCTGCACTCAAGACACCCACCAGCGGCGGCCAGGTGGAAGGGCACCGCAGTACCGCTGCCGCTGGAAGCCGACACCGCGATCACAGTGGCCAGGAAACCCGGATGCCGAGGAGAGGAAGCGACGAAGCTGCCTCGCGGCTTGCTCCTTGGCAGTTGCGCGTGAACCATCGAGCGGAGCGGAGCGCTCTCGTTGGTGCCGACGTTGGTGATTCTGTTCGCCGACCGGCGGCCGATGGTACGACGTGTCGCGGGATAAAAGAGGCACCAGCACGATTTCGAAATTCACCGTGCGGCTCCAGCATTCGGCGAGATCGCAGCTCACGGTATTGATCTCGGCTCTCATACTCACTTGCCGACATTTCGGAGTAACTTCGCTTTCGAATTCGCGCCGCCGCGCCAATGTCGCCAATCGCGGGCCGGGAGATTGCCCGCTTAGTTTCTTTGTCTGGGCATCGAACAGCCTCGGAACGCATCCGTCGAGACCAACGGGAGAGGAATATATTTCTATGGGGAAACAGACCCTCCCCCTCTCTCGTGTGGGCAAGACGCGGGCATTTCGCGATTGGTTTAAAAGAGAAAAGAAAATAACGGACAAGCTTCGTGGCCGCGATTGATATCACGCCGGTGTCGCGCGTGTGAAACTACCTGTAGCGCATTGTCATTGCAATAGAGATACACGTAAGCTAGATTGTGCACAGAGGAAACGAGGTATTCCATCTGGTGATAATTATTGATCCTGCTGTGGCAGTTCTCCAACCGGTTTCTCTCCGTGCGATTAGATTTTCAATCCGCGTAGATTCCAGATGTTTGAAGTCACCAAGGATCAATTTCTGCGCGATTACATCGATCGTCAGCGGATTCTTCGAACGAGGATCCATCGCGCGTGACACGCGGAGCCAGCTGTTGAGTCGTTACATTCCGCTGTTGATTCACCGCGGTTAATCTTCGCTGCAGATATCGATCCATTGCATCTTGAAAGGAAAAATTCGATCTAACAGCACGTGATTTCACGTGCGGATTAAGCGTTTAAGTTAAGAGAATCATTGAGTGTTCATCGGTTCTCTTCTCCCAAAGGATAAAGGCACAACAGAGAAGCGCACCTGTGAGCGCTTCTCTGTGATGTCCTCTGGAAACGTGCGAACAATAAATATTCGCACGACAATGTATCGGGAGGAAAAGAAAAAGAGAGATACAATAACGTTGCTGCGCGGAGAAACGATAAGTTCTAATCTCTCCTTCGCCTCCGAGAGTTTTTTTGTAATTTGCGGCGCGTTAATAACGGCGCGGCCGAGTCTCCGGGAAATCTGCAATCATCTTACCTGTCTGGCGAGCATATAAACGCGGCGAATAAATCGCGTCGTTACAGGCACGAGGTGTATGCGTGGTATTTCGCCGTCGTTCGCGGGCGGAGACGCCGCGCCGAGGGAAATCGCCGTCGCAGACTCCTTAAATATGTGCTACATTCTTTTTTACGACGTGAAACCTGCATGGCCGATTATTTCGCGCGCGTTCTCGCTCGCAACGCGGAAGTGCGTCGCGCAGGTACGACGAACGGATGATTTACGGGAGAGAAGTAAATTGTCGGCGAACGCGGAACATACATGTGGGCAGGTGTTTATCTTGGCGATTCGTGGACGCGAGTTTGTCTGTCGAGCTGCTCAGTGACTCTCAACTGAAGAAATTAGTCAGCACGCGCGAGAACATAGTTGACATCATACTTTTGTGTATTCCTTGTACACAAGTGCGGCGAACAGACGCGCGATGTGTAGCTTGCGTCGCATTGATGTACGATCGGATGACAACTTTTTACTTAAGAATTCTTTATTGCTGCTCATCCACTCTATGGTCGACCATTATTCAAGCAAGCAAGATGCTCGCGAGAGCACTTTATATATTGAAAAATATTTTATTAATTATAAAACAAAGAGAATGCACGCGTATTTTCATTTACGCGCGAGTTTACACGCTTCCCGTTACAGTCGATGAGCCATGTAATTAAACGTGAAACGTTTCACGTGCGATATAATACAGAGCGTAGTTGGACAAATATCAACACGAATCTCGTTTATGCAATCGTGTAAATAAATGCTGATTAATTCTTGCCGCGCGTTTCCCCGACGAGAAGGCGCGCTTTCGCCCTTCATTTATAATTTCTGACATAACACATATTCTCGCGACACATCGCGAGTTACATCGAGCGATTTATAGAGGAAAATTGTGCCAATTTCATTTCATTTGCACCACCGGCTCGTATCATCAAAGCCGTCTTTTATTCAAGTTACGCTGCTGCCATCTTGTTTAGCATGCGCAGGATTGTGTTGTGATTGTTGCGAGATTACTTCACGACAGATCGCCAGTGCAAGAACCTTACATCAATTCAGACACGTCACTCGCGTTGCGTTTCCTTGACACGCTCACTCGGAGCGTTTGGAACGTGAAATTACTTTCAATGATCGGTTACCTTCACCCGGTTTGTGCGGGACAAAAAGTTTCCTCGGTATTTTGCTAACTCGCGAAAATCGTCGTCCATTTTTGTTCCGACACCTTAGATTACTGGTTTTGTCGGTTTTTGTCGGCAGTTACGTACTTCCTCAATCTCAGGATTTAAAAGATTTAAACGATACATATTTATTCGACGCCAAGTAAAAATTTCAACTCGGCTCAGTCGTAGATTTCACTCTATCTCCCTTTCATCTCTATTTTAATTAATTTCTATCTATAGATAATGTCGCATTTCAGATGTAAAATGGTGCAAATATATTCGCGCTCGTTAAGAAATTCTACGTACAGAGTTAATATGCGTTAATATCGTCGCCGAAACGAATAATATATTTCGCAGAGTAACAAAATGAAAAATGAAGAAAAAAACGAGACACAGTTAAAGTTGTAAACGAGTATGCTTAATTCTTTCGTATCGGTGCGATAAGCACAGTGCTTAGATAAGCTCTAGAGTAATTATATGTTATACAAGTCTATGCAAATAGTAGTT
Organism: Harpegnathos saltator; assembly: GCF_003227715.2. Taxonomy (NCBI): domain Eukaryota; kingdom Metazoa; phylum Arthropoda; class Insecta; order Hymenoptera; family Formicidae; genus Harpegnathos; species Harpegnathos saltator. The sequence continues at coordinate 2,003,230 of NW_020229939.1, forward strand.
TTGTTCTAGCCTTCTTCAAACGAATTCTAATTCTACCTAGCATGCGAAAGATCGTACATGTTTTTTAACGTATTCTTCACATCTATTTCTTAACAATGTTCACGGTGACAATAACGGCTGCAGGTTTGTGCATGTACATCAATTTAAAACGGATTAATCTTCTTGTAAACGTCGGTTGAATCGACGTGCGACCTTCTACTGCGTTTAGGCGAGTCGTCGATTCAATATTGACATTACACTATTATATGTACAACATTTATTGTTGCCGCGAACAAGTAAGCATAAAGAAATTTATGTATTTCACGCACACACGTGCCGTTTCTGATTTTGACGATCGTCAAGATCAGACTCGAAGACTCGAAGATTTGGTGAAATCTCTTTGCGAGAGAAATTTACTCGAACGAAGCTGCTATTATTCTCATCGAGTCTCTTTGGCACTTAACATGACGTTCGATTGAAGTAAAAATTCCGAGGAAGTGAATGACGTTTAATCAACTTCGTCATTTAATCGCACTCTAAAGTTCGATGCTGTTACTGAAGCAAGTTCTAAAAAATGTGACAGCTAAATAATAAAAGTGAAAAAATGGCAAAGCTGCGACGGGGATTAAAGCGTGGGGAGAGCGATACGGGTTGATTGCACACGAGAACACTTAATGCGGAATAATGTGAACCGATTGCTCAAGATCGGTCATAATTAGCGTGCAGTGAAGCGGAATGCGGCTACTGACGAGTGCATGTTTCTCTTGCTCAGGCTCGCGCATGATATGACCCAGTCTCGCGAGGTCCTGGCAATGATGGACGCGCACACGACCACATTCGGACGTAAGAGGGGTTGCACGATTTCCCGGTGCGGTGCCTTCTTGCTGGGCGCGTTCTTCCTCATCTGTTTAGTCGCCACCGGTCTGCTGGTGTACCACTTTGCACCCTGCCTCGAGGAAAAGCAAGCCAAGCAATGCGAAGAATCCTTGGACAACACGATCCTCATGAGCGCGAGGAAGTTCTCGACGACGTCCAACAAGAAGAAAATCGACGTGAGACTACCGCGAGCCGTTGTGCCCGATTCCTACGAGATATGGCTGATACCGTTCATATGGGAAAGTAACTTCACTTTCCACGGCGAGGTAAACGCAATCTGTCAGTTTGGTAGTGAGTTCGCACGCTGCCTCTCGATAAACACGGCGAGCGCGTTGCTTTCGAACGTATCGATTGACGTAGGTCGAGAAAGATAAAAAGAGAGAGAGAGAGAGAGAGAGGGGGGGCGAAAGGTAGATAGAGAAAGATTGTTTTATTAAGGACGAGCGATGACGGACGTTGCCTCGATGTTAATGTTGAATAGCCATAAGTCGTTGCTGACGCGCGAAGCACGGCGTCAAGTATCGCCGAGACGCCTCGACTTTTTTTATTCGACATTGCGAAATTTTCTCACGACTGGCAAAGTCGTACCGATCGAACCGGCGCGAGCCGGTTCGGCCGTCGTTACCAGCGTCGACTTTCTAGCGGGAATCGAAAGCGCGATGTTTTTCTACGTTCTTGATTCTCAATTCGATACGTGCGTACCGCTATATAGCGCCGTGACGAAAAGAGACGCGTGCCGCTTGACGTAATCGTTCACTTTCATATGCCGGTGCACCACGCGGGGGAATTGGCCTGTGTCGAAGCGGATCACGTGCGTTTCGATCTCTTGACTCTTCGTTAAAGTTTCGTTTTCGTTCTTTTCACTTTCCTCTGCGCCGCCTCCTGGCCCGGCGATCTCAAGAGAGGGGGGGATAAGGAAGAGAATGCGTTCGATCGCTGAGTTAAATTTACATCGTGGGTCTAATTGAGTCTCGCAGTTTTACGGCTAGAGAACCTCGAATAGATGAGTGTTTTCACCAACTAGGACGTCATCAGGGGGATGTGCAGCGGGATGCGCAGAGAGAGAGAGAGAGAGAGAGAGAGAGAGAGAGCTTTATTCGCGACTAAAGCTGTACTGTTCTTAGTTTATCGGAAATAGACGTTACATTATTTCGTCCTATTGGTAATATGATCGTTTTATGCAGGTGAAAATTTGGGTAAACGTGACGGAGAATACAAACAATATCACGCTGCACGCCGTCGATATGAACATTGACAAGGGTTTTACAAATATCAGAGAGCATGTCAGTAACAACAAGACTAAAATAGTCGGAATCGTGGAGCAGAGGAACGACACCGAGCGACAATTCCACGTGATTAGAACGTCAGACAGGTTGATGAAGGGTAAACAGTATGTGGTGCATCTCAAGTTCGTCGGCTATCTGAACGACGACCTGCAAGGCTTCTACAGAAGCTCGTACACCGTCGGCAACGAGACGAGGTACATAAACGGCGGCACTACGACGGCAATGGCTTCTTATTGCTTAAATTTTGAAACTAAAATTCAAATTTTCAAGCGTCATTTAAATTTTTCGAAAGCTAATCAAAGATCATCAATTGGAGCATGAGATTAAATTAAATCGGGATTTCGGCCATATTGCCGCGCAAAATTTTTTCGTTTCTAACATCGTCGTAACATCATGTGAGCTTATCGTTGCGAAATATATATTTTCATCGGAGACGGATCGCGGGTGGTTATCCTTTGGAGAACCGTGTTGCGGTTGCGTGTTTGGTTTAGGCACGGGCTCAAACAACGGCTCATGTCGGCTGTTTGCCAAAGATATCTCGGTTTTGCATTATAGATGGATCGCCACGACTCAATTCCAACCTACAGATGCACGCCGCGCCTTCCCCTGCTTCGACGAGCCGGCTCTGAAAGCCAAGTTCCAGATTAACATAGCGCGGCCTAGAAACATGACGTCTATCTCGAATATGCCCATGAGAGGGCAACCGATGCCAGTGTGAGTAACTATGTTGCACTTTTACGATGAACGTTATCTCTCGTTGCGCTGTTCCCTAAATCTGATCTGTCGTATTCGGTGTTCCCCAAATCTGATACCTCGCGGTCGTGATACAATTTGTCAATTCTCACAATTGATTTCTCCTTTCCCGCCCCAAATGCACAAAATGTAAAATCTGACGTCGGCGTATTGCGGTTGTTGTTTAGAGATTCCGTGGAGTTAGCATTGACAAAATTCGCAAGTCGAAAGAATTTGTCGGTCAGATACAAAAATAGCATTAGCCGTCAGAATTGATGTTTTCACACGGTATCGACTCGCGGAGGAGTTAATTTTCTCTCAATTTTCAGAAAAGTTTTTCTTTGGAAACTCTTGTTGTTTCTTCCTCAGGCCCGGCTTACACACGTACGTGTGGGATCATTACGAGCGTTCTGTGCCGATGTCTACGTACTTGGTGGCCTTCATAGTTTCCGACTTGGATGAACGGAAATCGGAGGACGGAAACTTTAGAGTTTGGGCGCGCCACGAAGCCATTAACCAGGCGCAATATAGCTTGAATATCGGCCCGAAGATACTCAAGTACTACGAGGAGTACTTCAAGATCAAATTCCCTCTGCCAAAGATGGATATGGTCGCCTTGCCTGACTTCTCCGCCGGCGCCATGGAAAATTGGGGCTTGATCACTTATAGGTAAGAACATCCGATACACCATTCCGACGATGTCACAATTGATACAATTGATGATACAATTATACTCGAAATGTGATATACGTTTAATTGCTGCGCGAGGGGTAAGATGAGGAACGTCGTCTCCACTCCGTTACGTCGACAAATATTATCGCACGAATGCTTGCGGCGATGACTAAAGTTCCACCGAGGTCTTCTCCGAACGATTGTATTCCCACGCACTGGAAGTTACGAACTCCGAGTTATGTTATTTTGACACGCATAAGTGTGTAATTGGCTGCTTCTTAAGCTTAAAAGCTTCTTTGCACGTTTCTTGTTGTTCTGAATATCCGTGTCGTACATACATTTCGCTGTTTGTTATCGAACAGAAGGAATCGACTGTCGCTCGGTCGCTTTATCTAACGTACAACTTGTGCAGCTAGAGCTGGCGAATGGTACTTGAGAAGGTAGCTCGCGGACAACGGACAAGTATGGCAAACACTTCTGTAACTTCTATCTCGACGAACAGATAGATCATTTATCTCGGTGATCAGAACTATTAGACGTATACTATTCTCCGTTCGACTGATGGATGCTGTGAATGATAATTTTACGCTCTCTTGTCTCACTTACCGTGAGACTGACAAACTTGAAGTAACAAAATTGAAGACAGCGTAAATATGTACTCCCTGTTTTCTCGCCTTCTCGTCTTCTAATTCGTCGTTTTGCCAATTTAGAGAAATCGCGATGTTGTACCAGGAAGGAGTTTCGACCAGTAGCAATCAGCAGCGTGTGGCCACCGTGGTATCACACGAGCTCGCGCATCAGTGGTTCGGAAACCTGGTGACCCCGAGTTGGTGGACGGATCTTTGGTTGAACGAAGGCTTCGCCAGTTACATCGAGTACATCGGCATGAACGCGGTAAGCATTGCTCGACGATGACGCGCGCGCTCAACGATGAAATAAAAATGATCATTTTTAATCAACGTCCTTTCTCTCTCGCGCGCACGGAGTAACACGTTTTCTTCATCGCTAAATCAGCGATACTCAATACTTTAAGCGTACTTGAAAGATTTTTCGTATGTACTGCTGTGCTCTAATGTAACTCTTTTATTTCTTTAATATTCAGGTTGAACCATCGTGGCGAGTCTTGGAACAGTTCGTCGTACACGATCTTCAGAATGTATTTGCCCTGGACGCTTTGGAATCTTCTCACCCCATATCCATCGAGGTCGACCATCCCGACGAAATCAGTGAAATTTTTGACAAAATTTCCTATGGGAAAGGTATTTGATGACGTTTTTTATTTCCATCATGATGTTCCTGCGCGCAACTGACCTGGTCGTATTTGCTTCAGGTGCTTCCATAATAAGAATGATGGACCATTTCCTCACCACAGAAGTTTTCAAGAGAGGTCTGACTAATTATCTGAATGGAAAGTGAGTGGGAACTAATTTCTTAGACTTTTCTAATTTTTTTTGCGCGCAAAGCGATTTCTTATAACATAATACATGTAATAATATTATGTGTATATAATGTATAATATGTGTAATTGAATATCTCTACCGCACTCGTAGAGCCTATCAAAGTGCCGAGCAGAACGATTTGTGGTACGCTTTGACCGAGCAAGCTCACAAAGACAAGGTACTCGATCCAAGCATAACTGTCAAACAGATCATGGACACTTGGACCCTGCAAACCGGCTTTCCCGTGGTCACCGTTACGCGAAATTACAACAACGGTAGCATGACGCTCACGCAGGTACGTGATTGGTAAACAAGGTGAGCGGAGCGCGTTAGCAAACGAACAATGACGTTTTTCTCTTTGAGGCGTCAACACGATCCTCGCACGGTGAGCCGCGTATATCTACTTTACTCGAATCTATCATAGACATCATTTGGGGCATTAGAATTTTCTTTCATACACTTTGCTTGTCTCTCACAGGAACGCTTCCTGCTTCGTAACAGCAGCACGACGACCGCGATTCACAAGGAGCCATTATGGTGGGTGCCGATCACTTATACGACCGAGAAGCAATTAAATTTCAACAACACTCAACCCTCCAAGTGGATGAAAGCGGAACGTTCGATCACCCTGAACGATTTGGACGTGAGTCCGTCTCAATGGATAATTTTCAACGTGCAGGAGACTGGTAATTACATCACGGCAAAATATCTGTAAATGCGGTGTTCCTATATTTCTTCGTTGGGAAAGTAAATTTACCTCGAGCGTGCCTTATTTATCGCCGAGCGCTTTCGGGAAAATGATTCTTTCTGGTGGATGGTACGAGCGTGACGTTAGACAATATAATTGATTTACTTGACAGGATACTACAGAGTGAATTATGACAGGGCAAACTGGCAGATGATAATCAAGCAGTTGAACAAGCAAAATTTCAAGGATATCTCAACGATCAATCGAGCGCAGTTGATCGACGACGCTCTCAATTTGGCTAGAGCCGGCATACTCGACTACAATATCGTCCTCGACGTTACATCTTACTTGGCCCATGAGACGGAATATTTGCCTTGGAAAGCAGCCTTCAATGCCTTGAATTACCTCGACGACATGCTAATCAAGACCCAGGGCTATGACAAATTCAGAGTAAGTTAAAGCAGAGTGAGAGGCATTTGTGAGGGACTGGAAATTTTTCCCCGAAATTTTCTAGCTCGTCCGGGAAATTATATTCCGGGAAACTTTCCAAAGTATGCTCTTCACTAAAAGTTCGCGAACAAGAGCTTAAGAGGACTCACGACGGTAATTCGATACTTTTTAGTTGTACGTGTTAAAACTACTGGACAACGTATACAAGCAAGTCGGCTTCACTGATAAAGTGGCGGACCCTCAGCTGACGGTTTTCACGCGAATCGATGTTCTAAGTTGGGCCTGCGTCTTCGGCCACGAGGACTGCCTCCTGAATGCTGTGCAACAATTCCGCAATTGGCGCAACACTCCTAACCCGGATGTCAATAATCCGTAAGTGGAGACGACATGTCGCGATACGTACACTGTCGCGCGCGCGTTATGAGCTCATGAATTATTTATCAGCTCGTTGTCGTGTTCTCTCCGATATTCCATTCGGAGCGATTGGAATGATCGAGTTGCGCGATTTATTCCGGCGAGGTTGGATATACCTGAAAATGCTGCCGCTTTATCGCGCGTACTTCTACTTTTTCTTATAACAATGATCACTTATAACAATGAGCCACGCGATATATATCTCCTTCTCTGAACAATAAATCTCGCCGTTGTAGAATCTCGCCAAACTTGAAGGGCGTCGTCTACTGCACGGCTATTCGAGTGGGCGGACAAAGCGAATGGGAGTTCGCTTGGCAGCGCTATCGCTCGACCAACGTCGGATCAGAGAAGGATCTGCTGTTGCAAGCTCTGGGCTGCACGAGGGAGCCGTGGCTACTAAATCGATACTTGGACTGGAGCGTCACGGAAAATTCAGGCATCAGGAAGCAGGATTCCTCCCGAGTGTTCGGCGCGGTAGCCAACAACGTTGTCGGCCAGCCGATCGCGTTCAACTACTTCAGGAACAAGTGGACGCGCATCAGGGAATAGTGAGTTGTCGAGATTGAAAGGTTGCTTTCGCAGTCGCGGAAATTTCTTGGTCGGTGTGGTGGAGAGATATTTCCCTGGAGCATCGACCTAATTTTATGAAAATGAATTACTCCTATCATAGATAAGATTCCTCTTCGAGATTTGACGATATTTCGTTTGCCGAAACACATAATGCGAGAGAAATGTTTCATTGCTTTCAGTTTCGGAACGTCGCTGTTAACCGTCAATAACATCGCCAAGTCGGTCACCAGGGGTATAAGCACGAAATACGAGCTGAAAGATGTGAGTGTTGCGCGGTGAAAGTAACTTAACAAATTAAAAAGTAGCTTAAGCGAGAGAAACATGACGAGAGTATCGATGCAACTCTATTGGATAAGTTCCAAGAAGTTATCGCTCGAGTCTGCGCGATCTATCTTTTACGCGCCGATTTCATAGCTCTGTCGCTTTATATGGCTTCGTTTCACACAGCTTTATTTTGCAAAACTTTCCGATAAAAAATAATTTGACATCGTCTTGACTCTTCCTAAAACGTGAGAAAAAATAAGGTGGATAAAAATGAGGTATCTGTCGTATGAAAATTTTTTCAGTTCACGCCAAGTGTTCGACGCGAACTGAAACATCCGCCGAATAATTCTTCCTCATCGAGCTCACAATGTATTGACATCTACAGATTATCGCATTACGTCACGCGTTTTTGTTATGTTTGCAGCTGCTGGAATTCGCGACTGAGCACAAAGAGGAACTGGGCAGCGCGACACGAGCCGTGCTACAAGCAGTGGAGCAAGCGGAAGCCAACATACGGTGGATCGACAATAATCACGCAACGATACGTGACTGGCTGCGAAAGAACACCGCGTAATAAATATGTTCGACAGCAAATTTAGTCTTCCGTGGTATCGAGTTTATTCGCAGAGCGATGCTTTCCGGGCGACAATTGATATCGCACGTGCGCGCGAGCGCGCGTGCGCGATTTAATTCTCCGCCGAGTTTGCCGAATTGTTCGCGCGGAGATTTGTCCATTCGTACACAGCAGATCACCATAGCCGGAACACGCGGAACGAAATCGCCAAATATAGTCTATCCGGGTTGTATAAGAGGATATTATGTGTTTTTGTATCTATTTGTAAATATATATATACGGCCAGCATTATGTCGTATGTACATGATATTTATAAAATTTATGAGAGTAACAGAGCGGGCTAGAGCTCTCCGGTGTATGCGCGTTTACATTCCCCGTTATTCCCTGTTCGCTAGATTTAAAGGGAATATTTTGAATATCTCCCGAGTGTGATAACGTTAGGGATCTCTTTAAAAAGATAAAAGAATGTTGGATCTCCCTCGCGTCGTGATCGATATCACTCAGGGCCCGAAGAATTTCGACATAAAGGATAACTTGCAAATTAGCGAGTAACGGAGATGATCCCAGGTTCGAGGTAAAAGTCAATAGACACTACTGAGATGCGAACTCTCATCGGGAAATCTTTCAACCTTTCAATTGTTCATGAATTGTTCTTTCTTATTGAGCGTTCAAACGATTGATAAGTATGCAATTTGAAACACGCGACAAATAATTGTACGTTTATCTGCGTGTTTGTAAAATAGAGGAATAATAAAAAAAATAAAGCGACAATTTTCACGAATCACTAGAAGAAGAAAGAAAACTAGCAAGTTAATACACCGACATTTTTCAATGTAACAATCTAGCTCTATTGTGCGCAAAAAGAGAATGTTACTTCATCCTGTTAATAAGAATGTCATTTTTCCAGCGACCTTCGCTGAGACCTTCATTACAATATATGTTGAAAGTGACTATTTTCTGAATCGCCTACCAACAAAGATAATAAAAGAATTTATATATACAATGTGGTTAATTCGCTACATGCATGTTAAAAGTCGCTTCAGAAATCGAATATTATCTCCATAAAGAGAGATTTAATCTACTTTGTGTACTTAGAAACTCAAAAAATTCCTCAATTATCGATTCATATAAACTGAGAACTATGTACGTATGACCGATTGCCAAACAGCTTGCGTACGATAAAATTCTAATTATTTATTAAGAGTTTGCAATGCGACCTATATTTTATAACAACAGGAAACAGCATCCTATCGAAGATATAATACTGCATTATTTTGAAAATGTTGCATGTTGCACATCTTATGGATATAATAAAATTGTATCGATTTTTACAAACTCTTTGTCGTACAAGTGTTACTTAATTTCTTCCATTTGTAAACCGACGAATGCTTTATTTACTGTTAATATGTTAGAACTTTGATACGTGAATATACACATCGTAACATATGTTTCAAAGCAGCTGTCGAGGACAAGGAAAACCATTAATTTTTATTAATATTTATTAATATTTAATATATTATCGTATAACAATGTTAAAAAATATATTTATCTGGACAAAATGATTTCATGTTTTCGATGAAATGCTTTTTGTTCATCATTAAATTAGATTGCTTGCTAGATATGGTCGTTTTAATAAATCTCCACCCTCTTGGTTTCTCAATGACAGCTTATGAAGTACGAAATTAGAGCAATAAGTGTCATGACAATGACGTTCAATGGTTTTATCATAGCACAACCGCCACCTTTAGTTCCATACAGTTCCGTTGATATCCAAAGACCAAACGATTTGCCATGTGTCTCGTACCAATCTATATTGTCAGCCACAGTGTCATAAACGGGTTGTACGAGATGTTTAGGGAATACATCTGGTTTAACTGCGTGAAGGTATGTTAACTGAAACAAAAAGAAAGCAAGTTTTTACATCATTTAATACTTGACGATCACGAAAATAATAATTATTATATTTTACAAGAATATTCATATTACGTAAAAGAGAAAAATTTTTTCATAAATACAAGATATATCGAGAAGTATACTATTAATGTAAAATAATGCAACGTGGAATATAGGATATATATATATATATATAAACAAAACATACATAACAACATAAAAATATAGGAAGTGTTAATAAAGCGGTATAATAGTTATAATGAACAACCCGAATGTTTTTACAAGCCTTTTTTAAAATCATGCTTTGCTTTTTGAAATTTATATCTGATAGCTATTGTTATGCATATGATTAAATTATATGCTCCGTATATAACAAATGATCATACCTTATTATATACTGTGACATCCGAAATGTGGGACGCTGCATTGGCGGCCAATTCTCGAACGTCGTCCCAATTGCCGTAACTGTAATGAAAGTGCACGAAACGAAATGTAAGTACAAGAATTTCGCAATAAATCTCACTGCAATTTTGTTACAATAATACACTCACTAATCATGGAGGTTCTGCAAATTATGTCTTATAAAGTCAAGAGTAACATTTATTCCCAATTGACTTGAGCCATATACAGAAGCGAACACTGTTGGAACATCTTTTTTACGAAAAACGACGCCTTTGTTACCATCGTTGAAAACTTTCTTCAGGTAGCTATAACATTAAATGAATTATTCATGTCTTCATTGAGCGGGAAAAGGAACTTGCACCCGAAAGATATATGGCTGTCATAGAATTTAGAGAGTTAACCATCTACCCAAACTCGAATACTTGCATATTTACAATTTGGGAATATCATTTTTTCTCTGTGTAATCTTATGAAACGAATTAAATTAATTTTTGGAAAGTTAATACTTAAAGCTTTCATTATTGTATTACACGTTATTTTATGTACTGTTATACACATTACTATATCATTTCGTATCTAACTGTACTTTATACTTAAAGAATAAAAACAAACTGTTCCTTCAGAATGTTATTAGTCAATTCGAAATTCTTTTGTTTCCATCGATGATTAATTCCCGCTTGACTTTGTAGACGACCAACTTCTTCCATCATGAGGATCTAATTTCATTAATTAATCCTTATTCAATAGAGGAACAACGGATAAAGTTCCGAAAAGACCAAATCTTCGATTGAGCTGAAAATTTGTGGAAAGCTTCTCTTTAGCTCCGAAATGAAAACCTTTGAAGGATTTTTGGCGATAAAGTCCCATTCACCACCTACGCCCGATCAAAGTTTAAACAGTTTTTCCACTGTATCTTCGAAAATATTGATTTTGGAGAAAAATGTATGTGACAAAAAATGAAGCTTATGAAACGCTTATGAAACAAAAAAGGTCATATGTATTATTAACGTAAATGCAATATTTTTACCATTATGTTCAAAAATAGATATTTACAAAATGTTATTATTTACAATACCGACGACCTCTCTTTCACTAATTTCAACAATGTCGACATATGTTGTTAAAGATATGCATTGTTTATTAAAAAGTTATTGACAAAGAAAGTTTGGTATATGCATAAGTTACGTTTAGCACGGCGCGCTACGCGCGCCCCACCCCCGCCCCACCTCCATCTCACTTGTCTCCCTCACCCTCTTCCCATTGTTTGTTTTCAATCACTTTTGTAAACACACTGCTTGTACTAGTAGAATAAAAGGATAGATAGGGAAATAGGAAGGGGGTGAGGGGGCAAGGATGGGGGCAAGGATGGAGTAAGGACGAGGATAGGATGGGACAACTATTATTCAACATAACTGCAAAAGTATTGCATTTACGTTAATAATATATATGACCTTTCTTCTAGAGCGTTTCACTAGCTTCATTTCTTGTCACATACATTTTGCTCCAAAATCAATATTTTCGAAGATACAGTGGAAAAGCTGTTTAAACTCTGACCGGGTATAGGTGGTGAATGGGACTTTGTCGCCAAAAATCCTCCAAGGGTTTTCATTTCGGAGCTAAAGAGAAGCTTTCCACAAAATTTCGGCCCAATCGAAGATTTGGGCTTTTCGGAACTGCACAACCGGAACAACCGCATGTTCGCGAGAAGCGCGCAGGTTTCTGTTTTCCAACGATCCCTCTGCGACGCCTAGAAGCGGAGATATGGACAAGCGCGCTCAAGTCGCGCGCTCGGCCGGCGTCCGGCTAGTCGCTTCTGTTAGTCAATGGCGCTTGTTTCTTTAAGGAATGTGGATGGGGTGACAGGGTCCGCATTCCGCGCGATACATTGTTGTAGGCCGCCTAACGTATCGTATTATGCGGTATTTCTTCCACTTGAAGTCAACCGGTCTTCTACCTCACTCGCCCGTGCGTCGGTCATTTACCTCACTCTTGGGTATCCGGCGGTCCGCGTCGGCTCGTCTGTGTCGGTTCATAGGGCGCGCGTGTGCAACGTGTAGAGTGCGTTGCGTGAGGTAAGTTGACACTAAGCATGTCGTAGCTTTTTCAAGAGTCACATCTTTCTCTCTCTCTCTCTCTCTCTCTCTCTCTCTCTCTCTCTCTCTCTCTCTCTCTCTTTCTCTCGCGAACGAATCGACATAGAGACGCGAAATAAAGGGCGATTAGACATGCAACTAATCGTATCTTCTAAATTCCAAGTTTCTTTCCCCGTTAAGTTTTATGCAATTTTGATGATAATGAGATCAATGTAGGTCAAACTGAAGGAATAATCGGGATGTAGTTTACGAATGAATAGCCGAGTATCGAAGAAACAATTAATGCGCGGATTTATCCACGGTCTTTCGTCCATTTTCGTGACTTTTGTGAGTCAATTAAATCCTAGTTTATAATTTGATCATTATATTTGCGATTTGTGAACTTACTTATCGAGCACGTCTGGGTCCCTCGAGCAACCAAGCGCATTTATAATCACCAGCTTCTCGGAGGCGAAATTCGTTTCTAGATATTTATTCCACAAGAAGTTCCAATCACCTGAAGTCCCGTTTTTTATTGCGGCGCAATAAGCAGCTGCTTTTGCATTGGGTGGAATGCTATGAGGAGAAGTCGCAAATAAGAATTGTCAGATTTACGACGAAGATCAGATTGAGACAATTGACAAATCTAGCGAGAAATTGGAGAGTTGTTGTAGGCGATTTAAATAAATTAATGAATAAGCTTTTAGATGAATAAACTAATAATTAATGAGCAAATTAATTTTTAACGAATAAACTAATAATTAATGAACAAATTAATTTTTAATGAATAAACTAGTAATTAATGAGTTGGTAAATTAACTAAGTTATATTTATACGTCAATCTATTCGCAATCAATTAGAAGCAAGCACTAACTGGGAAAATTTTAAATGTTAAAATTGAAATGGGCGTCATAATAAATATTTTATCGAAATTTTATCGAAATATATGAGATCGTTCTCACCCATTTATAATATTCTGTCGCCAAGCTCTGAACCAATTTATAGATTCCTCGATGCAGTTAGGATTGCCGAGCTTGCAAGCCCACTGGAGAATCATTTCTTTATGCAACCGATCTACAAGCCGATCTTTACTGGAATCTTGGAATCCCTGGACTAGATTATACGTCTTGGACATCAATCTCAACACGTATTCCTTTAGGTGCTCCTCACAAGATTGCCCCTCGAATCTCTCGTAAACGTAGGATAGACTGTTGAGGAACGCTTTCCAGGGCAAATGTTCCGTCTCTTGGACGAGATACTTCGATGCCTTCCACCAGAATTCGTCGTTCACGTAACCGGCGCGTGCCAAGTAATAGAGATCGTCCAGGATCTGAGCGCGATTCACCACGTCGATAGTTCCGTACCGATTGCTCTGCAGATAGTCGATCAGTTGTTGCCACAAGTATTCATCGTAATTAACACGGTAGAAGCCGGTCTGCTTGTAATTTACTACGACCCACTCGTTGGTGGGATTAACATATAGTTCTTTAGGTTCAGGCCCCAGCCATGTTTTACGTTTCATACTTATATAATTGTCATATTTGAGGGACGTATCGATGTGAATCGGTATCCAGTAAAACTCCGTGTTTGGTCTGCTCTGCCTCGTTTTGTTGCTCAGGATGAACCGCTCCTACAAACAGCACGTTGCGCGATACTTGTCTTGAAGAATCCCAAAACGAAGTACAATGGAATACGCATAATAGTAAGAATAATAAAAATAACAAAGTAACAGCCGGGAAACGACGTAACTACATGACGTTACCTGAGAGAGCGTCAGTTTGTAATCATTCAAATGCGCATGGACGACGGGATATCCCGGCTGGTCCGTCCAAGTGTCCATCACTTCCTTGATGTTTAGATCCTTAATGTCGACTGTTATCGATGCGTAGGGCTCGAAACTTTTCCATAAATCGGCGGGACGCGCCGTGCCGCCTTGGTGTTGTTTCAAATAGTCGCGAAGCGCCGATTTGTAGACTTCGTCGTCGAACGCGTTGAATAACATTCGTAAGACGCAGGAGGCTGAAGCAGATTTATATATCTTGATTTTAGACATCTCAAGAACTTTACAGTTGACACTCCCCCCTCCCCCCCTCCCGTAAGAAGAAGCACTATATTTTGTTATATAAGAAATTAGAACATATTATTATGATATACGAGAGTGAGCTGATGGCGTTGAATTCTCTTTGTGTATCATACGTACATTTTCCGTAAGTGACATAATCGAAGATGCCCTTTATTTCTTCGGGGGTTTTCACGGGGTTTGTCATCGGATGCGCTGAGTCCAATGCATCCTTCTCCAGTGCGGGATGCATCTCGTAAACCACGAATATGTCCATGTAGTTCTCCTCAGGTAGCATCTAAGAAAAAAAACATTTCACGGATTCTCGCTATTCATCGCGATAATGATCTCTGTAAAAAATATTTTATCGCTCGAGAAGTTTAGGCTCGATGGTGAATCGATATCCGTCCTGCCGAGACTTCGGAAGAATTGATGCTATAGTGAGAAAGCTGAACTTAGATTGATTTTTTCGAGTTCTTAGAAAAGACGAGCTACAATTTCACACGCTATTTGAGCTAAGTTTGAGGAGTGCACGTAAATATCGAGAAGCACTCACCTGATCAGACGAGTACCACTCGAAATACTCGGCGAAGCCTTCGTTCAGCCAAATGTAGTCCCACCATTGGCAAGTAACCAAATTCCCGAACCACGTGTGAGCCAATTCGTGTGCCACCACGGAGATGATGTATTTTTCATATGTGCTCGTAGTTAAGTAATTCTTATGAAATAGTCCATATTCGCTGTTAAAGAGAGAAACATATATTATTCACGCAACGCATGTATATCTCGGGTTAAATTCAGACAATGACGAACACGCATTATAAAGTCGCTCGAACGTTAATCAAAGCATGAGCGTGTTACCGAAAAGTGATGAGGCCCCAGTTCTCCATCGCGCCCATGTTGAAGTCCGGGATTCCCACCAGGTCTATCTTCGGTAAGGGATAATCAATGTCTGTGAAATTCTGCAGAATCTCCAGGTGCTTTTCAGCGGTCTCTTGAGCGAAATAGCCGTTCATCACGACCTCCGGTCTGCCCCAGACATTGATCTTGTCTGCGGTCTTCAGCAGAGGCTTAAATTCGCTGACAACGAATGCAACTAGATACGTTGGTATTTCCACAGCGGTGGTATGGAAGATGTCCCACTCGTAGCCAGCTTTCCTGAAACGACAATCGTCAAATCAGGGTGTAAATCTGTCGTCGACATAGCTTTGTGCGTGAGGAAATTGTACATTATACGTACAGTCTGTAAAGTAAGAGCGTGCACGGCATAAATAGCAGTTGGCTTCAAATATCGACCTAGTTCTTTTGTGAGCCGATAGATGAAATCTTTGTCGTGAATGCTTTGTCACAAAAGATTCAGTTGGCGTCGAACTCTAACCTGAGAAACACGTTAACCATGCGCCATGAGTGCCGCATACGCATCGCGTTACGAGGCTGTGTTCCTTTGTTCCCACCCCAAAGGACCAAAAATATCATATGCAGTGGCTGCTAAATACATGGGAAAATCAAAATCCTTCGTCGCTAAGTGGGTTCAGTAATATAAGAAGATCAAAAATGTCGATGACTTGCCAGAACGTGGCTCGATAGGCAAAGTGACGCCGAATATGGAAAACAAAATTGTGAATTTGTTTAAGCGGAACCCGACCTTAATGCTTCAAATTTATGAGAAGTATTTGTTGCCGACTGCTGAACGATGCTTCATAAAAAAAAAACGAGGACTGGATCTTACAGGAAGACAACGAGCCAAAACACCGGAGCAAGCTTTGCACCGAGTGGAAAGAGCAGTCTGGCATCGTCACACTTGATTGGCCATCGCAGACGCCAGATGCAAATCCCATTGAAAATGTGTGGGCATATCTCAAGCACAAGCTTCGAGGAAAATGAGTGTGCACTTTGAAGCAGCCGACACGACAAATTCGTCTCATTTGGAGGTCTTTACCGAACGAATACGCAGTCAACTTAGTGGAAAGCCTCGGCCTCGGAGATGCCAGGCAATTATCAATGCCGGTGGTGACTGGACTCATTATTAATGGTATAGCATTTTTCTTCTCATGGAGTACAACAAATCCATGTACTTAAAAATCATTAAAAATAAATTTTTCTACACATTAACCCGTGCACGCTCTTACTTTACAGACTATATGTTGAAATTTTGTACTTACTCCGACAAAACAGTTTTCGAGAGCGGCATATTGCTCAGACTCGTGTAGGACTCTGGTCGTTGAATGTTAATTAAGAACTTCGATTTGAACGCCGGCTCGTCGAAGCACGGGAAGGCCTCTCTCGCGTGCACAGGCTCGAATTGCGTCGTGGCCAGCCAGCTGTGAAGGTAAGAGACGAAACAACATTAATAGCAAAATCAAGCAACGACTACGAAATCCTCTGAATTAAATTGCAGCGTGCTGATCGTGCAGTTACATTCAGCAACGAGCAATAACGGACGTTGCTCACTGTTGCTTCCTCGATTTGTCCTTGTAGGAGCTACGATAGAATCCTTGCATGTTGTCGTTGAGGGTCCCGCTGAACTCGATGTTCACCTTTATGTTTTTCGCATTTAGGAATTCGGCTAGGTATATCTTCAGTTGTTGCGTATCAGTGTCCAGTACGTAGTCTAATAATGGTATATTTTCTGTGGCCTCTAAACCGTCGTCTTCCTCCGAGTGAATTCTGCGGACCTCCACGCTCGTGACACGGAGGTTGTGCGCATTGAGGAAAATGGCCGTGGTGTTCTTCTCGACTCTTATGTATATCTGAACCTCCCCTTGGAAGATCTTATTTTCTATCTCAGGCGTGAGGTAGATGTCGTACTGCTCTGGATAAAGCGTATTCGGCAAGCGATACGTGTTGTCCGGCAGCAGCTTGTCCAACGCTTCGAAAATTTCCGGCGCTTGCTTCTCGTACCAATCAAACTCGTATTCAGCGTTTGCCAAGTAAGATTCCTTGGAATCCTTGAATGCCGGCTCTTTGTCGACTAGCCAGTCGAGTAGTTCTTGATACTGCGGGGTGATGGTGAGTTAGTAACATTTGTCGACTGATGTCGGGCGTTTTGTAAACATTACGTTGTAAGCGATCGTATTACTTAATTATTTGATGAAACGTTTAATGAAACATACACACATGTTACTTCTGTTTCTGCCTTCGTTGCAAAAGACGATTCGATCGTTATGATCTCGCATGAAAAATTTTCAACGGACTTTTCAAAGATACAACATGGATATTTCTGTTGCAACTTCGACCGGTTACTCATCACGCGAAAGTAAAATTAATCGAAGTAATAAATACGGCGGTGGTAAATTACCTTTCCATATAATTGGTAAGTGGATAATCTGCTCGCCAGTGCGCCCACTATTTCCTTGATTTGTGCGTAACCGCCGAAACTGTCGTCGAATAATGCGTCACGTAATTATATATTCGTGTAAAGTCTCTTTGCGCATCTTATAAGATTCTTATTACCGCACGCGTTCACTTACCGATTGCTCATGTTGTCGTAATTTGTCTCATTCCTGATCACGTTTATGACAACGTCGACGCCGATTATGCTCGCATCGTACACGTCTGAGAATACTTTTGTGACGTCTTGGAGTCGTATAAGCGAATCTTCCTCGATCGCAGCTAACAGCAACCTTGGTTCAAACGAGATATGCATGTAAATATGAACGTGCACCTATCGATGTATTTACCGCAAAATTCTCTCCTGGCATTTCTTGTGAAATATTGATTGATTCTCGTATGTAGATATCAGAGAATTTACGCCACAAGTTGAATCCTTGCAACTTGCAACGCACGCATATAATGTATGCTTTATGAAATGACGACATTTAATGACAATTCGATCGGTAAGAGTTTCAGTCGTTATTAATCATACTTACTTTTCTAGGATAGTCCTCTGTTGCGAACATGCCAACGAGCTGAGGGTCACGAGTTTGTCCGCCATGACATTGCTCTTCTCGTATTCCATCAGAAGGAATTTGTAGGTGGATTCTGTTACATCCGCTCTCATAGCCGTGCAATAAACGGCACCGCGATAATTTGGCGGTATTCTGTGAAACGATCGACAATTCAGGGCGTACGATTGACGTGCAATGAGATCATTTTATTTTTTAGTTTCTTTATATTCACAAAGTCACAAAGTTCATGTATTTTTTGCGATTGGGTTTGTAAGCTTTGTGGTCTCTGAGACCTTCGTGTTATAAAGAAACAAACATACATGTATATACATATTTTTTTTTTCACTTATCACTGGACTTACTCTTTTAGATTGTAACGCTTCTGTTGGAAGTATCGCGCAGCGTGGAATCTACAATCCGCAATATCTAATTTGCAGGCCCACTCGCGGGTGTATATTCTCAACATGTTCTCTGTACGTATCAGATCATCTTCGTCGCTCTCGTTTTCGTTGTCGTCGTCAAAGGTAAGTTGTGCGTAAAGCGGCTTTATGAGTAATACGAGGTATTTCTGAAAAATAAAAGGCTCGTAACAAAAGAGGCTATGGAAGCATCTTTGTGGATTTGCTCTCGTATATGGAGAAGATAAGAAATCCAGCATGAATAGTTTGACTGGGCGTTGCAGCCAACAACACAAGTTCTGAACATATTAATTATAAGATACATCTATGGGTGGATTATATATAATTATGATACATGTACAATATAGCTACTTTATACAAGGCTTCTATATCACGACCCCAGAAACGTCTGTTCAGATAAGGCAGATTATTGTAGAACGCGCGCCACGGCAGATAATCCTTTTCTTCAGCCAAATATTCCGTAGCTGATATGGCAATTCCGTAATTGACGTAGTCTGCTCTCGCGAGATTCATCAAATCATCAATTAATGCCGCGCGGTTGATCTCGTGGATAGCATAAGAATTCCAACTCTTGAGTACTTTAGTCAGCTGTAGCCAATGATCCTCGTTGTAATTCACGCGGTAAAAACCTGGGAGAACAAGTATTTGCATTCATCAAGATAACGCACTGAGAGAGAGAGAGAGAGAGAGAGAGAGAGAGAGAGAGAGAGAGAGAGAGAGAGATCATCAAATATCGCAAGATCCACCTTATGACACTTTTTATTTTCCTTATTCTGTTTAATTACCGGATTGTTGCACGTTGAAAGTTATAGCTAATATCTTGGAGTTAGAGTTTGGATCATTTGGTAACTCGATTCTCGTTTCTTTTTCCGTCAACCAGAGACTCGGAGTGGTGTTTTGGTAATCCGGGATTAAAGACGAGATTACGGGCACCATTGTGATTGGAATGTGCCAGATGTTATCATCGGTAAGGAATTCGCGTCTTTTGAGGAGGAAACGTTCTTGTTTGAGAATTATGACGTTATCTTGAACATCGACATAAAGGACGGGATAGCCGGGTTGAGTCGTCCATGTATCCAAAATCTCTTGGATATTCTCCTTTCGTTTTTCCAGATTTATTTGTTTCTGAAGTTCCCTATACAAGTCTTCTGGTTTGGAAACGTCGTATTTCCTGAGGGACAAAGCGAACGGACGGATTAATATGTTCGTTGGAAAAAGAATGCAACTTTGATCTCATTCACTGAGATTAAACCGATAAGAGGAATGTTTACATTGCCGTACAAGATAAAATATCATCGAACGTACTGTTCGTCAAGATAGCCTTTCAATGCTTCGTAAAACACTTTTCTCCCGAATGACTTTTCAACCATTCTCAGCACGCTGGCAGCTTTAGCATAAGAGATCGTGTCGAAAATGTCTTGAATCTCGTCAGGTGTGTACACATCGTGAGTCATGGGATGCGTGGAGCTGGAACTATCCGCAATGAAGGCAGAATGCACTTGATCCACCACGAATTGCGATTCCAATGTCGTGTCAGCGAACGCCTAATGTACAAACGATATTTTCACCGTTCGAAAAAATCCTTATTGTTTTCTACCAGTTAAACGAAGAAGAAGAATTTCGTCTCGATGTCTATTTAGAGACGTAGAAACGCGTTTTCTTCGAAGATAAATGTTTATCGTCGTAATCGCGAAGTTACACGCGATTTGCGTATAAGATAACTTTTGAACAATTTTCTGTGGAATATCAATAATTTTCAATCAATAATTCTGTGTAACTGCCTTGAAATATCGGCGAGGCAATTTTAATTTGAATCTCAATTACGTACGGTAGCGGTGGCGTGATACTGGAAGTATCTGCCGAATCCTTCGCTCAACCACACGTACTTCCACCACGCAGGACTGACCAAATTTCCGAACCATTGATGGGCAATCTCGTGGGCAATCACGTTCCTGATAGCTTGCTTGCTTGTGATCGATGAATGATTCTTGTCGTACAACAGTCTCGCCTCCCTGTACGTCAAGAGACCCCAGTTCTCCATCGCGCCCATCTCAAAGTCCGGCAGAGCGACCATATCGAGTTTCTCAATTTGATAGTCTTGATTAAAATTGCTCTCGAAAAAGTCCACGAGCGGAGATATTACGGACAGAGCATATTCCGTTTGTTCGATAGCGTTGGGACGTGCGTACACGGCAAATTTGTCTTCGATCCTTTTGAAGTTGAAATCCGAAACAAGAACCGCCACTAGGTACGTCGACATCTTCAGCGATTCGGAGAAAACGTAAAAGTTGTCGGGAGGGCAATCATAGCTGCAACATTTCGCCAAGAGGCCTCTGAGCAAAATTGCAATCTCGGCAAAATCGTAATTCAAATGGTCTGAACAGTTCTACACGTACTTTTCTTTGACTTGTTCTCGCTTCATATTACTGATAACATTGTGAGATTGTGTTTCTGTGCACACTCGAATTGTGAAGATTGCCTTTAGTCCTGGCTCATCGAAGCAAGGGAACATCCTCCTGGCGTGAACTGGTTCCAACTGTGTGGCGGCGAGCCAACTGGTATATCAAACGTATTATAATTTATAATCGAGTGCCTGAATTACCGCGTGAATGAAATATTGAATGAATCACAGTCTCAAAATAAATATTATAACGTTATAATGTATTTATAACACATTCTGAAATAAATATCAATGAATTGAATAAAAATAAAGATATTAAATAAAAATAGACGAAAAGATAACTTAAAATAAATATTAATACAAATTAATTAGAAATAAGTTTAATCTTATCCAGTTTCGTTATCAGCGATACGCATTACCTCAATGATCCTTCGTTATTCACGTAGTAGCTTTTGTAGAAACCACGAAGATCCGGCGCCAAAACACCTTTGTACGCGATTTCGATGGTCAGATTCATGTCAGTGTTCACTGTCTGATCGAGCTTGATCTCGAGGAAGTC
Source organism: Harpegnathos saltator (assembly GCF_003227715.2). Lineage (NCBI taxonomy): Eukaryota > Metazoa > Arthropoda > Insecta > Hymenoptera > Formicidae > Harpegnathos > Harpegnathos saltator. Next base: position 2,024,866 of record NW_020229939.1, read on the forward strand.
GTATTTGCTCACTAGCTGGTGAGTTACTTTGAGTTCGTTCTGGTCAGCTTTCACTTTCACCGAATTAAGCTCCAAGTTCACGGAATGCAGAACGATCAAATCTGTCTGTTCCGCGACGCTGACATTGATCTCCACGTGGCCGTCGAAGGTAAAGTCGCTGAGCTTAACATGCGTAAGGGTGATGATGTATTTGTAAGGAGTTATTTTCGTGGGTAGGCGATATTCCCTGGCGTTGTAATTTCGTATCCATCGGATAATAGGTCCCGAAGCGACCTTGTACCATTCCAATTCGTATCTAGCGACCTTCAAGGAGTTTGCCAGAGACTTCAGGATCGGCGCGAATTTTGTTTTATGACTGTCCACGAGATTTTCAAATTTGTTCACTACTCTGACAGTGGAGAAATGCTGCGACGCCCCATCGAGGATCGTTGCCACTGTGCTCAGTCCTCCGTAGCTGGGCAATCGCGTGTTTATCAAATTAATCGGAGAAATTAATTACACGTGATCTTACGATCCTCAAAAATTACTCCAATATGGATTAATTGATATTGTACATCGTATGGACCGAAGCGTATTTTCATCTGTACGATGGCTACTAAAGCACGGTTATCGTATTATGCAACAAATGGGACTTACTATTTCTCCATATCTTTGTAATGCTTTTCGACAAAGTCGAGGATATATTCGGCGCCGACCATGCTCGAGCAAACGGCGTCGAAGACGAGCTTGCTGTCTTGCCTGCGGATCCGATTGATCTGATAGTCGCTGATGGCATATTTCAGATACCTAAATGCAAAGAATGATATAATCGAGAGATGCATAAGTTTATAAAATATCATATGATATTAACGAAGAGAGACCATTTGCGATGACTGATGTTCCACTATTCGCGATAAAAATCTAATGGAAGAAAACGCCTACTTGTTTATTCTTACTTTTCTAAGATGGTGGTATTTAGACTGCATCCGAGAGCATTGATGATCTCTATCTGTTCGGCTGCGTTGTCGGAGTAGAGATATCGTTCCCACAAAAAATCCCAGTCATCGGATATGCCGTTTCTAATGCCTATGCAGTACGTCGTGGTCCTTTCGTTCGGTTTGATGCTGTCGAATATTGAACAACTCGATATTAGTCGATATATCCAAGTAACTGAAGAATTATCATTTATCATTGAAGTTCGAGTTGAAAGTGGAAAAGAAATACGTCATATCAACGTGCGACTATGATCGTATATATATTCTTACGGGATGGAAGGATTCGCTTTCCACTCCTGGAATTTATTGACGTAAGTCGTCACGCATTCTTCGTCGTCGAGATTGCAGGCCCAGAAGTTCAAGTCGCGTCGTAGCAAGACCGTCAATCTGTTATCATCAGCGCGGTTCTCGTGTCCCAGTTCTTTGCGTCTGTCATTGATGAGCGATAACACGTATTGCTAAAACCATGAAATTGAAATTGTACTGACTGGCTGACTGGAGGCAAGAGTCTATTCATATTGTCGAACATATAGGGTGTCTTAAAAATACCGGAACCCCCGGATAACTTTGCAGGATCAAATTTTCATGAAAAACTTTAAATACAAAAGTCGTAGAAAATCGAGCAACGGACTTGATGGTGACATTGAATTTGGCCTCGGCCATGATCTTCAAGGTCATTTGGAGGTCAACTTGCGTTTTTTAACCCCTTATCCTACCCGCTAACTCCCGATCGCTCGGGCCACAATAAACAAGAAGATCGGTCATGCGTCGAGCTATTTAGCTGTGCTCGAACTTGCGCAAAATGTATGCGTCTTATGACATGTATATTTCGGCGCAACGAAAGGAATTATCATCGATATTAGATTTTCTTTTTACTGACATGATAGGTATAAGGGTTGTTTAATTCTTTTAGGGAATTATAACCTAAACGTGTGAACGTAACGAAGAATTACACGTAACTAAAGTAAGAAAATATCGAGAACAACTGAACCACGAGTCTGACTCGTGTTGTTTATGTTTGGTCCGAACGAAGTACCACGAGTCAGGCTCGTGCTCATTGTTTTTGGCCCAAATATCTTACCACGAGTCTCATTCGTTGTTGTAGGACAAGGGATTAAATGGAAACCCTTATTTTTTATTATACTGTTTTTTTCTATCAATTAATTTGAATAATTTTTGTCTAAAACATTTTTTTATTTATCTAATATTTTTTGAGATATTTGAGGAAAACTTGATAACTTTTTCACTATTTAACCTATGGTATCTCGTTAACTATTTGTCGGAAGAAAAAGTGGTACTAGGCTTTCTTGCTTTATTTAGTTTCAAGAATATATTGTTACAACAGCGCCCTGACTTTTGCAAACTTACTGACTTTTGGAAATTTGGAAGTGGAAAGTACCACTTTTATCTTTCGACAAATAGTTAGCGAGATATCGTAAGTTAAATATTGAAAAAGTTATCAAGTTCTTCTCAAATATCTCAAAAAATATTAGACAAATAAAAAAAATGTTTTAGACAAAAGTTGTTCAAATTAATTGATAGAAAAAAACAGACCTTGAAGATCATGGCCGAAGCCAAATTCAAGGTCACCATCAAGTCCGTTACTCGATTTTCTACAACTTTTGTATTTAAAGTTTTTCATGAAAATTTGATCCTGCAAAGTTATCCGGGGGTTCCGGTATTTTTAAGACACCCTGTATACTTTTCTCATTCAGTAATTTTTATCCACTGGTTGTTTCGATACTTTTTCGTGAAAGATTTGTCAAAACTGAATTAATCACAAAAAGAATTATAAAGAATCTAGAGCAATATTGCACAAGATCGATGTTGCGTCGGTCTTTTCTCGCTTTCTAGTTTCGTGCGCTTCAACGTGATAATTAACCAACCTTGAATAAAGAATGCTCTTCGTATCCCCTGAACCGTGCGTCCAAGTAGCTTAAGCTATTTAATGCTGCTTTGAAAGGCAAGTAATCCGTTTCTCGTTTGAGGTACGTAATTCCATCTAAGACTGTCTCGTAATCTTGATACCCTGCTCTACCCAGATTTAAAAGATCGTCCACGAGGGCGGCTCTGTTTAACACATGGATGTCATCGAATTTGTCGCTATGCAAAGCATCGAAAATACGCTGCCACCCATTGCGATTGTAATTGACGCGGTAGAAACCTACGATGAAGAATATCACAACTGTTGATTGTAGCTCCCATTGGCGTGACATTCTTTCGCGTCATTACTTAATTGTATAATTTTTTTAGTGTATCACACTGGTGTGATCACATTCGACAGATGCGTTGGTATGAATTTTGCGAGTTTCATTCGCACGAATTAAGTGTTATCTACTACTAACCCGACGACTGAATGTTGAGTATCAGCCATTCTTTCGGATCGACTTGGAGATTTAGAGTGTCCTCCTTTGTGCTCAGCCAGTGTCTGGTAGTCGTGTCATCGAAATTCAGTTCGCTTCTCGTGGTCCACGTGAGGGGCACCCACCAGGTGACGTTCGTGTTTCTTCGTTCAGCGTTCAGATGGTCCAGCTTTCTCAAGAATAAGCGTTCCTGGCCAACGTGGACTACACCTTTGTCGTTGATCGCGACCGACACGACGGGGTACCCGGTCTGGGTCGTCCAAGTATCCATTATTGTTTTCACAGAAGTTTCGGAGAAGAACTCCGATGGAGCCGCGCGATTCATTCGAGCTTGCAGTACCGTCCATAAAGCATCCGGGCGACCTATTCCTTTCTCTTTGCTGAAAGGTATATTGCGATCGTCGAACAGTCTTGATTATCAAACATCGTGAAGAGGAGCATGGATTATTATCGTTAAGGCGATGGATTGTAAATATAGATTATTAATGCATTAATCGGCATCGATATCGCTGTTAGTCGAATTCAATTTTTCTCTTATCGTTAATTTTACATCGTTTTATCCGTTTTTAAACGTTTCCACGATTTAGGAATCCAGAGTCTCTTCGCAAAAATAAATCGATCGTTACATTTCATGCAAGGACACATACTTTTTATTCAGGTAATCGCGTAATGCAGAGTTGAAAACATCGTCCCCGAAGATGAGATTCATCATGCGAACGATGCTGGCACCCTTTGAGTAGGTGATTACATCACCCATTTCGTTGATTTGCGATTGACTGGAAACTTCCCGAGTCATCGGGTGAGAAGACTCCAGACTGTCCGCTGTCAGAGCAGCTTGATGCTCGGTCACCACGAATTGCTCCTTCATGTTCCATGTCGTCTCGATCTACGGAGTTGTGGTAAGAAAAAGATTGTTAAATTGACTTCCGCAGATATCGGGGCAAGCTATTCTTTTTTATTCCTGATATCTATTGTCGTCACGATGTCGCGCGACGTGTCAAAGTGGACCGATTATTAATCTCCATCAACGGCGAGGGCAATTTTAAGCGATTACTCTGTGCGAGATCAAACTAAACTGATCTTGATTTAAGCGAAGGGAAGTTTCAAAGACGATCCCGGTCGTTCTTACTTCTGCGGTGGCGAAGTACTCGAAGTACTTGGCGAAGGCTTCGCTGAGCCACAGGCAGCTCCACCATTCGGGCGTCACCAGATTCCCAAACCACATGTGCGTGAGTTCATGTGCGACCGCAGAAGCCACGGTTTGCTGTGCGGGCGCAGACGATTCTGCCTCGTCGTACAGCATCTGAATCTCGCGATACATCACCAGTCCCCAGTTTTCCATGGCACCGGCCGAGAAGTCGGGCACAGCTACCATGTCCATCTTAGGCAGATTGTAATTTTGCCCGAATCTGTTACCGAGCAACTTGAGGGCAGTAGTGCCGACCTTCAAGGCATAAGCGGCCTGATTGAAGACGCTAGGTCTGGCCCACACTTTAAATTGACCCTGCTCGAGATGGTGGAATTCCGAAATGACGAACGCTACTAGATAAGAGGACATGGGAACGGTCTGTTTGAAGGTGTCCCATATCATGTTGCCCCTTGAAAGAACACGAATTAGGAGTAAACGTTGAAGTAGGACGAATTACGCTGGATTCTTACTGTTCGTTTAGAAGACGGCAGGCAAGAGTCTGTGAAACTTCCGCCCAATTCTTCTCTCAACAGAAATGATGGAAATGTGACGGTAAGGCGGGTAAGGGATACTGTGAATGTTTCAATGTAAAAACATTGAAGAATATTTTGATGTGGAATTGACGAAGTCTGCCGCCGCCTGGACGGACAATGAGAATCCAATCTTATTCGGTCGGGAGAGTGCTTTCTTGATGCTCACTTTTGCTTGCTCATGGCCAGTGGCATGTTGCTGAGGCATGTGTGATTCTTGTTTCTTAATATGCGAATCGTAAACATCGCTTTGAAACTCGGCTCGTCGAAACACGGAAAGGCGTGTCGGGCGTGTGTCGCTTGGAACTGCGTTGCGGCTAACCATCTGCAGTTTCAAGAAAGACCGCATTACGAGGTTTCGTAACTGTTTATTAGGTATCGTTATTTGTTTGTTTTAACATTTCCCGTTCTGTAAATTGAATATTTTGTTGAATAATATCCTAAATCGACGTGACTTACTTGATTTGCTTGTTTTCGTCGAAATAAGAACTTCTGTAAAATCCGATCATGTCGTCGCGCAATTTCCCTTCAAAACCAAAGGTAATCAATATCTGTGACCCCTTTTTGAGAGTCTTGAGAAGAGTGATGGTGTACTTTTCGGTGACGTTGTCGTAGCTGTCTGAATCGCGTATGTTTGTTTGGTTTATTAAAACGGACTGCGAATTAATCTTAAGATCGCCCACGTTCAACGTGATTGAATCAGTTTCTTGTTCTACTGCAGCACTGATTATTACGATTCCATCGAACTTAAAGGTGTTTTGTAATTCCGGCATGAACATAATCTCGTACGAAATCGGTTTGATGGACGTCGGTAATCGGTAGTCGACGGACTTATCGTCTTGCGAGAGACTCACGTCTCGCCTAAATATATCTGGATGAGTAAAATTTGTCAAGATTTATTATATTATTTGATCGTATTTGTTAAGATTTGTATTATTGTATTATATTATTATTATATTATTGTATTGTATTATTTTAGTTTTTATTATTTCGATAGTATAAATTTGTATTCATCGAAAATGTTTATAAAATGCGGATATATTCTCTTACATTACTTTTTATTCTACTTCCTTATTGACATTTCTTAGAATATAAGAATCGAATATAATATAATTATTATATTATAATAATTATATTATATTCTCGAATATAATATAATAAAATATAATTATTGAATATAAGATGAGGAAGTAAAATTACCTTTGTAAGGGGAAAATTTGGCCGCCGCATTTTGCGTGCTGAGTAACGCGATCAAGACGTAGAATAACACATATTTCCGAGAGACCCTCATCGCGAAAGACGATTGCTTAATATCTTAAACTGCATTAATAATATACTATAATAAGTAAATATAATAAATAAATTGTAAATAATTAATTACATTGAATCAGTAACTGTGTTGCATTGCATTTCTAAGATTGACACACAATGCAGACGTGTTCGGCTGCTTGTCTTAGTTATTTATCATTTAAAGAGATAATATATATATTCGATGAAGAGATAAAATATTTCCTGCTAAAATTTAGATACGAAAAATGCAAAGATAGCATGAGCTAGTTATCATAATTATGATAATTTTAGATAATTTTATATAAGAGAGAGATTATGATAATTTAAGATTTTTTTTATTTAAGATAATTTTCTCTGTAATATTCAAGAAATAAAAAAGTTTCTATTGAGGCATTTTTACTATTTAGAAATAGTTTAGATTGTACTTACTTTTGCTAAACGTAGTGATCTTTGCTCGCTTATTATTGATATCGTCGTTCATTCATGATCACAATTTTCTATTCGTTGGATGAAGTTCCGGTAATTACTAACGCACAAACTAAAGCTACATGTAAATGCAAGAACGTGTCTTGGAATAGTTTCTTCACTTTTATTAACGCACTACAAAAGGAATTTAGAGTGCAATTATTTTTTTCACTGACTTACGACCAACACACACTTGTTTCACATATTCGGTTTTCGGAATACGTTTTGAAATATATAATACACTTCTTCGACGGAATCTGTCGAACGCTTAACTGTTAAATGCGCTTCAATTTTGTATCTGTGTGTTAATATTACTTACGATATCGTTGCGATTATCTTATCGTGAGTTAAAACGATGGCTATGTCATCGTTTCTTTATGAAATCAACATCATCTTGCGTTTCTGCTTATACAAAATATGTGATCTATTATTGAAAGTTAATAATTAAATTTATACCTAATAACTCTGCAATAAATGAATAAGGAAAAAAGAATGTGAGATTTCTTTTATAAGCAACGTTTCTTTTGTGAAATCTTTTATGAAATCAACATTATCTCGCGTTTCTGCTTATACAAAATATGTAATCTATTATCGAAAGTTAATAATTAAATTTATACCTAATAACTCTGCAATAAATGAATAAGGGAAAAGAGAATGTGAGAGATTTCTTTTTTAAGCAACAGAATGTCTCTACAGGAACGGTTACCTTTGAAATCACTCAACTATTTTAAATTTAGAATGGAAATGAAACATTCGATCCAGACACGGGCAAAGGAAATATTGCGCTTTATACATTTGACTTTTCAAAACTGATCAATCATAATCGCAATGAGTACGAGAGCTTTACTTATCTGGCCTTTGCGCTTATAAAGCCGTTGAGCTCATCGCATCTACGCTGCGTTAAACATAGCAGCGGTCAGAGTGACACCAGATGTGAATTTTCACATTAAATCTTTACATTGATTGTTTCCAGTCATTTTGTGTGAAGATTCTGTAATAAAACCTATACTGTACCAACGTTATTTTGTAGACTGTGCAGCTTTATTTAATCTAGCTAGCAATTAGTCAGCTAGGTGATGGATTTCGTAAACGTGACTATAGCAGATGTATATGAAACGTTATCGTATTCACACCGACGATAACAATAAATTTCTTGATATTTGTTATCTCAAGGAGTAAAACCGATTGGAAGTCATAAAATGAACAAACGGTATAAAGTTTTCTTTTTTTGTTGATCTGTAAGAAATTATGGCTATGTCAATCATATCTGTTTCTTAGCGATTAATTACAACAAATGTAATGTTAACACGATATCTTTTTATTGTGCTTTAAATTTAGACTTTTAAAAATGATGTTAGACTTTAGTATATCTGTTTATATATCTTGTATTTATATATAATATACTACATATATGTGGAACAGGAAATTTATAAGTCGTGTAGCTCATATAATGCTTAAGATATGGCTATAATAGCTTTATTATTATTTACAATATTCTTATATTTGTATATTTGTATATTCTTATATTTGTATATTCACATTTGTATATTCGTATTAAGTGCTTGCTAAATATGTATCACGATATCTTATTGTCTAGTATATTATGCATCGCAACGGAGAATTCATTATTCTCGAAGGCGCTGTGAATTTTTGCTAAATTATCTCTGACTCTCGCTAAATGTTGTTTCTTGTAAATTAATAAATCGCTTACATCGATTTTATGTTGATGGGCGAATGTTTTTATCTGCAAAAAAATATCCCACGAATATAGCTAACTTCTACTGAGGCAGTGAGCGAATGAAGTAAAGTAAGAAATAAGAAAGCATCGAACCTTTTCAATTTGATCCTCGTTGACACTTTTCTGAATCACCAGGCTAAAAACAGGAATTTCTCTCATACTGTAAAACATATGATCACGTTACTTTGGAATGATTATTGAACATAATCTCAAAAATATTTGAATAAAATCTAGAATGTCGATTCACAAATATCTTTGTGAATCGACATGAAGAAAAATCGTTCCTAAATATTAATGCGTATTTATATTTCGTGGAAAGACGATACTTACAAGACAGGGAATTGGTCCGATTTATTGAGAAAAAAATCTATTGTTTCGTCTGTATTGAACGGATTTTTGAATACGTTGTTGAAGATTTGATAATAATACATCTCTTTATATATTTCATCTCCCATAGTCGTAACATAATTTATGTGTTTTTCGATGATCTCCATATTCTCCGTGCAACCAAGAAATTTGAGGTGATATTGTACTGTTACATCATCATGGATTTGCAAAAAATTATCCCAGACAGTACTGTTAGCTTTCATCAAGCCGTAGCAGAAGATCCACTGTTGGTCGTGTAAAATTCTGACAGCGAATTAATATAAATGATTGAGCAATGTACATTAAAAAGGTCTCTCGGAGCATCGCTTTATTATTTTCTAAAGAAATAATTTTATAATAAAAATGATAATTTTATAATGAATTTCATTCATTTCTTCGATAAGCGATTTCTCTAGAACCATAATCCCCGTTGTTTTCCCAAGCAGTAAGTTATATTAAAATCTGATATAATGTAAGTTTTAATAAACAGCATATTATAGGAACAAATGTAGATCTACAAAATTTACAGGCGACGCAAACATTTTTCAGACATACACACAGTTTCAGTAAAACTTACTTGTTTGCGATTGGGTCTTGTACATACGCGAGTAACTTGGCGGTAGCTTTCGTTTGACATTCTGCATGTCCATATTTACAAGTATATTCGCCGAGGAGGGATCTGGTCTTTATAGTAAAAGGGTCGTCGTCAGGGCGACCATCAAAGTCGACATTCTCAAGTATCTTGCGCGTCAGATTGAAGATGTACGACTTGAAAGAGATATTTTACAATGACCAGCAATTGTTTCGCGAGTTGAACAGAGCGATCAGAGACAGCTTGCTTAAGCAGCTCCATTTCCAAGCAAATGAGTTTATACGAACCAACTTTCCTATTGATCCGCTGAGTTTCAATAACGGGACGTAACGTTATATCTTACCTTGAAGATAGCTGCCCTTTCGGGTATCTGCAGATAGAGATCCAACTTTTCAATGATTCTGAATGCCGTCTGCCATACGACACAGTCGGTCTCGCGCGACAAATAGTTCATAATTTCGAAGAAGGTGACGAGGTCTAGCTGATCGGTCTGCGTCATGAAAAAAGCGTCGTCGATTATCTGAGCGCGATTCAAAACGGGGATCTTGGCGTAGTCGTCGGAGTTGAGAATTGCGGCGATCCGTTTCCAGTTGGTCGTATCGTAATTTACACGGTAATAACCTGTTGAGTAGAAGAATGTAACGAAGCTTTTGCGATACATCTTCTTTATCGTAGATCGATCGTCAGAAATGATCTAAACTATAATTCATTACGTAGCTGAAATAACTGAGAGCGCGTCCCGTAATTATAATATATAAATCTCGTTCGATTTATGTATCTATCTATTTTACGAGCTCACTCGTTACCCGTTAATTGTTTATTCACAATGATCCAGTCGTCGACGTCCACTCCCTCAAGTGTTATAGCCTCGTCTTGCGGTCTTAGCCAGTGTGTGGCCAATGTCGACGAGAAGTCTGGGTTGGTTTGCGTCGCAAAGTTCAAAGGGACCCACCATTTCGCGTTGCTTCCCTCGTGCATTTTGTATTGAGCTGCCTTCTGTGTCGCTTCGATGACGCCATTCGCGTAATCACGTTCGATCGTCACCACGGGATAGCTCGCCTGCTCGAACCAAGCGTCCATCACTTCCTTCACATTGAAATCGTCATGTGGCACGTCGGATTCGTCGAGAGCGTCTTGCAATGCTTTCCATAAGTCGTCTGGCGTGGCATTGCCGTATGCGCTAAAAATCAATAAGGCGATACACTAGAACGGTCGCGAATTTGAATTTGCAAAGGGAATTTTTGAGGCGTCCAGCGAATGATACTAACTTTGCTCGAAGATACTTTATCAAACCATCCCGGAATACATCTTCCCGCAGAAAGTGCGATATCATTCGTAATAAGATAGCGGCTGAAAGATGAAAATTAGAATTTTTAATTATCTTTATAATCGCGCTATGCTGCAGACATCGCACGTACTTTGTACACTTTGCATACTGCAAAGCATATGCGATATTTGCACATCTAAATAAAACTAAATAAATATATGAGCTTCTCTTACATTTTGTATACGTGTTCTCGGAGTAAGCTTCGTAAAGGTTTGACGTGATATTTATATTAATCGGCTTAGCCCATTTTGCGATATCTCTACCAAGCGTCGGCTGCATATTCTCGACCACCAAATAATCCATTAGTCGCCATTCCTTGAAAAGCTGAGAACAAAAATCGACGATGTCGTGAGAGGAACAATAAAGATAAAAATGAGGAGGAAAGTATGAAAAAAAGAAAAAAATTAATGTACGAGGTAGAGATGTGCGAATCAAGAATTTTTATATCAAATCTAATCGAATCTCATTTTTTAAATTCGAATTCGAATCGTATTGAATCTATGAAATTTCACTCGAATTTGAATCGAATCGAATGAAATCGAATCAAATCATTAAAAAATTTAACATGACTATTAAACATGCAAATATGGATGGAAGATTCTAATATAAAAGGGAATATTGATATTGTAATATCATCTTGAAGTAAAATATATATTTAAATATTTAAAGTAATTTATAGTTATTAATTATAAGTTATTAATTATAAGTTAAGTTAATTACAAGTTAAGGATTCAAACATACAGGCCTAGGTGGCCCGTTTTGTAATTGATGCACGCAAACGGTAATGTATTTAATTCCTATTTGTATTATTCGAATTCGAATTATAGAGATTCGGATTCGAATCGAATCGAATTACATTAGATTCGATTCGATTCGATTCGAATAGTTCGCACATATCTGGGGGCGGCGGTTAGTGCAAGTAGTATCTGCGCAGTACGCACAGCCGCCACTGCCGTCCCCCAAGAGAGTACCCCCTAGGTGTTTTAGCCGGTGCGAGTCCGGCATAACCCACAGGTTCCCCCCCCGGGCCTGTGGGTACCCATAAGGGGTTTCACCTGGGTTATCAAAAAAAAAAAAGTTCGCACATATCTAGTACGAGGTATAGCTCGTCGATTATACAATCTGTTTCGATACCTTGTCAGTAATGTAGTATTTGAGGTAAGTCGATGTTCCTTCGCTCAACCAGAGGTAATTCCACCAAGTCGGGCTGACTAGATTCCCGAACCACTGATGCGCCAGCTCGTGAGTGATCGTCATAGTGTTGTACAGCTTCAAGTCTATCAGCTTCATAGGGATGTACAGTTCTGTTTTCATGAAATTGCTCTCGTTGTAAAGTAGCACGTCCTGCCTGCAAATTGATCGGACGAATACGATGTCCGTTTGTCGAATTTTCTCTCGTTACTATTCGACTCTCATTCATGTTTTTGCTTCGGTTTTTTTCCAATTTCTTGATAATGTGATTATTATTTGTTACGATTTCTTTCGTTAGGCTCAGACAGTTTCAAAGCGCAGACAAAAATATAATCGTAAATATAGTTAACCATAATTTTTAATAGAGAGAGAACTCCTCACAACAGAGTTTTATTTATCTCTTGCTTTTTCAATCAGAGCCACATAGAGATTACAGTTATTTTACTCTATTTTATTACGTTGCTCATTTCTACATAAAAAAATTAAATAAAAAAAAATTAAGTAATCGAGCAAAACTACGCGCTGTAATATTCGCGAATGTAGTTATCAAGGCGACTGTGGATCTTCGAACGAGGACTGCAAACCGCAGGTACTTACTTATAGACGATCATACCCCAGTTCTCGGTGGCTCTGCTCGAGTAGTGAGGTGCCACTACGTGGTCCATCTTCGGCACGGGTACGGTGCTGTTGGTGAATTCCTCGAGTACACGCGTCGCCTTCTCGGCGACATCCAAGGGGTACGCGGCGAGCTGAAGCATGTGCTTCGGCGCCCATATCCTCATGGTGCCGTCCAAATTTGAAATATAATCGTAATCGGCGATCACGAAGCCCAACACGTTGGTGGGCATCACCGGCGTTGTCTCGAAGAGCGTCCACACCTTTCCGTCCGTCGCGTCGACTTGCGACCGCGCGGACGGCATGTTCGACAAGGCCGTATAGTTGGGGTAATGCTTTATGGAGAATTTGAAGGTTGCTTTCATGGCTGGCTCGTCCCAGCATGGAAACGCCTGTCGCGCATTGGCCGGTTGGAAATGCGTTACCGCCAACCACCTGTAAATTGATTATAGGTCGCATCTGATGCATGAGCGTTGTCACAGTATCAGTACAGCGTCGCGCCATATGGCGATTGTGCAATTATCGTGAGGGAGCAACAGGTCGCGTAAACGTTTACTATGTTTACTAACGCAATAATCGGGGACAATCGAGCGAGTTGAATGTGGCCGGCGCGCATAGTAAGGGCGATTAATCACTCGATATTCTATTAATTTTCGCAAACGCAGTTATGATGAACGCGAATTTGACTCCTCCTTTATCCTCTGTGTAATGGAAGCGTAGATGTTGTCTTCACGATTTTGCTGCGCTGTAACCTTGCAGGTTACAACGATACAAGAATGCAACGATATAAGAAGATCGACGAACCGGAGATAAAGAGGGGAAGAGAGAAAGAGAAAGAGATCGTCGACACCGAAGCATCGATTGATTAACAACATTGATTAGCAAACAATTCGTATTTTCACAGAAGCTCCTTGATATCGTATCTGCGTTATCTGCCCGCATTTTTAGCGCGATCTATCGCCCGTTGTTAAGCATTACATTTTTCCTCCAATGTTTTTACTCACACTTTATTGCCCTCGTTATTGGTGTAGAAACTCCTGTAGAATCCGCGACCGGTGGGTTTGATTACACCCACGAACTTCAAGTACAGCGTGTACACGCCGATCTCCACGGGGTCGTCGAATCGTAGGATTAGCATTTCCGAGTTTCCGTCGTAATCGTGCAGCTTCGGAACATAATTCGCCACGGTCTCGTTTGCACTGGACTCCTCGACTCTGCGAGTCAATTTCGTTTTCCACTTGTCCACTATGAGCTGCCTGGTATGCAACACAACAGTGTCGGTCGGCTTGAGCACCTTCATCTCGATGCCGGTTTCGCCGTTGAAGGTGAAGTTATTCTCCACGATGTGCGGTATCAATCGTATATCGTAATGAACAGGTACAACCTGCTGCAGCAAGTTCAAATGAAGATCCTCCTCTCCTGCCAGCGAGGTCTCGTTATTTCGAAGCGGGACTGCCCGGCCTGTGACAATTAGCACAGCCGCCATCAGTAAACTCTTGACGATCGCCATAACGCGATGATTCTATGATGCAGTTACACAATTATTCCGCGTCACACCGCGCCTACTGTTGTCGCAGACTGTCGCGGAATAATCCTCTCCGCTTTTGTACGATAATCGAGACGCTTGCTATTTATCACAAACACGGTTGTTCGCAGAAATCCCCAGAAGAAGAATATTATCATCTTTGACGGTCCCACGGGTCATCAAAACTGCTGTGTTTAGCCGCGTTAAGTTCGTAAATTACGGTCGTTTACAAGCGTGGAGATAACGAGGAACGTATCGAAAGTAATAGTGGAGCGCGATGTTCCGTGTAGAACGTCCCGATAATCGTATCATAGAAAGAATTACATGATATAGATTCTTCTCTCACTTCAAGACTTGTCAACTGCTTCGTTTCGAATTGCCTAATCAATGGTCGTTGTTAAGTCGTCTTCGTTCGCTGACATTGAAATCCGGAAAACTGTTGCAAAATCAAATTTCATAGCCTGAATGTCGTACATATGTATTTTAATGTGCAGACAAGCTTCTTGTTTCAACAGAGGATTATATTATGTTATTGTTTCGAAAGTCTACAGTGACGATCTAAATGCAGTTGTAAGTAGACTCTGCGGTATTACACCTTCGGCAGAAACCTGTCTCTTCAAGTAATCAAGTAATCAAGCGCGCAGATCGGCGATTGATAATAACATTATCGCAATCGGCATTAACTACTTGGGTTTATCGTCACGAAATAATACTTTCTACATGCGGCGCGATAAAATCGCATTGACCTATTTGCGGATTCTTGCGGATGCCGATTCTTTATCGGAGTTCTTTAACGCATCCATTCGCGGATTTCTCCGAAAGAATTGACCTTTGCCGGCGTGACTGTCGCTTCCTAGTTGGCATTTCTCGTATCTCTCTATTTGTACACTCGCGTCGCGTCCCGTCATCGCGAATGACATTTATCGCTCTTACGTTGAGTTCATATGAAGCGTAAGTCATCGACGTAACTTGATAATCTTTGCTCTCCGCGATGCAATGGCAAATCGGTCGAAGAGTAGACGACGAAACACCACCTATTTGGAGTTCCGCTCAGAGATGACGCTGTCAGCGATCATCTCGACGGCTATTGCTATTGCTCACGTACGTACAAAACTGACGGATCTCTCTTTCTCTCTCTCCTCCTCTCTCTCCCTCCCTCCCTCTCTCCCACTCTTTCCCTCTCATTCTCTCTCTTTCTCTCTCTCTCGACGTGGTTGAACTTGAATTCGCCTGATTCCTCGGTCGAATTTTGCGCGCCGTCGCACAGTGAGGCCAGATAACATTCTTTCTGTCAAAATTCTCTAGAGACCTGAATTTCCAACCGATCATCGACACCAATGTATGAGGTTGATCCTGAATAAATTCCGAAGAGATCTGTCTTGCCAAAATTAAAAAAAAATTTTTTTCTCGAATTACTAGCCCCAAAAGAGGAAAAATTATCGTTAAACGCGAGAAACTTGTGAAATACTCATTATTCGACACTTATTTCTATCTAATAGCGTATTCAGCGGATTGAAACTATGAAACCAATCAACATACATCTCGAGATTTATCGATCTTGAATCAGAAACCCATTGACCCAATACTTATATGCCCAAAATACAAAAACATCAAATAAGACCCGTTAAGCACAAAACCGAGGGATTTTAATCCTTAATTCTTTCTTAATGTGGGCTGAAATGATGAGCTTTGAAATTCTGAGTTTTCTGGAAGGTTAAAAAGGTAATTATAAGTTTTGAGGTCTCGCATTTAGTATCCATAGACTCGAACCCATTGAGGTCGAAACCCAAGACACTGTACTTTAAACAATAAACTTTTAAGACAAACCCTAATGAGACTAAACCCATGAACCCTGAACCGATAATTTTTTCAAAATTTCGGCTAGACATATCTCTTTGAAATTTATTCAGGATCAACCTCATCTATTGGTGTCGATGATCGTTTGGAAATTCAGGTCTCTAAAGAATTTTGAACTAAGAAATGTCATCTAGCCCCACTGTGCGTTGCCTCCTCTGTCGACTCTAAACTCCGTTCTCGGATTTTTGGGATTCACCGCATCCCCGTCCCGAGGACATCCACGGACGTTTCCGTTTGAAAGAAAATATTTCAGATGCACGCTTTGCCCTACATAAACTTCAAATAATATAATGATATAAGAATTATATAAGTATATTTTTGTATAGGCCTAAATTATGGATCAAAGCTTGCAATCGTACGATTGATAGAGCAACTGAAGAATTGCATAAAAATTATCGAATTTGAAGTGATCATTACGACGAAAATATGTATCTGAATGATTTGTGTTGATAAATCCGAGGCAACTCGAAACAATGCCAGTGAATGGTATATTTCCAGTAAGAAAATATTTCGGCTTTAATCATTCTTTCATTATTACAGGAAATTTTCGAGAAAGAGTTGAGTCTAACGACTCGTTCGTTAGCCCACGGCGGCGGAGATTTTCGAGAAAGAGTTGAGTCTAAGGACTTGTTCGTTAGCTCACAGCGGCGCAGATACATGACGAGCTTTCGCGGTTCGCTGGCTAGCGATGTCGCACGAGTCCTGCGATATCTCGCAGCTCGTTGCAACCTTCTCGATTATCGAATCTTTGCAAAGTTATCCGAGTTCATTGCTCGCACCAATGAGGCTTCTCTCTTATGTTTCAGGTGCTCGGCAACAAGAAATATTCGAGAGTTGTTATCTCGAGCGGTGTATTCTTTTGGTCTTCATTTGCATTTGAAGAGTGATCTGAAGCGTCACGTTTTTCCCAGAGCTCCTGTATTCCGGCCGTCTGATCTTCCCTGGGATCGACAGCTTCCTGAGTTCCTACATTCCTGCGTTCCCGCCGACCGGTCTTCCTCAAAATCGTCGGCTGCCTGGTGATCCTGCGTTCCCACCGATCGATCTCCCTCGGAATCATCGGATTCTCGGTTTACTGCCGTTCCTGTACTCCTGATTTACCGCCGTTCAGCCTTCTTCGGGCCACCAATTTTATTCTTTGTCGCCAAGTTTTCTTTTTCCATTAAAATACGCGAACAGACAGTGCCAGATCATTATATTCAAAACAATTCGAAAACTAGACTTCTTCCTCGAGCTATACCAAATGTAACACAGACCACATCAAATTTTATGACAAATTTAGATTGTGATACTTATTTCAAGAGGTAATATTTTGCTCTATATTTTTATTTAATTAAGTTATACTAATAAATATTTTTCACAGAGAATACAGAGAATATAGAGAAGACAGAATGTGAACAGGAATTGCATCAGGAATCAGAAATGACAGTAAGCCAATAATTATTCAGTTTATATTTTTATTTATGCCCAACACTCCGTTAAAAGAATATAAAAACCAGAGGAATATAATTTCTTCCTTATATTCAGTAAACTGCTATTCCTCAATAAGAAGCAGTTCGTTCTATATGTTAAAACAAATGTAATGCTGGTCGTGGACCGTAGACTGTGCGATTTCATACAGGACATACAGGAGTCCTGTCTAACTCATATAAGTTAGGTTACGAATATATTTTACCTTCACCATTCGGAGGCGATACAGCAACCCACTTGCAATGGCGCTCGGCCATTTTATTCTTCATTGCGACAGACTTCACGAGCTCCGGAGACGGTTCTTGTAGATCATATGCCCAACCAATTTTTGCAAAGAAATCGATGAACATAGTCGCAAAGTTGTATGTGTGTGTACCGAATTCAGATGCTTTGTAGTCCCATGGGAACACGTGATGATAATTATGTGAACCTTCGCCGAAAGAAACTATTGAGACCATCACGTTATTGGTTGGTTTAATATGCCTGTCATTCAAATAAATCGCAACTATAATTTCTTTAAGCCTCATTAAATTATTAGCAAGATGTGGTTTGCTAATTGCCAAATATCTTAGTATTAGTATAATTATAGCTTAGACGTACTGTATGTATGTAATTAACTTTCAATAAACAGGTGAACAGAGATCTTACATGTTATACGGTTTTGTACCCCACATGTGAGCGAAACTATTAATACTACTCGCACCATGGACCCCGAATATATAACTCAATAAATGCAATTTCAATGACATTGTCCATGTTTCGTTCCACCCGTAAACGGGCATCACAATCGGTATCATATGGGCGAAAATGAAAGTTAGTTTCCAAAAATGCCTGCGGAAACAAGTAAAATTACAACATTAAAAGTAATTTCTCAATGATATTAAATTGATATTCAGATGGACAGGTTCCGTGTCCAAGAAGTACACCGAGAAAAATACGATCAAATTCAATATATCTAGATTCATTCTCTTTTACTTGTCAGGCATTAGATTATAACAGGATATGTTATATAAATGGACAAGGACTCACTTATCAGCGAACATAACGAGAGGATCCGCCTTAATATCGCTTATATCGATTTGTTGACCTTTTTTGATAACCTCAGGATGCCTTTTTACCATCAGCCACCCGAGGTGAGAAAAGAAGAATCCTCGATTGCTGTTATATGGATCCGCGTCTGTATCCACGTATTTATGATGTATCCGATGATTTTTGACCCAACAACTGATATTGATCTAAGGAAGAAAATCGTCGTAAGGAAAATATTATCTTGTTTCATTTCTTTTTCGTCCATTTCTTCCTCTCACACTTTGTCTGCGGTGAATTTAAGCAGTTGTGTGTGTTTACCTGGCCAGCTGTGAGATGGCAAAGAAGAAGTATGATTTTAAATGGCAATTTTGCTTTGAAACTTCGATGCGACCAGTAACGATGAGCAGCAGCGGTGAAGCCCATCCCTTGAATTGCGCAAATAAAGATATCTTGAAGTAAAATACATTGAGTCTATTAATTATCATTATTATAAAGTTCTCCGCAATATAATCAACAATCTATCTAGCTATTGTTTCATACGTAACGATCTAAGCGCTTCATCTCTCAAATTGTACTTACACCAAAGGACTGTCCTGATATCCATTGTAAAGTCGATAGTAAACAAGCTGTACAATGCACATAAATGCCAAAAAGTTATTATAGTAACATTGCGCCATTTTATATTTGGTAGATAATCTATCCATTCCTTAATCACTGAGTGCAAACTATTTCCTCTGTACGTAACATGTTTGTTTTCTATTTCCGACGTAGCCGAAGGAGGTTTCTCTTGTATTCCAACATTGGCGTTCAAAGTGTTGGATGTCATCGTAAGCTCGTTTTGCCGTCTTTGGAATGCGCCACTATAGTTTGCTGCTTAATAATCAATGAATTTGTCTGCTTACGGGAATTGCGTGCGGGCAATTTTGTTTCGTATGTTTCATTATATATAGAATTTATGTCAAGCTTATAATAATAATGTTATACACGGGTGCAATAGTCGAGAGCAAGAAACCTTGTATTATTAATAAAGAAGATTTGTGAACAACAAAATCGGTAAAGTGTTACTTTTTCTATATATTTTCCCACAGTTTATTTTATTAATAATATTGCAAAAGTTGGAATTCCGTTTTTTAAATGGATTATGCTAAATTTAATTACCTCATAATATTACATTAAAAGAAATTGATGGATAGCACGTATAAACATATAATTGATCTCAGTCATCAGTTAGTGCCTCAAATAATTTTTGTTAGAATGATAAACCTATTACGCCATCATATATTTCTGAATACATTTCGTCATCATGTCATATGTTATATTCTATCGCATAGTGTTAATATTATTATCAGTTGCAATAATATTAACAAAATATTGTCGTGTAGGAAATTCTTAATACGTTTCTGTCATTTATTCTTTGAAAATTAATTTCAGAAGAAAACCGTTGCCACTCTAAACTTCTAATGTTTTATATTTATTGCTTATTAGATTTGTGGTCGAAAAAAAGGTCATACAAATATTGTATAATGAGCTAAGAGCTGATAGTGAGTGTTCTTGAAAATAAATGGCAAATTTCTCATTCATGGAAGTAGAATCCGATCGTTCCCGTCTGTTTCGTAATGTACTATCATTATTCGCGTCGTTATATTTGTCGCGTCGTTACATCGTTACCTCCTACGGTTTTAGTGTTACTACTCCTGAAGTTTTAGGAAGTATGTTGAAAGACGAACTGCGGTCGTGCGACTAACTTACCGATAGAATATATACCGCATTTATTAATGTATGGAAAACATATTCAATTTTGTAAATGTATTCGTTACATGTGTTTACAAGTAGTGAATGAGTTTCCTTACTTGGCAATAATGGAATATACAGGATGTCTCATTTTAAAGGATCGACTCAAATATCTCAGAAATATTATGTTAAATCGAAAAATGTTTCAAATAAAAGTTGTATGGTTTTAAGGAATATATAAAACAACTATATCAGTTTGTTTATAGATGGCGTCACTTTCGAGATATTCGTTGATCATTTTCTTAAATGGGAGCCCCAATTTTGTATTACATCATCTTTTTCTACTAATTAATTTGACTGCACACGATCATATAGTAAACATACGGTGAAGCAGCCGCGGTAAAAAGTACGACAATAACGTCTCATTTATTTAAGATTCATGAAATATCATTATTTCCACCTTATTGTATTCTTGTCTCGTTGTTTTTCTCCAATCTTTTCCTTTCTCTTCCTTTTATGTTTGTTCTTTTAGTACTTTTCACATACAGGATGCCACACCATTGCGAGATTCCGTTGACGTTTAGTATAAAAGTCACATAATTGGGCACTAATGACACGCAGTCGAGAACCTTAATTAGTATTATTATGTATCAGTGTGTGAATATTAATAAGGAAAGTGACGGTTGGGCAAAGATAAAGTACGAAATTCGGATTGATCTATTTTAACTATAACTTTAACTATTTTAAATATAATTCTAGCCTCGTCTAATCGCTTGTGCAGTCTCCCATTCGGTATTTCCATTTCACACTTGCTAAGTTGATTTCCAGCTTAACGCGAAACTATAACGGGAATTCCGTGATGCAAAGTCACCTCGGACGTGAACTGCGGCAGTGAGCTATTTTGCTCATTAGATTGCATGAAAAATACCTAATTTGTCTGTATAAGTATATTTGTCTTATTACAAGCGCTCAATATCGATGAAGATTGCGATTGAGTACTGTGGTTCAAAATTAATCCTGATGCACGAAAGTATGGAATACAGTGACGTCACGAACGACATAGGATTAGTACTATAGAGTGGCTCCTCATTTCAGGTAGGTTGAGTGCAGAGATAGAAAGATGAGAGAGAGAGAGAGAGAGAGAGAGAGAGAGAGAGAGAGAGAGAGAGAGAGAGAGAGAGAGAGAGAGAGAGAGAGAGAGGGAGAGAGTGAGAGAGTGAGAAAGGGAAAGAGAGAAATCTTCGAGCACGAGTGTCAGAGATGAACTCGGCGTTTTATTAAAAAGCATCTGATTGTGATCGGGTCGGTGAGAAGGACAACGTTGTCTTTCGCTCGATGATAACTTCTCATATAATGTATGTCCTTCCAAATGCAACGTGCATAATGTATATAGATAAGACCGATAATTAGAATGCACATGTCAGCAACGTATCGCAAAACAAGGTTTTACCGATACCTGTGGCATGAAGGTTAGACGATGAAGTCATAATTGCATGTTATTCGTCGTTGCGCGCTATCGTTCGTTTTGAGGAATTGTCTGCAAATACTCGAACTCGCGCCGATAGATAATTGTCGAATGGTTTACGACGGGTCTAACAGTTGAAAGCGAACCAGTGAGACAGTGTATGTTTTCATAAATTCATTAAATTATTCGAAAATATAATGTCGTGGATAAAGGAGCGCACTTTGAATTGGTTTCAATTTTTGGCTGCGAAGATTATGAGAATTGGCCATGTGCCCAGGCATGTAGCGTTTATAATGGATGGCAATAGACGTTATGCAAATAAGAAACATGTGGCAAAAGTAGAGGGACACACAAAGGGGTATATATTTTTGACAAACTTTCAAATAACACTTATGAGTTTAATCTCTTATCAAACTTATGTTTTCTTTTGTCTTACAACAGGTTTAACATGTTAGCAGACACGTTGAGTTGGTGCACGGATCTTGGTATTACAGAAATGACGGTGTATGCTTTCAGCATAGAGAACTTTAAACGTAACAAAGAGGAAGTTGATGCACTTATGGAGCTTGCCAAACAAAAATTTGAGCGTCTCTTAGAAGAGAAGTATGTTTATCATTTTTAATCAAACATATTACAATATACCCATATATTTTCAAGGATAATATTTGCAGGGATAAACTGATGGAGCGTGGGATATGCGTTCGTATAATCGGCAATTTGTCATTAATTCCAGAAGACATATGTAAATTAATCGCTAAAATTATGACGATCACTAAAGATAATAATAAAGCATTTTTAAATATTGCTTTCGCTTATACATGTAAGTAATCATTTTATTTATTGCATTTATTGCATATAAATTTCTTCATAATCAAATGAAAAACACACTCTAATATTTCATATACAATATATACAGCAAGAGATGAAATCACCTGTGCAATTAAGGATATAGTTAAAGGTGTAAAACATAATGAAATTGTACCGGAAGACATCAATGAAGACCTCATTTCTAACTGTTTATATACTTACAATTCTCCAGATCCTGATTTATTGATTCGCACCTCAGGAGAAGTCAGACTCAGTGACTTCCTCATGTGGCAAGTAAGAAAATACATTTTCTACTTTGAGTGTTTTTTCTTTACAACTTGTAGAAACAGACTACATAACTATAGAAACAGACTAACTATATACCTAAAATGTATTTTTATCTAAATCATTTTAGATCTCCGATAGTTGTGTCTACTTCACTAATGTATTGTGGCCCGAGTTCACCATATGGGATTTTCTTAGTGCAATTTTATATTATCAGAGGTGTTACTCTGATTTGCAAAGAGTTGCAAGAATACAAAATTCAAAATCAATCACGCATAACTACAGAGCGTTTACATATGTAAATAAGTTGCATCATGAACGTCAGGTTATGATTAAAAATATGTACCTTTCAGCAGTTCAATCATAAAAAGAAAGACTTTTGGAAGAGCGCTACATATTCCTGTGAGTACAATTATCAGTCAAACATGCTGAGGAACTGGTAGGTGTATGTATAAATGCATATGTGTGTGATACATACACATATTATTTCAAATTAATTTGTCAGAATAATATAATTTATTGTTCTCTCAATTTTTATGGACATAAACTCTATCACATAAAATTCCTAGATATATAATTTATCAACTTATTGGTGTGTACACTGTGAAAAATGATTAAAATGATATATATATACAGGGTGAAAAAAACCCCGGAACCCCTGAAAATTTCGAAAAATATATACTTTATAAAAAAATGTTTCAGACAAAAGTTGTAGCGTGGAAAAGGATCTATTTACGTATCTTAACAATTTGACCTTGGGTGGCGTTATCAAGGTCAGGATAAAGTCACCTCGGATATTTTAAATAGAATCCCCAATATTTGATTGCATGTGCTTATAGCCCTTCTTCAGACCTTTTCAAAGCACTATGGTTTTATTCAATTTGAATAAGCTGTTTCGAAGTTATCGAGTTGTTTAAAGTAAGATATCTAACCAACTAAGGCAAGATCGGGGGATGATCCAGCCAACTAAGGCAAGATCGTAGGATGATCCGGCCAACTAAGGCAAGATCGTAGGATGATCCGGCCAACTAAGGCAATATCGTAGGATGATCCGGCTAACTAAGACAAGATCGGAGGATGATCCAGCCAACTACGGTAAGATCGGAGGATGATCCGGCCAACTAAGGCAAAGTCGGGAGTTGTCTGGCCAACTAAGGCAATACTGGAAAGCTTTAAAGTAATTGTTCAAAATGTCCGCCATCAACAGTTTGACAATAAGCTAATCTATCGTAAAAAGATGAAACGGCTTTTTGAATGTAATCAGCAGGGATGAGAGCAGCTTCATCAAGAATTCGATTTCGTAAGTCATCCAAATTTTGTGGTTTCGTTTTGTAAACTCTATCCTTTAAATGGCCCCACAGAAAGTAATCGTTAGGTGATAAATCGGGTGATCGAGGGGGCCATTCTATAGGTCCTCTTCTACCTATCCATCGATGAGGAAACACTGTGTCCAGATAATTACGGAAGTCCCTTCCGTAATGTGGGGGGGCACCATCTTGTTGGTACCATGTATGTTCGAAATTGTCATCCATGATTGCTTGTGTCGCTGGAACTATTTCGTTTCTTAGCATATTCTCATATTTTATCGCTGTTAGATTTCCGTCAATAAAGAGTGGACCTATGAAAACATTATTCAAAATGCCTACCTAAACATTCACTTTTTGTGGATACTACGTGTGTGTTCCTTCAATCTAGTGAGGATTTGTATCTGACCAAAGTCTACAATTGTGTCAATTAACGTGGCCATTTAACTGAAATGTTGCTTCATCTGAAAATACTACATTTGATAGATAGTTAGGATCTTCGGCTATTTTTTTCATCATCAAATCACAAAATTCAATGCGCCTATCAAAATCATCTTCATTTAGCTCTTGTATAAGATGGATCTTATAAGGATGAAATTTATTCATTTTCAATATTTTAAGCACAGACATTTGATCTATTTCATGTTGCTGTCCTACTTTGCAGGTCGAATCATGCGGATTTTCGATAAAGGATTGTAGAACATCTAATGATTTTTCTACACATGTTGCTGATACTGGCCTACCTGGTATTGCACGATTTTTCACACTTCCAGTTTCCTGAAAACGCTTTATCGTTCTTTCAACGGTAGATTTTGAAATGACATTACTATTTACGAAAAGTTTCATTAAAAAGCCGCCTCACATCATTGTTGACCTTAGTCGATCATCCCATCCTCTCATCATCAAAAGAGATATGTGTCCTCGTTCTGAAAGACTTGCCATATTGACAAGCAGAAGTGCTAAGATTTAGTCTAATCGACTAAATTAATATTTGGATCAATTCAAAGTCTAAAAATTCTAAAGACAGTGCTGAAGAATAATAATGAGCAATGAAGTGCAATTAAGTCAGCTTAAAATTAGCTTCAAACTGTTTCTTAATAATTTTCAAAAAAATAGAGAAATTTCAATCGAGTTTGCGATTCACTAAACTGTAATGAGTATTAAATGAGTAAATGGAAGAAATAAACATCGAACAGCAGAACAGTTCAAATAAATAAATAACTGAAATAAATCAATCAACGAAATTAAGACAAGCCAATAGGAGCCAACGCCTGGAAGTTAGTCGCGCAATTATTTTTACTAGTTGGCTGGATCATCCTCCGATCTTGTCTTAGTTGGCTGGATCATCCTCCGATCTTGTCTTAGTTGGCTCGATCACTCCGACCTTGCTTTAGTTGACCGGATCATCCTCCGATCTTGCCTTAGTTGGCCGGATTATCCAACGACCTTGCCTTAGTTGGCTAGATATCTTACTTTAAAAAACTCGATAACTTCGGAACAGCTTATTCAAATTGGATAAAACCATAGTGCTTTGAAAAGGTCTGAAGAAGAGCTATAAGAATATACAATAAAAAATTAGGAGTTCCATTTAAAAAATCCGAGGTGACTTTGTTCTGACCTTGATAACGCCACCCGAGGTCAAATTGTTAAGATCGATAAATAGATCTTTTTCAACACTACAACTTTTGTCTGAAACATTTTTTTATAAAGTGTATATTTTTCGAAATTTTCAGGGGTCCCGGGGTTTTTTCTTCACCCTGTATGTGTAAAGTTTTTAGCGCTCATTATGAAATGAATATATAATAATAATTATGTGGCTGAAAAGTTTTGCACGCCACTGTAAATATAGTGTTTCATAACTGTTAAGTAGGAAACGATAATGGATGATGGCAAAAGTTGTGAGACCAACTTACAATCATATCCATCAGACGATTACATATTCAATCAGTGCATACACATATACAGTTTTCAGTCCAGGTTTTCAAGTTTATAGTTCAAAGTTTACAGGTTTAATGTGAATGCTCTTGAGGTTTTTGGGCTATAACGGCGCAGGGTTTGGAATTCATCATGTTATATTAAAATGGCCGTAACTTTGCAAGGAAAAATCGTAGATGACCATTCGACAGCTCATTTTGAAGGGAAAGAGTAGTACTAAATGATGCAATTAGAAGAAAAGAGCTAAAAATGTCGTGCGTCCTATACATAATCGCAAAAGTAGCCCAAAATGTCATTTTTCGAGTATATAATCTCAAATATCTCAAAATCCTGACGTAATGGGCCAATTCTGACCTCGGATGCGGATTCTGCGCAAAAAATTACTTGGGAAACGACCCCCAGCTGCCCAACAACAATCATGATCCCATTTTTTGTAGACTTGTGTAATTATTGTTAGAATGACAAATTTAATACGCCATCATACAGGGTGTCTTAAAAATACTAGAACCCCTGGATAACTTTGCAGGATCAAGTTTTCATGAAAAAGTAAGGAATCCTTATTTTTTATTACACTGCTTTTTCTACCAATTAATTTGAACAACTTTTGACTAAAACATTTTTTATTTGCCTAATATTTTTTGAGATAATTGAGGAAAACTTGATAACTTTTTTAATATTTAACTTACGATATCTTGTTAACTATTTGTCGGAAGAAAAAGTGGTACTAGACTTTCTTTTCTTGCTTTAGTTAGTCTTAAGAATATATTGTTACAATAGTGCCCTGATGTTTGTTAATTTGATGATTTTGAAATTTCCAAAAGTTAGTAACATTACTTCGTGTAATGGGGTTAATTTTGAGTTAAGTCTCTGTCGTACACTCACATCAAAGCAAAGGAAAGGACAATTCTGGCTTTGTGTACCGTGATCGTTATCAAGTACGGTTGTTGCAACTGCACTAGATGCGTGGAAAGCATTTTCCAGAGCCGTTCCTCAAGTCGATCAATACAAGAACAAGCTAACTGCGAACTAAATTTGCCTGTTCAGGAAGTATGCTCGAGCAAACTGCATACAATCGTAAACATGCAATGAGACAGCTGCAATAAAGAATACAACAATAACGTCACATTTATTTAAAATCTGTGAAATATCATTATTTCCACCTTATTACGTTCTCGTCTCGTTGTTTTTCTCCAATCTCTTCCTTTCCCTTCTTTTTGTGTTTGCCCTTTTGATACCTTTCACATGCGGGATGCCATAACACCACGAGATCCCGTCTAATACAAAAGTCACATAGTCGGGCACTAATGACACACAGTCGATAATCTTAATTAGTATCATTATATATCAGCATGTGAGTATTAATGAAAAGTGGAACAGTTAGACAAAGACAAAGTACAAGATTCAGATTGATCTGTTTTAACCATAATTCCAGCTGTGTCGTCTGATCGCTCGTGTCTCCCATTCGAGTCTCCCATTGCACTTTCGCTCCGCATTCGCCAAGTTGGTTTTCAGTTTAGCTTATCTGTAACGGGAATCCCGTGATACAAACTCACCTCGGACTCACCGCGAACCGCGGAGTGTCATCGAGTTAATTGGCGGCTCAATATCGCATCATTCGAAGGAGAGAAGAAGCAAAAGATGCGGCTGCTTAGAGAAATATGTAAGTTCTTTGTGACCGCACCGCTTGCGTCTGTTTTGCACACAAGAGCAATCTTTTTTCCAAAATTATTGTATTAGTTCGGTACATTGTAGCATAATTTAAGAAAATATGGGAATTAGCAATTTTTTATTTATTTACACCACTTTGAACCAACTTTCTCTCTAACACGAAAATTCGCGAAAAATCTTTGACAGGGTTTTTTTTGCTTTCAAGTCATACAATTATGCAAGTCGCAAATTTAGATTACCTAACGGTTCAAGTGATATGGAAATTTATACGAAATTTGCTATTTCTACGAACAACATTCTTAAACAGTACTATGAAATTTAAACATTTGACAATTCATCGCGATAAGAAAACAATTGTTGCATTCCCTCGGTATAATCTTTGCACAATTTTTGAAATTTCAGCATAATCTAGCATAATTAACGAAAATATAGAATTTGCAAAGTGGAGGAAAAGTTTATATAAATCGCATACAGTACGTTTCGTTCACAGAGATCTAATTTACTTTCGCTTTTCTTATATATGTGTTCCAGATATCCCGAAATTGTAGTGTTAACTACACCTTTACTAAATTGATCTGAAATAAAATTTATGCCTAATACGCGATATTTCGATGTGATGCTGTTTTCGCCAAGATATAGGTAAATTGCACGTCTGGTTAGTGCTAGTTGTGCGGGTACAATATTATTTATATCTAGTCTGTCATTAATAAATACGAAATATAAGGAGAAGAGGAGGAAATTATTAGCAAGGTTTATTTTACTAATTGTCAAATATTAGTATTAATATAATTATGATTTATAACAAATATTAGTATTAATATAATTATGATTCATTAAACGTACCGTATGTACGTGATTAACTTAAAATAACAACCTAGAATAAACTTAAAATGAACAAGTGAACAAAGATCTTACATGTCGTACGGTCTGCTGCCCCACATGTGAGCGAAACTATTGACACTCCACACACTGTGCCACCCGAATATATGACGAAAGAAATGCAATTTCATGGACATTGGCCATGTTTCGTTCCACCCGTAAACGGGCATCATAATCGGTATCATTATGCCGAAAATTGTATGTAGTATCCACAAATGCCTGCGGAAATAGATAAAATTACAACATTAAAGATAATTTCTCAATGATATTAAATTGATATTCAGATGGACAGGTTCTGTATCCAAGAAATACCGAGAAAAATACGATGAAATTCAATGTATCTAGATTCATTCTCTTTTACTTGTCAGGCATTAGATTATAACAGGTTATATGCTATGTAAACGGACGAAAACTCACTTATCAGCGAACATAACGAGAGAATCCGCCTTAATGTCGCTTATATCCATTTGTTGACCTTTTTTGATAACCTCTGGATACTTTTTTACCATCAACCACCCGACGTGAGAGAAGAAGAATCCCCGATTGCTGTTGTATGGATCTGCATTTGTTTCCGTGAATTTGTGGTGTGTCCGATGATCTCGGACCCAATTGCGGATAGAGATCTAAGCAAGAAAACTATCGTAAGAAAAATATTATTTCGTTTTATTTCTATTACGTCTACTTTTTCCTCTTTCACTTTTTATGTACAGCGCCAAATTTAGGCAGCTATATGTTTACCTGGCCAGCTACAATATAGCAAAAGACAAGTATGATTCTAAGTGGCAATTTTGCTTTGAAAGTTCGATGTGTCCAGTATCGATGAGCACCAGCGGTAAAGCCCATCGCTTGAATTACGTGAATCAAGATATCTTGAAGTAAAATACATCGAATGTATTAATTATCATTAATTCTAAGCAATGAAATTCTACGCAATGTAGTCAACAATCTATCTAGCTATTGTCTCACACGTAACGATCGAAGCGTCTTATCTCCTAAATTGTACTTACACCAAAAGACTGTCTTGATATCCATTGTAAAGTCGATAGTGACGAGACTGTACAATGCACTTAAATGTACAAAACTTATTATTGCAACATTGTGCCACTTCACATTTGGTAGATAATTTATCCATTCTTCAATCGCTGAGTGCGAACTATTTCCTCTATACGTAACATGTTTATTGTCTATTACTGACATAACCGAAGGAGCTTTCTCTTGTATTCCAACATTGGCGTTCAAAGTGTCGGATGTCATCGTAAGTTCGTCTTGCCGTCTTTGCTGGGATGCGCCACTATCGTTTCCTGCTTAATAATCGATGAATTTATCCGCTTTATAACGGAAGTTGCATGCATGTGGTTTTGTTTCGTATGTTTCATTATTTATAGAATTTATTTCAAGCTTATATTGATATTCAAGCTTATAATGGCCGAAAATCGGTAACATTTTTTCTATACATTCACTTACAGTATATTTTATTAATAACGTTGCATATTCCTTGGTAATGATGCTAAAGACGGAATTACATTTTTTAAACAGATTATGCTAAATTTACTACCTCATAACATTAAATTAAAAGAAATTGATGGATAACACGTAATAAACATATGATCGATCTTAGTCATCAATTAGTGCGTCAAATAATTATTGTTAGAATGATGAACCTATTACATCATCATATATTTTTGAATACATCGCGTTATCATGTCGTACGTATTATTATTCTATCGCATAGTGTTAATATTATTATCAGTTGCAATAATATTAGCAAAAATTGTCGTGTAGAAAATTCTTGATACATTTCTGCACCATTTATTCTTCGAGAATTAATTTCGGAAGAAAATTGTCGCCACTGTAAACTTTTAATATTTCATATTTATTACTTGTGATATTAGATTTTGTGGTTGAAAAAAGCAAACAGATATAATGACCTAAGAGCCAATAGTGAATGTTTTTGAAAATAAATGGCAAATTTCTCATTCATGGAAGTGGAATCGAATCGTTCTCGTCTCTTTGGTAACGTACTTACTATCGTTATTCGTATCGTTATATTTGTATCTCTTATTGCTTGTGTGGTGCTCCTGAAGTTTTAGGAAGTACATATGTTGAAAGGCGAACTGCCGTCGTGCGACTAGCTTAGCCATAAATACATTGTATTTAAAGGTGATGGAAGTCGTATTCCATTTTGTAAATGCATTCTTTGTAATGATATGCAATGATTGAATTTGTAATCGTCTGATGGATATGATTGTAAGTTGGTCTCACAACTTTTGCCATCATCCATTATCGTTTCCTACTTAACAGTTATGAAACACTATATTTACAGTGGCGTGCAAAACTTTTGAGCCACACAATTATTATTATATATTCATTTCATAATGAGCGCTAAAAACTTTACACATATATATAAACAAAATGTATTTATTTGTCCTACAATTATATAAATTTTACAAACCCTTAATAATTCTAAATATTTCATTTTTACACAATATCTTATTACAAACAGTGCAAAAGAATTGCGCCAAACAGTTTTCTTATGCATAAGAAAAATATATTATTAAAAAATAATAACAGAGAATGTTGTCAACGTTTTTTTAAACTTAATATTTTGTTGCCATGCCTTTAAAAGCAATCACTGCAGCACAACTGCGAGGCATTGATGCTATTAAATTAGAAATGCGATCTTGAGATAAATTTTGCCATTGAGTTTGCAAATTTTGCCACAATTCAACTTTATTGGAGTGTTTCTTATTTCCTATACGTAGTTTGAGTTCTTGCCACAAATGCTCAATAGGATTCAAGTCCGGCGATTGCGAGGGCCAGTCAAGAACTCGCATTTTTTTCGCGATAAAAAATTCTTTTATTAGTTTTGATGAATGTTTGGGATCGTTATCTTGTTGGAAAATCCAACCACGTGGCATGTTTCGAGTTGCATATGACAGCATATGCTGTGTCAATATATCTCCGACGGATCCTGTCGGCCTACTTTGGGGACAGGGACCTCGCCTTCCCAAAGGAGGGTGGGATCCAGGGCCGGCGCATAATGGAACGCGGTGTTCCGCAGGGGTCGGTTCTCGGCCCCCTGCTATGGATCATCGCGTTCGACCGGGTGTTGCGCACGCCGCTCCCCCCAGGCTGCTATGTCGTCTGCTACGCGGACGACACTTTAGTGGCGGCCGTGGGGAGGAGCTGGGGGAAAGCCCGCCTCCGTGCGGAGACGGCGGTGGCATCGGTGGTGGGTATCATCGGGGGCCTGGGTCTCAAGGTGGCGCCCCAGAAGACGGAAGCCGTGTTCTTTCACGACGGAAGTCGAGGGGCGCCGCCGAAGACACGGGTCCTAGTCGATGACGTCCACATCCGCGTCGGGCCGACAATAAAATATCTCGGCCTGACGTTGGACAGCCGTTGGGGCTTCGGGCCTCATTTCAGGCTCCTGGTCCCCAGAGTGCGCAGGGCAGGGCTGGCAGTCGCCAGTCTCCTGCGCAACCATGGGGGCCCGGAATGGAGGATTCGTCGCCTGTACGTCAGCGCGGTCCTCTCGATCGCCCTGTACGGGGCGCCAATATGGGCGACTCAGCTGCGGGCGTCCAGAGTTGGGATCGCCCGTATGCGGGCCGCCCTGAGGCCCCTGTACATAAGGGCGGTCAGAGGATTTCGGACGCTGTCGTACATGGCGGCGACCACCCTGGCCGGGTCCCGTGGCAGCCTGGGGGTCCCGTGGAGCTCATCGCTGAGGAGCGCTCCATCCTCTGTTGGAGGGTGAAGGAGCTCCGCGAGGCGGGGGAACTATCGGCCAGGGACCTACGGGGCCTGAAGTCCCAGGCCAGTGCCCGAACCCTGGAGATGTGGGGCGACTTTTTGTCGGACCCACGGGGGTTCGGACGTATAACGGCCGAGGCTGTTCGCCCCTGCCTGCCACAGATGGCGGGCAGGAGGAGATGTGGAATAACCTTCCATCTGGTGCAGGTGCCGACGGGCCATAGGTGTTTTGGCAAGTACCTGACCGGATCGGTAAGGAGCCCATCTCCCAGTGCCCCGTGCTAATGGACACTATACTCTGGCCGCTTGTCCGGCCTGGGGAGTGGAGCGTCGTGTCCTGGCCGGGGTGGTGGGGTGTCGGGAGGAGGAGATCTCGCTCCCGCGCATGGTCCGGGCCATGTACGGGAGCGAGGGGGTATGGGAAGCGGGGGTCTCCTTGTGCAAGGACGTTCTGTCCCAGAAGGAGATCGCCGAGTGGGAGCGTCGATCGGGGATCCGTCGCCCTAGATGGCGTAGCGGTCGGCGTTCCCCGGGAGGGGGGTCTAGGTAGCGGGCCCGAAATGACATCGGCCGAGGAGGACGAGGGACCTCTGAACAACAGGGAGCCAGATCCTCCTCGGCCGCCTCGGGCCCGCCTCCGAACACGGGGGGACCCGGGGGGTCCGGATAGGGCGGGTCCGCGAAAGGACCCGACCCAGAGTGGATCCCCCTGATCCTCCCCGTGCATCGGACAGGTAGGGACAGGGGGGAGTGGAACACCCAGTTGGGGCTGGGCCCACTCCCCCAAAATCCTCCCCTCCCTGATTAACAGGGGGGAGGTAAGGAGGGAGGGTGGATGTCCCCTCTCTCCTAGGTGACACCAGAAGGCCAACCGGCGAGACAAACCCGCCGGGGACCGCGCCCTGGATTCCCTTGGTGGAACAGGGCGCGGTACACGGAGGCGTGGGGTTCCCTAAGAGCCCTGGGGCCGGGAGGTTGGGGAGGGAATGCGGGAGCAGTTCCCCTGACTCCCCATCCAACGACCCGGCAAGTAGACATCCCGCAGGGGTTTTAGTCAGTAGGAGTCTGACATAACCCTCGGCTCCCCCAAGGGCCGAAGGTATCCATGATGGATTTCCCCTGCGTGACCAAAAAAAAAAGAAATGTTGTGTCAATATATCTCGATATATTATAGCGTCCATAGTATCCGTGATCTCAACCAATGGACCAACTCCATTATAAGAAAACCATCACGTTATCTCCACCATATTTTACGATAGGAATTTGGTATCTTGAGTTATATCTTGTGCCTGTTGGACGTCGTATATACTTTCTACCGTCACTTCCGAATAACTGAAACTTTGACTCGTCAGAGAAAAGTACTTTTCGCCAATCAACTTCAGTCCAATATTCAAATTTCCTTGCAAAATCTAATCGAGTTTTCTTATCTTTTGCACTAATTAATGGTTTTTTTTACACCAGCACGTCCTAAAAGGTCTATTTCTTTTAGACGTAGTCGAGATATTGTACTTCGACTAACATCAGCAAGATTTCCACCTCGTAGTTCTCGAGAAATATCCATGGCAGTTTTTCTAATATCTGCTATCGACTTTCTTTTAATTATTTTATCGACGCGCTTTGTAGTTTTGCAAGGTCTATCGTTTCGTGGTTTATCAGCTAAAGAGTTCGTCAACTTATATTTAGCAATAATCCTATTTGCAGTACTTTTATCAATTAATAAGCAATTAATAATTAATTAGCAATTTCGCGAGAAACCTTTCCTTGTTGAGAAAGATTAATCACGGCTTTACGTAACTGAAAGCTTGTATGTTTCGGCATTGCGGTAGACAATAGACTGAAACTTAGTTAAAGCAAATATTTACGAAGGAGTTTCATAAGAAACGTAAACAAACCGGGCTCATAAAGTCACAACAAGATTACGGCTCAATACTTTTGAACACATGTAAATATTATATGACTAAATAATTACATACTATGTAATTTCAAAATTTTGTAACTGTACTATTATTTGTAAGAATGTTATGTCAACTATTTTATATAATTAATTTTTAGAGTAAATCAATATATTGTCATGTATCTTAAAAAGATATTATGGCTCGAAACTTTTACACGCCACTGTATTTATACTTTACTACTGTATTTACTGTATTTATTTATATTGCAACTTGCATTCAGATAATTTTGTTGTGTATGTGAGAATGTATTTCAAACTTTTAATGATAGTATACATATAGGTACAGTAGCCATTGATAATAGCAGTAAAATGGATAAAATAATATGTAATTTATGTCAAATATGTATTTGTTATTGCAGTTTCTGTTACAAACGTAATGCAGATTTCGTACAGTTACTGAATGAAATTTAAATGTAACGCGTTTCCTGCAGTTACTATGTACGAAGGATGCGCAAAATCTGAACCCATTTAATGAATGCAAAGAGGACAGTGAATTTTACATCCTAAGTTTTTATCAGTACCAATGGTAAGTACATAAATAAGAAAAATATTTAAATTTGTATAATTCGAAATATAAATGTTGTGTACACAAGTATAGGATTAAAATTTCGTTTGGTTGCATGATGTGCACATAGAACAGAGTTTGATATCGCGTAATATCGCTCTTTTCTACTCTCTCTTTTGGGGACATAGATTCAATAATGTTTATACAATAATATGAGGTAGCAGAAATTTCCAAGAGCAAATTTTCAAAAGATACATAAATTACAATAATTAATAACTCGCTTCCTGATCGATCATTGAATTTTGCTTCTGCTTGCTCAACATTTATGTCCGAAATTTATTACAATGATAGTCTTTTATTCGCGAAGCCACTGTTATGTTATTAGTACTAAACTTGTCTCGGGTCATGTATGCTGTTTTAATTATTAGGCTATATGAAATATGCGTAACTTGTATCAACAAATACCTATTTCAGGGAAAGCTAAATATTGATGAAAATCGTGCGATTGAGTACTGTGATTGAAAATTAATCCCGTTGCACGGAGAGTACGGAATACAGTACAATAACGTTACGAACGACTCGTCGCAGTGGGCGACCAATCACAGAAAAAGTGGATGATATTCTGGCAAAAGTCGAATAAGACCGGCATGTAAGCAGTCATGACATCGCCAATGATCTAAACATCCAAACAGTGTTAAATCATTTGGAGAAACACAAAACCTGGCTACAAAAAGAAGCTCGATGTTTGGGTGCCACATGATCTGACTCAAAAAAATCTACTCGATCGAATTTCTATCTACGAATCTCTGCTGAAACGAACGAAATCGTGCCCTTTCTGAAGCGGTTGATCACGAGTGATGAAAAGTGGATAACCTACGACAACAATGTGCGAAAAAGATCGTAGTCGAAGCGAGGAGAAGCTCCACAGTCTGTGGTAAAGCCCACATTGACGTCCAGGAAGGTTATGCTGTGTGTTTGGTGGGATTGGAAGGGCATCGTGCATCACGAGTTGCTGCCGCCAGGCAGAACGATAGACTCGGACCTGTACTGTCGACAATTAGCGCTATTGCACCTAGCAATTCAAAAGAAATGACCGGAACTGGTCAACAGAAAGGGTGTCGTATACCACGCTGACAACGCCAGACCGCATACATCTTTAACGACCTGTCAGAAATTGAGAGAACTTGGCTGGAAGCCAAGTTTTGATGCATCTACCGTATACCCCGAACCTAGTACCGTCAGACTATCATTTGTTTCGGCCTCTGCAGAACTCCTTGAATGGAGTTACGTTAGTTTCAAAAGAGGCCTGTGAAAACCATGTGTCACAATTTTTTGACCAGAAACCACAGAAGTTCTATAGCGACCGGATTATGGCGTTGTTGGAGAAATGGCAGAAGGTCATTGAACAAAATGGTGCATATGTGGTTTGATAATGTTATTTTCAAATAACAATAAATGTATTCTCAATTTTGACATCCAAAGGCTCAATACTTTTTAGACAACCTAATTAAGAGGAACAACATATCTATATTACGTACGCGAAACTGCGAGTTCAAACGAGGTGAGATATTCATATTTCAACAATGGCTGAACCAATCGAGGGTTTTTTAGTCCCAATCGATGTGGCCTTAAAATAGGAGGAAAAGTGTTGTTGTGCTTTTTAAATACGTTGTCTCCAAATGGAGGTATTTTAAGATAATGTCCGAATCACGTAAAACTTCGATTCAGTAAGAAAGAAACGTCGGACGCATAGGAGTAGGGATATGCATGCATTTTGCTTTTCTGATACCAGAGGCGCTACGAGAGCGCTGGAGAAGCAGACAGCAGCGGATGCGAGCGAGTAAGCGAGAGGTATGCTAGAATACAGTACAGGAGAAAATATACGAGAGAGAGAGAGAGAGAGAGAGAGAGAGAGAGAGAGAGAGAGAGAGAGAGAGAGAGAGAGAGAGAGAGAGAGAGAGAGAGAGAGAGAGAGAGAGAGAGGGAGAGAGAGAGAGAGAGAGAGAGAGGAAGGGGGGAGGGAGAGGGAGAGGGAGAGGGAGAGGGAGAGGGAGAGGGAGAGGGAGAGGGAGAGGGAGAGGGAGAGGGAGAGGGAGAGGGAGAGGGAGAGGGAGAGGGAGAGGGAGAGGGAGAGGGAGAGGGAGGGAGAGGGAGAGGGAGAGGGAGAGGGAGAGGGAGGGGGAGAGAGAGAGGGAGAGAGAGAGAGAGAGAGAGAGAGAGAGAGAGAGAGAGAGAGAGAGAGAGAGAGAGAGAGAGAGAGAGAGAGAGAGAGAGAGAGAGAGAGAGACAGAGTGAAGATGAGAGGGTGAGGAGGAAAGTGAGAGAGGGAATGTCTAAAAATAATAAAGTGAAAGTATTGTTAAGCACGATATGTTGTGTCGCTTGTCATTTGATTGCCGGTCAGCTGGTGCCAGACGATATGATGGGCGGTGCCATCGAAAAATCAATTTATTAATAGTATCCAATATTTAAGAAAAACATCTTTTTAAAGATTATTATCAGGTCTGTAAATATGAAACCGGAATTTGCCCATAGATGGCCCTAGCTGTCAATGTAGTTACCGTCAAACCGCGTCATTGACGCCATTTCCATTTGTTGACATCTGACAAAGATTTTTAACTCACAACAATACAAGTTTCATACAACAGCATAGTTTGTAATAGCGTTGAACATGTCGAATTTTGTGCCTGGAAGCTACGATTTGCGGACAGCATTGATTTTCTGTTACCATTTGAAGAACACTGCTGCAGAATCGCATCGAATGCTTGTCGAAGCTTACGGTGAGCGTATTTTTGGTAAATCACAGTGCTTTGAGTGGTTTAAAAAATTCAAACGTGGCAATTTTGACGTGAGAAACGCAGAACGTGGAAGACCATCGAAAAAGTTTGAAGACAGCGAATTGCAAGCATTGTTGGATGAGGATGACGCTCAAATGCAACAACAACTCACAGATCAATTAAATGTGACACGAGAAGCCGTCTCCATACGTTTGAAAGCCATGAGAAAGATCAAGAAGATGGATAAATGGGTTCCACATGAACTGAATGAAAGACAGCAGAAAAACCACTTCCGAAATGCTGCTAGCCAGGTACAAAAGTAAGTCATTTCTCCATCGAATTGTGACTGGCGATGAAAAGTGGATATGTTTTGAGAATCCTAAGCGTAAAAGATTATGGGTAACTCCAGGTGAACCATCGACATCGACTGCAAAGCCAAATCGCTATGGACGGAAGACAATGCTCTGTGTTTGGTGGGATCAGAAGGGTGTGATCTATTATGAGCTGCTAAAACCTGGCAAAACCGTTCATACTGAACGCTACCGACAACAAATGATCGATTTGAATTAAGCTTTGCGTGAAAAACGACTAGAATATCAAAAAGGCAACACAAAGTGATTTTGCTTCATGATAATGCACCATCACACACAGCAAAAGTGGTCAAGGAAACGGTTGAGGCGTTTAGTTGGGAAATACTTTCGCATGCGGCTTACTCACCAGAGTTGGCTCCGTCCGATTACTACTTATTTGCATCGATGGGATCCGCACTTGCTGAGCAGCGCTTCACTTCTTACAAAAATGTACGAAAATGGCTCG
Source organism: Harpegnathos saltator (assembly GCF_003227715.2). Lineage (NCBI taxonomy): Eukaryota > Metazoa > Arthropoda > Insecta > Hymenoptera > Formicidae > Harpegnathos > Harpegnathos saltator. The sequence goes on from NW_020229939.1 coordinate 2,063,269, forward strand.
ATGACTGGTTTGCCTCAAAAGAGCAACAGTTTTTTCGGCGTGGCATCCACAAATTGTCAGACAGGTGGGGAAAATGTATAGCTAGCGATGGGCAATACTTCGAATAAAATATTTTTTATCATTTTCATACAATCAACGTGTATTTTCTATATAAATTGCGGTTTCATATTTACATACCTGGTATTATTCAAGAAAAACTAATCGACAAAAAATCTACGTAACATAAGTTTTTACATGTAAAATTTATAAAACTTATCTTTTTATACAAAAAGGTAAAAAAAGGCGCCAAGTACAAGCGCAAAACTTATTGTGTTATTTTTAGAAATTTCAAATTCAAATTATTTTTTTAAGGTATATATGTATATATAACATAAATATTTACAAGTAAAACTTATATAAAACTTACTTTTTTAAACAAAAAGGTAAAAAAGGCGCCACACGTATTGTGTTATTTTTAAAAATTTCAAATTTAAATTATTTTTTTTAAGCTATGTACAGAGTGGGGGTTATAAGTTTATAACTCGAAGTGTGAAGGTAGATTTAGTTAAGATAAACATAAAAGTCCCATACCGTTTTGCGAGATTCGCAATAATTATCGAGTTATTAATGACAGAAATCTAAGGAGCGCGCCGGCATAGATGATTTGAGAAGCGTTGCAGTTGCTTAGGCCGCATCGCGGCCCAGTCGATCCAGCAACTGTTGCCGGTGCGCGGCGAGGGGAAAGACAATATGCCGCTATTTGTTGTTTTATCTCGCTGGACGCCGCCAATAGTTGCTAGGTCGAGTGGGCTGCGCTGTGACCTGAGTAGTTGCAACGTTTCTCCAATCATCTATGCCGGCACGCTTCCATTCCTTAGATTTCTGTCATTAATAATTATTGCGAATCTCGCAAAACGGTATGGGACTTTTATGTTTGTCTTAACCGAATCTACCTTCACACTTCGGGTTGTAAATTTATAACCTCTCACCCTGTACATACCTCAAAAAAAGTAATTTGAATTTGAAATTTCTAAAAATAACACAATACGTGTGGCGCCTTTTTTACCTTTTTATTTAAAAAGGTAAGTTTTATATAATATGTCTTACTTGGAATGAATCGCGTGGAAAAACGTATTTCGGTCGTTATCCAAAAGTATTTTCCAATATATTATTACGGAAGAGGAATGTTATCGAGTATATGATCTGGTAAAAGGCAAGAAGCGCTCGATGATCGATTTTGGGTACCACGACGGGACGTTTGGCATATCGTTCCGATTCGATCGTCGCTCGCCGAGCGACTCCGTGGACGAATCTCGGCGAGGAAATTGCGTTGCCGCAGCTTCAGACGTTGATGATTCCGGCGGAATCGCTCGCGTTACAAAGATCGGGGACTAGGAAGTCGACCAAAAGATACGTCAACGCGACAGGCGATTCTTCAAAAAGCGTCAGCATCTTTCCGTCATTTCGCTCGATTTCCGACACCACGGCGACTGTCGCGTTCAAGATACTCATGTAATTGCGACGGTACTTGAAGAGAGCTTGTAGGTGGCCGTCGAAACCCGCTCGTTTCAGCATTGGAAAGCCGCGTGAATCCCCGCGGAAATCGTCCTAGCGGGCCATCTGTCCAAATTCAAATTGTCATTGTGATTTATTAGACGTATTGGTTACAACTATATTGTTCTACTTAACTTCTTGACGAATCGCGTTAGCAGTCCCGCGATAATTCGCTGTCTTATCGCTCGAATTCGCACGAATTCGGATGGCAGCAGCGTCCGCGGCGACGAGCGCAAAGACGGTGATCACCTTGCACTGAACATTGCCCTGAAAGGTCAAGTTATTGCAATTATCCAGATCATTTCGACGGAACTGTATTAAAATATTTCAACTTCCGCTGTTAATCTGTCTGAGTGTTGCGTCGCATGATAAACGTAACAAAGTGATAACGAACGTAAGGTAAGTAAATATGCGATATCGGCACATCAAAACGTCCGACATGTAGTCGCGATACCAACGAAGCAAATCGTATTCGAATATTAAGTAATAACGGCGGTTATCAAGGTTCAAGGCTGCGTTTGATCTTACATAATTTCCGCTTGAGGAGACTAGCAACCGTTTCGCAAAATAGAGGCGACTTCAGTTAGGCATCTAGCATCTATTATCGTAATAAGTTAACAATTTGAGACCGTCCGATGCGAGATTCGTATTAGTTGCACGTTATCGAAACTATTTTTCGACTTAATGATGATGTCAATTATTAAATATCGTTCGTGCCTTCCATGGATATCGCGAATTTTCCCTGTCGCGGACACCTGACGTTTGTGCTTCACTGAATTTTGAGTTGATCTTATATCGCTGGTTTCTTGACTTTTTTTTTGAAAAAATAAAAATTAAAGGAACGCATAAAATAGGATGATAAATGGACATGTGAATCCACATCACGCTGTCTTCGTCGCATTCGTCGAAACGTGCTCGCGCCGGCATATTTGGCAGAGACGCGTATTTTCAGTGATACTTTATGGAGATGTTGAAAGTGGCTTTTAATGCTGGCTCGTTCCAGCATGGGAATGCTCGATGCGCCGAGGTTGTTTGGAAATGCGCTGCGGCCAACTACCTACCACACTTCAACGACACGCTTCCGATAACGATAAATTTTCGGCTAGTCGTTAGAAGGAGTGAAATATCATGGCTTTGGATATGTGTGAATGCGGTTTATAGGCGCTCGGACGATGATAACGCGATTGGTTGCGACACTTAAATTGTATCACTTAAACGAAGCCAACGAAATTCTGCACACAAATTAAACAAGACCAATATACAAAAATAATACAAATAAATATAAACCTATACCTCTGCAAAGAAGAGGGTTTTCAAAATAAATTATGAATCTATTATTTAAATGAAATATGCAGTCACAAATTTAGGAACCACCGGGTAGAGATGCCATGCTGATTGAAATTTCTTGAATCCAGAAGAAGGAAATGTTCATGCGGATTCGTTTCCTTGTTGGAGAGAAGGCAAGCACGAACAAAGTATATACCTATTCTAATATCTTTGTCATCGTAAGTCATTTCAGAGGGGCAAAGGTTATATATGAGGAGCCTCGACTTCGCGCAGTCATCACGATCTAATCGATCAAAGTGTCAACGAGAAGTTGAATAGCAAATGTTCGTGTATAACTACCAAGGACGAAATGGAAAATTTGACTCTCGCAAATTAAATCTAATGCGTATACAGTCGCTGGCTTTAATCAACTAAAAAGTTAAGACCAGTTTTAACCAAGTCCTGCGATTCAATCCTGCTTCTGGCGTTTTTACACTCAATCGACCGTACAGCTGAGTACATTCTATTTTTTTTCTCTACGTAATGGTCTAGATTTTTGACTTGAAAGAGGAGAAATGATGAGAGTACAAAAGTTATTTCAGCATATTTACAAGGAAAAAAGAACATTACGCGTCTCGAAATGTATAGATAATTCTTTCATTTACCTTCGCGATGGGAGTCTCAACTTTATTCTTTTAATCCAACGAGCTTTTTACACTCGTGTTACGTCTCGTACTTTCACAGAGTTGTGTGCTAGTGTGTTGCGATAGCAATATATAATATAATATAATAGCAAGTAAATTTTGTAAACCTTGCGTGTCAGAAAGCAGAAACTCTGACAATGTCGTGCGTAGTGGAAGTATTGATAATATCGATGTTTGAATTTGAATTAGCGACCATTATCGAGAGTACGGCAAAATGTCAGCTAGATAAATCCCGCCATAGTAATCAGTCGCTCATTATCGTCCGGCTACACGATGAATATTACCTTCCTATATAGTTTCTCAAATAATTCCAATAACGAGACCGCGATGAAGTCGCACAAATTTGTTAAAGTTGTTAGAGAGAAATGTCACCTTATTGTTAATAGAGATTAAAAGTAAAGTTTATTTATTTATAAAGCCTTTATTTATAACATAAAGTGATTCCGGTATGGATTTATTTATTAGAACGTTATATAACATGATTATATATATAGTATACCTTACATAATATTCGGAATGCTGGTTAAGAACATCGGATGATCATGCTGTATTGTTATTTCATACGGGTCTACGATGGTGAATAATTGATACGATTAACCTGTGTCCCCGATTATCGAAGAAACGGTTATGGCAAACTTTGAAAATACTTTAAGAAAGAGCGAGCAAGAAATAAACAACTGAAATAATCGACTTTGGTTATGTTATAAGATATAAATCTGTTTACTGCAGCTTATAGATTTGCTTCATTTTACCATTTTTAATTTTATTTGTCTTGCATCGATCGCGTGATCTTTCTCTCTCTCTCTCGACTTTATTTTCACTCATCTTCAACTGTCTTTATGATGATATGAAATTATATGATATGAAATTTATGATATGAAATTTATGACATATTTCAACAGTTTATCAGAGCGGCCGTTCAGCTTTTCACTAACGTATTCAATTAAATCTTTGTCTTCTTTGTAATTAGTTTTCACGAATTCGTTCATCTGAAATAAATCATTCGCTTGTATATTACAAGTAAATTATATAAAATTTTGAGAAATAACATGTGACGCAACTATAATATATATTTGTGTACCTTATCAAGTTTTTGCGAGGAAAATACATTGTTGATAATAACGTCTAATGCGTAACGTTCTTCGATCCCTCTATAAATAGAAAATGAAATACATATAATTAGTCAATAAGGAGATAGCGACTCTTAAATTAGTGGAAAACTACTATTACCTGGATATTATTTTCTCCATGTTTGCTAATACATAGTCAAATATTGGATCTTTGTTTGCGTGCTTTGACAAAACTTCGTCATAGATTGTGTGGTACATATACTCATCTACTATCGAGTCGTTTACATTCAAATAATTGATGATGATCTCAGTATTTTCGGAGCATGCCAAGTAAATTAGAATCATATAGTCCGAATCGTTCATCTGCATTCTGTCGAACATTTTGTTCCAAGTGGACAAGCTTGCGTTCATCATGCCTTTACATAACGTCCACTCCTTCAGATTCGGCGGAATCCTGCGGTAGACGCATGATGAACAAACGAGAACAATATTGTACGTCTGTGCCTTAATCAAATAATTTGTCAGGTGCTAGAAATTCATGACGATAAGAAAATTTACTTGTGCGTTTCGGGATCCTCAAGATATTCGTCTAATTTCGCGGTGGCCATTCTTCTGCATTCTGGATGACCGAAATGGCATGCCCAGTTTAAAGCTGCAACTCTCTTCAGCTTCGTAAAGTCATCCTCGGTTAAACTTTCCTCATATCCTACACTCTCCACGAGACCGTTTACCGTTTCAAACAGGGGTTCCTAATATTAAAAGTTTGCATTAATCCCACGAATAATTTATTCTGAGCAAATGTGTATACGTATAATATATATAATATTAGACATCTTTAACAAGCTTATTTTATGTATGAAAAGGATTTTTTTGTCAAATAAATGAATAAATAAATAAATAAATTATATATTACTGTTTTTTGTCCTCTACCTTGAGAAACTCGACTCCCAGTATTTTAAAGACATCAGACAGAACAGAGAAAATGGTGAACATAGTATACCACGGTATATACTCCATTTCTTTCACCAGATAAATCGCGATATCCAGGAACGTGGAGAAATTGAGTTGATTCGCCATCAGGAAATGATACGCATCATTGATGAGCTGAGCCCGATTGAGCACGTGTATTTTCTTATAGTCGTCGGTATCGAGATAGTCCGCAATTTTCTTCCAATTCGTTTCATCGTAATTGACAAGATAATATCCTGTCGTAAAGTTAAACGATCTTATTGACTACCTGACGTTAGATTCTCTTTAGACTCTCTAGATCGTCCATCTTCAGATCTATCAAGAAATACGTCTGAGTATTTCTCTCAAGACGCACGTGAAAAATAGCGGCGAAAATTTATGCTTATTTAAGCGTTATCTTCACGCGTTGTTACAGAGAGATATCGCTATAAAATTATCAGATATCGTATTAACGGTAGCCAATGCTCACCTGTCTGTTGTAAGTTAATTATGAGCCAGTCATTCGAGTCAATCCCGCTAATAGTTATATTTTGATCCTGCGGCTTCAGCCAATAAGTGGGCACGGTGTTGGAGAAATCGGGATTCGATTGTGTGGTAAATGTTATAGGTATCCACCATTTATCTTGGTCGACTGCATCCTTTTCGTTGCTTTTTTCATCAGGACGGAAATGTTCTTGCGTCAGTATTACCTCGCCGGTATCGTAGTTTCGGGTCACGTGTACCACAGGATAATGCCTTTGCGTTATCCAGGTATCCATTACATCCTTCAATTTGTAGTCATTGTGCGGAACATCCGATTCGTCTAGGGCTGCTTGCAAGGCGTTCCACAGATCGTCGGAAGTAGCTGAGCTGAACTGACTAAATTGCAAAATATGTCGCGATTTGTGAGTCCGGCGAATGAACATTTTCACTGATATTGCATGTAAGACGTTCAGTATATCTTCGACTTTGTATTGGTTGTTCTTTCATTATGTATATTATACGAATATTATTTACTGTATCTTTATTTCCAAGCGTATGAGTATTTTCGTATCGAGCGTATTTTCAAGCGTTCAATAAGTATGTGGATTGAATCGGTATTAGACAGGAACAAAAATGCAATAGACTTACTTACTTACTGCGTGTTTAAATATTTAATAAGACCATTTCGAAATACTTTGTCTGTCACGAAGTGTTGCAACATGCGCAATATAACGGGTGCTGCAATGATTAATATAAATGCACATGGCTTAATTAATAAACAAGGAAAGAAAGGAGGATTTACGTCATTTACAAGAATTCGGTTGATTTAATTACTTCGTAATCGTACCTTTGCGGTAACTGGAGATTTCGAAGAGCGAGTTTATTTCTTCGGGACTATTGACTTCTGCTGAAATGGGCATTACTTCCTTAGCAACGTCATATTGGAAAGCGCTATGTTGCTTTTCGATCACAAAGAGATCCATCATTCGCCAATCCTCAAACATCTAGGATAATCATTTCGACAGAATCTATTAAATACTCAATTGAGAGAACAACGTTAGAATATATTAACAGCATAAAAATGAGCCTTTTTAGCGAAATCCGCTAATTGAAATCTAAAGAAAGATAATTTTGTTTAAAAACGAGATATAATGAAGATTCCTGACGGTGAAACTTAACAATTTTTTTTTTTATTTTTTTGATAACGGAAGTAAAGGTGGAGGGATGAATTAACCTTATCGAGAATATAACTTTCGAAGAACGACGCAAATCCTTCATTCAACCATATGTAGCTCCACCATAACGGGCTGACTACATTACCAAACCATTGATGGGCCATTTCATGCGCAGCCACCACAGCTATTCTGTGTTTTTGTTTCGTGGTATCTACTGCTTCATTATACGTAAAATCATCTTCTCTAAAATGATAACGCAGTTAGACACATATCGTCACAAAGTATCTCTGTGACGTATAAAATAGTAAATATAATAACTAATATAATAATAAATATAATAAATATATTAAATATACAACTTTATCACATTCTTATTTTCCTTCTCAATTTTATTACTCTCATTTGTTATTTTTATTTATTGATATTTCGTTGCATTACGTGTAAATAATGAGTCCCCAATTCTCCATGGCACCAGCTGAGAATTCCGGAGATGCTACGTGGTCCATTTTTGGCATTTTGTCAGTACTGTTGGTGTATTGCGTCAACAGCTCTCCACTTCGCTGAGCAATCTGCTGCGCCCATGTTGAATACGGTGCCAATTCCGATCTGGACCACATATTGACGGTTCCGTCCGCGTTAGGAATTCGTATATAATCGGACACCACGAACGCCACTAGATAAGTGGACATGATGGGAGTTGTATCGAAGTGAGTCCATATCATGCCGTCTTCGTCGCATTCGTCTGAATGTGCTCGCGCCGGCATATTTGACAGAGCCGTGTAGTTTTGTTGGTGCTTTATGGAGATGTTGAAGGTAGCTTTTAATGCCGGCTCGTCCCAGCATGGGAAAGCACGACGCGCTGAGGTCGCCTCGAAATGCGTTACGGCCAACCACCTACCACATTTCAACGACACGCTCCCGATAACGATACATTCTCGACTGGTCGTTAGAACGTGCAAAGCATTAGGGTTTTGGAAACGTGCGAGTGCAAGTCGCGGTTTATGGACTTTTGGACGTGTGTCGTTTTCGAGTGAAATCTGCAAAATTTCGCGAATGTACGTACATTATTTCCTCCAAGATGTTTGTTATTACGATTTGATTGGCATAAAATGGCACATGTTTTTTGGCATCTTGAAAAATTAATTTTCTGAGCTGGATTATTTTTTTGGCATTGAATATATTTTTTCTGATCAGAAGTTGTGAAATCACGCGAAAGAAGTAAATGACGCAATATGTTCGTTTGTTCATTCAATATATGGTTATTTTGGCATAGAAAAAGACGGTGATGAAATCTGATCTGGAATAAACTGCAGATGATATAAGATAATATAAATATTAGAAGGTTGAATTAGTTTTGGTCCCTAGCAATAAATGACTTCAGTAACAAGTTAACGGTTACACTAAAAGATTTGACATTTTTCTACGACATATGACAGTTTACGCGTTATTGTTATTGTTGATAATTTTATTGTTTATACGCGTCTAAAGTGGATCATACAAAATTGCATTTTTGACATTCATTATTTTTTTGTTTGATTTGAAGAAGTCAGCAACCGAAGCTTATAAAATGCTTGTTACAACTTGATAATCATGCTCCATCGTATTCTAACCGTAAATTTTGGTTTTAACAATTCAAAAGTCGATCAAAAAAATTCAAAGATTCTGAATTGCAAGCATTATTGAATGAGAATGCCGCTCAAACGGAAAAACGATTGGCTGAACTCAACATCGATAAATCAACCATTTCTAAACGCCTACATGCCAAGGGGAAAAATTAAAAAGAAAAGCCCCAAAAGAAATGGGTCCCACATAAATGGAATGAAAGTACCATTGCAAATCGGTTGAGTATCGCCATGTCTTTGTTTGCTAGACAAAAAAAGATTTTTATTGGCGAATTGTAACTGGAAATGAAAAGTGAATTTATTTTGATAATCCAACGCGAAAAAAATCATGGGTTGATCTAGGACAACCATCAATATCGACATTAAAACGGAACATTCACGGTCACAAAGTAATGTTCTGTACCAGGTCTGTAAATATGAAACCGAAATTTGCCCATAGATGGCCCTAGCTGTCAATGTAGTTACCGTCAAACCGCGTCATTGGCGCCATTTCCATTTGTTGACATCCGACAAAGATTTTCAACTCACAACAATACAAGTTTCATACAACAGCATAGTTTGTAATAGCGTTGAACATGTCGAATTTTGTGCCTAGAAGCTACGATTTGCGGACAGCATTGATTTTCTGTTACCATTTGAAGAAAACTGCTGCAGAATCGCATCGAATGCTTGTCGAAGCTTACGGTGAGCATGCTCTTGGTAAATCACAGTGCTTTGAATGGTTTAAAAAATTCAAACGTGGCGATTTTTACATGAGAAACGAAGAACGTGGAAGACCATTGAAAAAGTTTGAAGATAGCGAATTGCAAGCATTGTTGGATGAGGATGACGCTGAAACTCAACAACAACTCGCGGATCAATTAAATATGACACGAGGAGCCATCTCCATACGTTTGAAATCCATGGGAAAGAAGATGGGAAAATGGGTTCCACATGAACTGAATGAAAGACAGCAGGAAAACCGAAAAACCACTTGCGAAATGCTGCTCGCCAGGTACAAAAGTAAGTCATTTCTCCATCGAATTGTGACTGGCGATGAAAAGTGGATATATTTTGAGAATCCTAAGCGTAAAAGATCATGGGTAACTCCAGGTGAACCATCGACATCGACTGCAAGGCCAAATCGCTATGGACGGAAGACAATGCTCTGTGTTTGGTGGGATCAGAAGGGTGTGATCTATTATGAGCTGCTAAAACCTGGCGAAACCGTTCATACTGAACGCTACCGACAACAAATGATCGATTTGAATCAAGCTTTGCGTAAAAAACGACTAGAATATCAAAAAAGGCAACACAAAGTGATTTTGCTTCATGATAATGCACCGTCACACACAGCAAACTGGTCAAGGAAACGGTTGAGGCGTTTAGTTGGGAAATACTTTCGTATGCGGCTAACTCACCAGACTTGGCTTCGCCCGATTACTACTTATTTGCATCGATGGGACATGCACTTGCTGAGCAGTGCTTCACTTCTTACGAAAATGTACGAAAATGCCTCTATGACTGATTTGCCTCAAAAGAGCAACAGTTTTTTTGGCGTGGCATCCACAAATTGTCAGACAGGTGGGAAAAATGTATAGCTAGCGATGGGAAATACTTCGAATAAAATATTTTTTATCATTTTCATACAATCAACGTGTATTTTCTATACAAAAATTCCGGTTTCATATTTACATACCTGGTATTTAGTGGGCTATAGAAGGTGTGGTGTGAGCTTCTAAAACCGAATGAAACAGTTACGGAGGAGCGATATCAGCAACAATTAAACAAATTGAGTGATAAATTGATGTAAAAAAGGCCAGTATAGCCAGGGTAGCCAGCAATAGACGCAAAGTGATTTTTTTGCACGATAATGCTCGTCCACATGTTGCTTCAATCGTTAAACATTGTTAGAGCTCGAATGGAAGATTCTTCCTCTAGACCTAGCACCATCAGATTACCATCTATTCCAATCGATGCAACACGCTTTGGCAGATACACACTTCAATAATTACGAGAATGTGCAAAAATGAATGTCTGGTTGGATCGCTCCGAAAGACAGATCTTTCTGTCGTCGCAAAATTGCTATGTTGCCAGAAAGATGGAAAAAAGTCACTGCTAACGACGGAAAATATTTTAATTGATTACATTTAAATTTAACCATTTTCTTTAAAATAAAGGTTAAAAAATTGACAAAATAAGACTAGAATTAATTCAATCTTCTAATAATAAACAATGAGAAGGAAAATTACAACAATTACTAGAATTAATTCAATCTTCTAATAATAAACAATGAGAAGGAAAATTACAACAATTACTCACACTTTATAATCTTCTTCATTTTGGTATGATGTTCTGAAGAAACCCTCCAACTTATCATTCAAAATACCGACAAATTTTATATTCAGAGTGTAGTGTCCGGGCGACAGCTCGTCGTTGAAATTGAGATTCAAGATTTGCGTTACGTTGTCGTAATTATGTGCTTTCGGTGTGTAAACGACATCGTCACTGCTGACCAAAGACGTCGCTTCCTCGTCTATTGTCAATTCCATCTCATGTAAATGTAAGTCTCGCGTCGCGCGGCAAATCACGATATCAATGTTCGACTCGCCGTCGAAGGTAAAGTTATCTTCTACGATGTACGGTATCAACTTGATATTGTAGTGCACAGGCACCGCATTGTCCGGTAAACGGTAATTAACAGCGGTCTGTGAGCCATCTTCTGGATTATCATTAAAAGGGAGAGCCGTCACGATGATGAACATCATCGCGATCTTCAGTAATAGTTTCACAAATTCCATGTCGGATTTCTTCAATCTGCGCGAACGATGAGGGAAAGGTCAGCAAAAGAGAAAAAGGTACGTGCATTACACACTGTTATCGCGAGCAGTCATCGATTTTGTGCAATCATTACGATTTTAACGATCATAAGATTGATGACAGTCCGAATCACAGATATTTCCGTGTAAGTACAGATAATATATTCCAAAATATTAATATATTCCAATATATTCCAAAATCTAACGTTTGTCGAACTTTTTTGTCATCTTAAGTCCTCTGTCAAGGTAAGCCGATTATCCGATTTTAAAACGTTTAAAGACTCTTAAACTTGTTAACTAAATTATGATCGGTTTTAATTAAACTCTGAAATTCAGACTGTCTGTCATCCATACTTTTATATTTATATTCTTTATTCGATTGAACTGGAGCCGAAAGCATTTTCCGTATTTTCTTTGTCCATAACTAGTCTGATCTCGATTTTTGTACAGAAGCAGAGAAACGTCGGTTGAAAATAATTTAATAAGTCTCCGATCATGAGAAGAAATTTATTTTCGGCCTTATTCCGATCGATTTCTCAAGTTTGCGATATAAATACATATGTATGTCTCACTCTGTTGAACTTTTATTATAGGGATAATAGATGCATTTTGGAAACCTCGTGCTAGAAAGCAATGCTGATTGACGATGTTGCGCGTAACGGGAGTTTACTGATAATATCGATGCATGGCAAAACATTGGTGAGATGAGCCTCGCCGTAATAATCAGCCGCCCATTGTTGCCGGGCTTTGCGACGAGTATTACCTTTTCTCTCTAATTGGCCGCTCAAATAATTCCAGCAAGGAGACCGCGACGAAGTCGCAGCGGTCCGTTGAAGTTGTCAGAAGGAGAGAGATGGTATCTTGCTGCTCTGCAGTGGACTGCTTCTACTTATAACGTGAAGTGATTTCGAGGTATGGACTTATAACACTCGATATGATTATTCATATAATTTACTTTGCATGATATTCGATATGATGGTTAAGAACATCGGATGACCATGCTGTATTTCAAACGGATCTACGGCAGTGAATAATGAATACGATTAACCTATGTCCTGCATTGAAACGGCATTATATCGGACATTATACTTTGAAAATACGTGGATGTGTTTGAAACAAGCAGCTCCGGTTATGATATACATTCTTCTACCGCGGCTTATAGTTTCGTTTTGTTCTATTGCTTCCATTTCTTTTATCTAATCGGTCGTTTCCAAGATGCGTTTAACACGTATCGGTTCGTTCGAATGGGATCTGAATTTACATTCCAAATTGCGCATTCAGCCGAACTAGTGGAACAGAATGGTCTTTTTTATTAAATACATTTTACAATAAGGAGAGCCCGAGGGTACAATCAATCGATTGTAGCGAGCGATGTTCTCATGGTGTTTGACCTTCTATAAAAAAATATGCGCAAACATCACAACTCGGTTGTATCTCAATGAAAACTCGATGCCAAGTGTCACAAGGTAATACATATAATTGTTATAAATATCTATATATTAAGTAAAAGCTATTGTGTAGGGGTGGTATAAATAGTATGTATTTACAATGGTATCATACACAATTACGTAATTATATTATATACCTCATTAAAAATGTTATCTATGATTAAACAGTAATTAATTTCGTTAATCTTATAGTATGCAAAACGGATTTGAACCATGATACGTCGACAAGTGCGACGATATTTCGGTCAACATCGTCCCGAGAGAGAAGCGTCCTTCATTTCCTCTGAAAAGTGTACCAGGTGTATATCGTGGTCGTAACTTGAAATCGCAATTGATGTAAAATTGCCGAGGTTGTGATACACCGATGAGATATTGCACTTTCCTCACGTTCAACATCGAAATCACACGACGCGACGAATATCTCCGCGCCCGAACCGTTGTTTTTGGTGAGGCTGAGAGAGAGAAAGAGAGAGAAAGAGAGAGAGAGAGAGAAAGAGAGAGAGAGAGAGAAAAAAAAAGAAAGAAAGAAAGAAAGAGACAGAGAAGAGGGTCGCGGGAATTCGATAAATTCGACTTGATCGATCGAGGACATTGCAATGAGACGAAGAACTTCGGCGCGTGTGCGTACACGAGTTGTATTGGCTGATGTCTCTAATAGAATCGCGCGATTAGCATTGGAATAATCATAAGGAAAGACATCGCGGTGATGGAAGGCGCGGAGTTTCCACCGTGTGTGTCTTTATAGTTTTCCTTCAACCAGTCCGAAATAACTTCCTCGTGCTTCTCGATCCAATCAAGATTATCTTTTCCTGTTATCATTCCAACGAGTACGTCCGTCTTCACTTGATCCCGCATCACAAGAAGCGTCAACTGAAACGCAGAAATAGCCATGTCAACCACTCTCAGCGATATTATCATTGAAACATCGAAGAAAAGACGGAAAGAGAGCGGGGGAGGAAGAGTCCCGGGCGTTATTGTATATTTTAAAATTACGACGCGCAGTATTGATGATGACAGAGTCCACTACATCGACGTGATCTCCCCGGGTATTTCGTATTGCGCGAGATTGCGAAACATCTAATCAATACACTCTCAGATAAGATACAAGCGTGATCAAGGACGAGATAGAAATGGCGTTTCTAATTATTGGAACTTTGTCACACGAAAGATACGTTATCGCGCCCCGGTGTCCACATATGGCACTTGATCGCGGAGCTGCCCGGAAAAAAGAGAAAGAACAGAATTCGTATACTGGAAACGAAGTAAAACGTAGAACACGCGCATGTCTCGAGGTCAGGGCTCGCGGTGTACGCTTAATTATTGAACGGACAACATTGTACAACGATGAAAATCAAGCGTGGTCGATGTCTGGTCGAGAAACCGCATCGCGCAGAGCGGGGAGAGGGATTGCGTCTAATTCGATCGCGTTTCTCGGGGAAAACCGAAACTGTCCTGTGAAAATGCAGATGTAAATTACACGTGACTGGCTGTACCTTTCCGAATTGTTCCTTGTTGGTGATTCTATGAGCGAGGAGATTGACGTGCGTGGTGAGCTTCATTTTGTTTTTGTCCCTGTGAGAAAAACACATAAAATCTTTTCACTTATCCGCCGTAGCGTCGTAATGACAAGATAAAAGAGCGTAGAGAGAGACTCACTGGGAATGGATCTTCTCTATATTTTTGTTTATGAAATCCATGAGTATGTCGAAGCAGCCGGCGTTATTGCTGTAAATCGTGTTCAATGTTTCGAAAATACCGATGTCGGGCTTATCCTCGAGTGATAGATCGAGGAAGGTCTCTATAATCTTTTTAGATTGAACGCAACCGAGACCGTTCAGGATCGCCGCTTTCTCGCTCTCATCGTTAGTGTTCTTGTATTTTTCCAGAGTCACATTCCACCTGTGCTGGTCAGCGTATCGTAATCCGGCGCAAAGTATCACGTCTCGCAAGTCTGCCGGTAGCCTGCGACAAGAGAACGATGGTCAGTATGTGAATTTGGGTCTGTTCTTTTTAGCTGCACTGCTGAACTAGTGCAATAAGTTGGAGTGAGAAAAAATATAGTTGTCTCATTCTAACTTATTGCACTAGTTCAGCAATGCAGAGAACAGACTAACTAATTGTTGCAAGTGTCGTGTGTATTGCGATACGCGTTATCCCTCTGGAATCTTTTTCCTCTCTTTTCTGTCCTCTTTTCTCAGATAATTGTTGCTAATCTTATTGTTGCTTACCGTAACATGCTTATCGTGAACGTGGCGTGACTAATGCTAAGTAACGGTGCGTGTTTAACGTACTAATATGTTTAACGAATTCATTTAGATACAATAGGTTCTTGAGAACGACTTACTTCTTCTTGTTTTCCAGCCAATCCTTGAACATCTCGTCGACGTAGTTCTTGCAGTCTTCGAGTCCGTATCTGCAAGCCGTGTTGATTGCCAATTCCTTGCTGAGTTGGAAAACATGCGTCTTGTTTTTCGGTGTGTCCGTGACCTTAACCGCCTCCATGTATCCTTTCAGGTTCTGTGCCACGTATTTCTGAAAGATTCGACGAAGATTGGGAATTAGGAAGCCTCAGATTCGCATAGTTACATTCTCACTATTCATGGCCGCTCGATAACGAACGCGACAGTGGCACGTATATCTCTCGTATTCAGCTCACCTGGAAGATGTCGTAGTTCGGCATGCTTTGCAACATGCGGTCCATGTAATTTAGATTTCTGGCAGCCGCGTACCATGGGATGTAATCAGTTTCTCTGTGAAGATATTCGGTGATCTGCAACGCGACGGGGTACGACAAGTATCCAGCGCGAGCGAGATTCAACGAATCGTCGATCAACTGAGCGCGAGTGACCGGACTGATCTCCTCGTACTTATCCGAATTCAAATGCTTTGCCAAATTTTCCCAATTAGTGTCGTCGTAATTCACGCGGTAATATCCTGCAAAGAAGTAATCGATTGCGATATTCTTAGCTTGCACCTCATCGTCACCTTCTGCGCGATAAATTCGTGCTTGTATACGTGAGCCGAAAACTGCAAAAATGGTGCGGATCGTTGCTAGACTTTCGGTATAAAGCATTCGTAACATTTTACCGCAAATATGCACATGGAACATTAATATGGATAGATATTTGTGTAAAGTTTATTTATCTCGAAACGAGGCGTGCTAAAATCTTCGTTGTGCTGTTGATCGCTGATAAAGGAAATTTCAGACATAACATAACATCAATATCAGAATAATCAAGCCGTTCGATGTCACTGACACCATTGGCAGTGAAGATTGCTAAGTGATATCAAAACGTGGGTGTACCTGTTTGAAGATTATTTAAAATAATCCAGTTGGATGCTTTCAGTGCTTTTTTTATAGAAAACTGGCCTTTCTTATTCTCCAACCAATGCGTAGGTGCAGTCGTTTCGATTTTGGGCTTATCTTGCGTTACATAGTTAATTGGTATGAACCATTTGGTCGTATCTGCTTTCGCCGGTTTATACATGAAGAATCGTTCCTGGGTTATTAACACATTATCAGTACCGTTTTCCCTCTTAACGTTTACAACAGGGTATCCAGGTTGGTTTATCCAAGTATCCATGATGTTTGCAACTTCATGAGGTAATTTATGTTTCTTATTATTTTTAAGTATTTCTTGCATAGATTTGAAGAGGTCGACAGGTGTAACAGATTTGTGCATGCTGCAATTATAAATTAATGTAATTATCTTATTGCTTCAATGAGTATGTGTGTATGTGTGTGTGTGAACGCACTTATCAATTAATATTTATTTTCTTAATTGATGAGTGGGTTCGAAAGTACTAAGTAAACGTAATGTAAGACATATTTATTTAAAGTAATGTAACATATTTGTTTAAAGTAACATATTTATTTAAAGTAACGTATTTATTTAAAGTAATGTAACATATTTGTTATAAAAATAATGTAACAAATATTTGTGAGGGAAGATATTATAAATACAATTATTTATCATGTTATCCAAATTATTAAATATTAATGAGCATCCACGATTAGCAATTATTGGTCATGTATGTTTAAAAATATCATTTTAAAGAAGATTCTTTTTTGCTTAAAAAATAAATTTTTGTATAAATATTTAATAAATATGCAATAATTATAACGTATAACTTACTTGTTTTTCAGATAGTGGTTAAGTCCTTTTTTGAAAATATCGTTCGTCAAGAAGTGCTGCATCATGCGAATAACAGAAGCGGCTACGAAGAGAAATAAAGTAATACGTTAAAATAATGATAATTTACTTTTCTTATGTATGTGTGTATATAAATATATATTCTTCTCTCGTTGTAGGTAAGAGATGGGCTAAAATACCTTTTTTATAAGCGATATTGTCGAACAAGCTGTTAATTTGTTCAGCAGTCCCCGCGTCTTGATTCATGCTGCGAGTGTTCCTGCTCGCGTCGGTGACGAATGCGGACTCTTGCAGATTTTTAATGACAAATTGGTCCATAAGACGCCACAATTCTTCCTGCGTATTAAAATTTACTTTGATTGGCAAATCTATTATTTGTTAAGATTCTACGGTTGTTAGAGACGTATATCATTTGTTTCCTCTTTTTTTCCTAATACCAATTTTTTTCCACGAGAGTTCGCAAATGCTGACTCGAATTTCACGGTAAAATAAATCGACCATAATATTAATGTCATTGTTAGTCGTGTCTCTTATTGATATAAGTCTGTTTGTATTTTAAGTTTGCGTTAATTTTTTGATTAACATACTTAAACATGGTTTACCCAGGAATAAATACGTTCTTAGCGTAAGTTTTGACTGTAGTGAAGTACATGTACAAACATAGTTAAACATAATCACAGATACATGTATGGATGACTTTTGATCAATAATATTTTACTAAGCAAAAGAAATCTCGTGTTTTTAAATAGATTGTGCAATCCTATGTAAATTTCTTTTTTCTTATTATTTACTAAAATTAATTAGGAATTAGTAATATGTATTTTTATAATTACATCGTTCTCCGTAACAACACTGTCGGTAGTAAAATATTGGAAGAAGGTGGCAAAGCCTTCATTCAACCAGATGTACTTCCACCATTCCGGAGTCACTAAATTACCGAACCATTGGTGAGCGAATTCGTGAGATATCACCATTGCTATATCCTGCTTCGCTCGCGTTGTCGTAACATTTTTCGTGTAGAGAAGAGCAGATTCTCTAAAAAATAGGCA
The DNA here is from genome assembly GCF_003227715.2 of Harpegnathos saltator. Classification (NCBI taxonomy): domain Eukaryota; kingdom Metazoa; phylum Arthropoda; class Insecta; order Hymenoptera; family Formicidae; genus Harpegnathos; species Harpegnathos saltator. The sequence continues at coordinate 2,081,519 of NW_020229939.1, forward strand.
GAACGTTATTGTTAGAAGCGATAATAAGATTGTCACGCTCAACGGTAATGAATGTCAAATGTAGATTTAACTTTTTAACTACCAGAGAAAGAAATAATAATTGATACATTGGTTCATAATTTCATGGCAAATTATAACAAAGTTGCAGAGAACTTTTATATATCAAGTAAGATTTTGATTAACCTATTAGACGAATCGCAAATATTCTCAATAGCGAAGTCTGTTGTAGCTTCGAGTCTATCTTCAAACCGTGTAATAATCGCGATAAGAGATGTCGAGACGTGTCAATGCTTGAACCTTGATCGCTTCACGAATTCAAGATCTCGAATATTACCTGTACGTTACTAGACCCCAATTTTCCATAGCGCCAGGAATAAAATGAGGAATGGTAACTTGATCCATCTTTTGCATCTCCATCGAGTCACTCTTTTTCGAGGCTCCGCCATCTTTGTAATAGTTAATGTCAGTAAATGTCTCCAAGTTAGCCAGTGTTTTTTCTGCCTGCTCAAGGCTATACTTCGTGTTATCGATTTCGTCGGGTCTCGTCCATATGGCAAGATTTTCATTATCATTTTGTTTCGAGCTGTATTTCGATACTACAAATGCCACGAGGTAGGTGGACATTTTTGGCGTCTTTTCGAATTGCGTTGTCTTTTCTGAATAGTCTTGCGTTTTCTTTTCCTCTTTCTTTTCTTCTTTCTTCTTCTCTTGCATATTCGAGATTACGGTATAATCCGATGGATGCTTAATAATGATCTCAAACGTTGCCTTTTTATCAGGTTCATCCCAGCAAGGAAAGGCTAGTCTTGCGCTTGTCGGCTCAAAGTGGGTTGTTGCGAGCCACCTATAACACACAAGGAATGTATTATCGCGAGTGATTTTTTTCGTTTCAGACAGTTGCGGCTATTAAAGTCGTATATATTGTTTCGAAAAGAATAACTGCTGCGATTCTGATAAAAATGTGTTAATATTACGCCATGTAGCATAAAGTCTATTATATCAAAATTCACATGTGCTCTCTCATTTCACAGCGGTTTTTAGGAAATTTACATAGAAAGCGAAGCCTCAGTAATTTCCACTATAAGACAATTAGACGATTCCTATATTTCACGTAAGTTTACCGAGTAATAATGTTTTTTAAATAAAATCGATTCTACTGTACGTGTTTCATTTAAAGCTGACGGTATAAGATTTGTCTTCGATTATTGTAGGTGAATAATACAAAGATATATTGCTGTGCAAACTTTGTTCTCGAGTAAATTTGGAACGCAAATTTCTTGGCCGAATATTTTAACGAAAACATAATTGTCTGCTTACTGTTCCTCATCATCCTCCTTGTAATAACTTCTGTAGAATCCACGCATATTGTCGTTCAATTTTCCAGTGTATTCTATTTTCAAATAATAATTTTCAGGTTCAGGTGGGATATTATTCTCAAATGTGACTCTTATAAAATCTCTTTTCTTATCTTCTTCACTTCGAACTATCTTTGCCTTTACTTTCTCCAGCTCCTCATCCTTATCCTTCTTTTCATATTCTAAATAGACACTATCCGTATTTATATTCAGGTCCTTGGCATGTAATGTTATTACTTTTGTCTTCTTTGTAATAGCGAGAGTAATCTTAACGTTTCCATCAAAAGAAAACTTCTCTTTATTTGTTTCTTTAGGTACTTCCTCGAAGTATGGTTGCAACGTGATTTCATAGTTAATAGGACTTATGCCATCATTAGGTAACCTATAGTCCGTTGGAATAGGGTCATCATAGGGTATCGGTTCTACGTCGTCGAAGATAGGATCATGTGCCCAACACGTCGCCAAGGTAAGTACCAATGGTAGCAGGAATTTCGCGATCAACATTGTAGCGCTCTTGCTGTGAGTGGAAGAAGAACTTTATGTAGTCAGCGATCTATCCTATTGTTCCTGTTATGTAATATGAGTAAGACATGATTATCAACAGCTGCAAAAGTACACTCAACTTTGTGATATTTTTGTGCATAAACTGAGGGAATGTAAGTTTAAAAAAAAAATTCTCTAAAAGTATCGTTGACTGATTTAAAAAAAAAATAGGAAAAGAAGAATATCATATCACGCTTCAATTGGTACAGAAGCGCTTATGAATCTCAAAATCTAACGATCACTTCACCTTTGTTTAATATGTACGAAGAACAATGGCAAGAGAAGGCCATATTCAGGGTAGTTCTGCCGAATTTGATAAGTTATACTTTTGATGTTAGAAGACGATGTTAGAGCGTTTTCTCGGGACGAAAATAAGTCCGTTCGCGGACGCTTCGAATTTACCGGTGAATCGGTGTCGCGGACTAACGGAACCGGAGTCTTCGAAATCTGAGTTTCCTTTATTGTTCACTTGACGTGAATTTAGTTACACGACCCGTTTTAGTTTATACACCACTCGCCGTAACGAAAGATACGCTCGCTCCCGTGCTATGCGCTCTTCTTCATGTCTCGCTAAGCTCTCTTCTTCTTTTTCAATTTTCCGAAGTTTCCCCGATCTTCTCGTTAGACAGACTCCGTGTTCGCTTCCTATTGGTTGTCACGCTGCGCGGTATTGTATTGGAATGCTAAACACCTGTTTCACAGATGTAGAAGAAACGCACGTTTCTTCCATACAGACCGTCCCATGTGATGTAAACTTAAACGCGACGATATCTAAACATTCTTCTAACGTTTGGGCTACCTCTCGCCTTAGTTCGAATTTGAACAGAAAAAATAAATCACATTTTATAGTTTCAATATAGCAACGCCTGCATATGGCGGAAATAGCTCCTCCTTGAATAGGTCCGCTTGTGCTTCACAGTGTGTACGTAACAATAATTTTTCTCAACTGAGCACACATTCTAACCGTTACTTCAAGCCGTAAATATCGAATTATTGAAAATTATGGAAAATATCGACAAACGCGTCGAAATCGCGCGCACAATATGAATAGCGATAAAAAATACAGGCTGAAATATCAGGTTACATCTTCTTGCGACGGTCTTATTTCGAAAATTAGAGACCCGGAGCTTCTCTAAAATTTCACACATACTCGACTTTAGCGCGATCGATAGTCCCGATAACGGCAGCAACATACCTTAGAGGTAATCGAAGGTGGAGAGCTGAATGGGTCGGTGCCTCGTTCCCCGCGGAGGCAAGATTTATTGAGAGCCTGCCCGGCCAAAACCCCGAGCCTTATATGGCAGCAGCGGCAGAACGTATCGTAAAAAATACGTCGCTGCCTCCTCTAATCTTATCGCGACTGGTCTCTCGGTGCAGAAGGTACTATTCTCTTCGGGGGATGATCGGCAAGTGGTTTGTTCCGAAGGCGACTCGCAAAATTTTCCCGACAGTTTTAACATCGACGGCGCTGATAAGGCTTGATAACCGTGATACAATGGTATCCAGCCAATCGATGCCAGGCTTGATATCGGCAAATCCACCGAGATTCCACTTTTTTTTATCGTCAATATCTAACGGAACGTGCTGAGTGATATTGTTTAAGCAATACCCGTCGTTCCATATCACGAGTCCGCGAAATTGATTATCACGTGTTTCTGATTTTTCATAATTGTGAGCTGACGCAGAAAGAGTTTAAGTGAAATTTCGTGTTAATCTGACAACATTCTTTTACCTACCGACGTGTAGTTCCTTTTCTCGCTCTTTTCCTCCTTGAGCTATGACCAGGTATCGAAAGTTGCGCAGTATTAAGCAACTTGACGATTTTAAAAAGCTACAAATCAATTCTTTTGAGCGAAATATTGTTAGTTTCGGTAGTTAGTCGGTAGAGAATACACATGTTATATGATGTATGTACAAACGTATATATTTTTTAACATAACACAATGTACAACAACTGTGATATCGAGTATTCATCGAGATAAACATAAAAGACAAAGAAGAAAGACAGATAAGGACAGATTATATAGTGTTATATAGAATATTATCGACTGTACGAATAAGCGCCGTGAGTCATCATTTGTGAAATATTATTTAAGAATTTGTGAAATATTATTTAACTTCAGTATAGAGATTTTCTTCTTGTCTTATATATGTGTATGCATATAACGTGCAAATATGCGTATTTTCTTATAACGTTGTTTGTAGATCAGTATAACTCTTTTACAAAAACCTGACTGAACATGACGTAAAAGAAAGAGAGTCTATCTTTAACTGTATTGGATTAAATTACAAATTACGTATTGGATTAAATTACAAATTACGTATGTCACGAAAGATTCGAGCGAGTAAATAAATTTGCATTAAGACAGTGGTTACTTCATATAAAGTCGTGAGAATCGTCTATAATCGCGACCTTGTTTATCGTGTGTGCTATTTGTAAAGTCCCCGATTTGTTTTCAAATGGTGAATAAGTATCTTCCACTTAATTTGACTCCGTAATATCCAACTTGTCGAACGTTGAAAGTCGTCATGTTTAAGGCATGCTTACGTCAACAACGCCAACAACACTGACGTGCGATCGGATTTTCGACGATGATGTAAATCAAACGTTAGGATATCGAGTTCTTCAGAATCTTTTCCCTTTCAGTATCCCTCAATTAATATTGAATTTTGCTAAGTAAGGTATAATTAATGAATTAATGAATTTATTTATTTATTTATTTAAAATGTAAGAATTAGCTATAGGATAGGATAACAGATAAAACAGGATAACTCATGATGGTAAAAGAAATAGTAGTGCACTGAAATGTACTGAAATGCTAAATTAATTTTTAGTTATATATGCAGAATAGAATGGGGAAAGGAAATGAGGGTGAGAAAGAATGGACGGATGAATGAGAATAAGGTGTTATGCTCATCAGGTAAACCAAGTCTCTTTTTAGCTGTGAATTAGCTGAAAACTAAATATATATCTATGTACTAAATATACCATATATATATAATATATTTATATATTATATATATTATATTATATATATATAATATAATATAAATATAATATATATAATATAAATATATTATATATATTATATATATATAATATATTTATATAATACTGAATTTCGCTAATGTGATTGATTTTTCGCGAGCGACTCCGGTACGCACGACCGTTCGTGAGTTTAGATTATCGTGTGCTAGATAGCTCTATCTGTTTGGCGAGATCGTGTTGTATGTGAGAGATATGATTAACGGAGTTACGTAAGAAATGGTCGACAATATGCACTCGATTCGAGTAAAGTGATAAAAAGTATAATGTGTTCGTAAAATATAGACGATTGCACCTCAACAGTTTTTCTTTCCTTGTAAACAATCTGTGTAGCAAGTTCTACGTTTTTTGTTCCGACAATTTGACGAACCGTTTTACTGCTTGATCGCATTTCAAGACCATCGGTCTGCAAAACTTCATTGAGCCCTTCGTCCGTGTATCCAAGTTTCTCAAAATTCTTGATCGTTCTGGGATGAAGTTGTGTACCGTCCATTGTAGCAAGTAAGTATGTGGAAAGTGTCAGGGTGCAGCGAAATATAGTAACAAGTACTATTTCGATAGTTATATTGATAAATATTGATAGTTGGATTCGAAAATATGAAGCTGCAGTTGGAAAAATTGATACGGCAATTTTTTATTTGTACTAGGTCTATTGGAGCATTGCTTGTTGCTCGTTGATCCCTACAGTGACCAGTTCTCTTTCTCACACACCCACACACATATACACACACTTGGAATTTGCATTTTACGTGATTTGCATTGAATGTGACTTATGCTGATCGATGAATCACTCGATGTGCGTATGCATGCGGAAGCGAGTTGAGTCATATGAATCTATTTGTAAAAATTAATTACGTTCATCGAAATATCGAACAAGACAAAGCGTATAATAATTCTTCTTTTTTAAATTCGAAATAGTAACTCGGCAATCTCTTGATGATTTTTGCATAGTCGGTATCCACTTTATTTGTTGTTGATCGTTCGATTTTGAGATCACAGATGAACGACTGGTTAACCTGGCCTTGGTTTCGTTCGGACAAGAGTCTAACAAGAGTCTACATATTTGTTGTATATTTAAGGCAATATAGCGACAACAAACATCTGCAAGAAGAACACATGGGGATATTTCAAGCATAAAATAACTGACGCGACATCGATAATTTAGAAAAATATTGAACATTGGTATCGGCACAACTCACAGATTATCGAAGTGATGAAATTAAGAAACGTCGTTATCTACGTTTTACAATTGTTCACAAGTTATACGAAACGTTTGAGGTAAGAATTTAATCTTTAGATTAAGAAATTATCGCTAAAAGTTCTGTTTGTTACTGCAGACACAATATCAGATTAATATAACTATCAACTATTAACAATCTATTTTCAGCAGAGCGGTCAAAGTGATAGGATTTTCAGAGGAACGTAATAAGAAGAAAAAAGTCGTTTATTTTTTTCCTTAATTTTCCTTAATTTCAATGCCAATTGAAAGTATAAAGTGCACCGTTATAAATTGTAGTGTACTTTATAAAAAAAAAAATTATTATATAAACCGATCATTTCGATTACTTTTTTAATTTTAATTCGAGGAATCCCGATCGTTGATATTTTCACATTTTGATTTCCCGGCTTTTTCGTTTTTCTTCCCAACGTTAGATCAGACGCTTCATGCGCGGTTGGCCGATGCTAGTTGCCAGTTGATGACGGTGTTGAGGTTTTAGGCGCAACTTGCTGGGATTTGCATGTAATTGCCGCAGGCTACATGTCTTGCCTCTAGGCTGTGTCGAGGTTTACCTACGTTCTATACACCTTGATATTGGAAGCCTAAGCGATGCTCTAAGTTTGGTCGTAGGACTGCACATGAGTTCCTTACAAACCTGTTACGAGGAGTTTGCGGAGAAGAATAATCTCGCATATAAATATTATCCGTCAAGATTTAAAGCACCACCGTATTATCTATACGTTATTAAGGAAAGATTATCCCAACAGTGAGGTTATGCACGGCATCTCGATAAATCCGTCCGATATAAACGGAAGTTACAAAATTATCACGGACATATCGCTTCGTTTTAGTCATAAATAAATAATGTGTGTGCGATCCCCACAAGACGACGAAGCGAACAACTTGCGATTACTTATCGTTGCCTCCTCGTTTCGTCGATGTATCTTTTAATTCAGTGAGACTTTTCGGAATCGCCGAAGATATGTGTGACGATCTCCTTGATGCTGCGATAAGAAGCTCGGTAGTAGAGTGTTTCAATCGTAAGTAGTACAGGCATACCGTAGACCGTGGCGAATGGAGAGCTATATGTATAATTGAAAAGCTGACACGGCGGACGACTTGAAGGAAGTTGCAGTCGTGATTGGCCTGCATAATGAAGAAGCCTGAACGCCATTATACTTGGTGGCGAGCTCAAAGTTCTATGCATCTACCAGGTGGGTGCCATCTTCGTGACAGTTTTGAAATATTGCCCCGCTAACAAGCAATCCCCAAACTTGGTAAGTTCGTTTGGATTGTCACGGTCTTTGCGCGAATAAAACGGCGAACCGAATGTGTGTGACCGCGCGCGCGCACACGCAATTTTCTCCGTCATTGCAAAGTTGTCACGCGGTAGTCGTGACACTTTGAAATTACATTTCGATGTTCGCTGCGCGAACGCGTAATCTCGTCTGTTTGCGGTAGCGAGAGTACAATTGCCTTGAGTCAATATACTGGATAAGAGGAATGTGCGTGTGACATTTAAATATTTAAGATCAGTACATGTAACGCCGGATTAATATATTTCAGCAATTATTGACGAACGCATTTGACCAGAAATAGCTAATCGCAACTCCAAGCGTTATTTCAAGCGGTATGGTAAGTTCGATAAAAAAGGTCTGTCAACACTCAAAGAACGTACTTGGAATAAAATTTAGCTACAAACTGTAGACAATATCAGTTCTTTCTCTTCCCCCTTTCTCTCTCTCTCTCTCTTTTTCTCTTTCTCTCTCTCTCTCTCTCTCTTGCGTGCTGAGAAAACTTGATGACTGTAATTTCTATAAGAACTCGGAATTAAATAATCTTCCAGATAATATTTGATAATCTTGTCTCGATACGTCGTCATCATTTGATAAGAAATGTCATTCGTTCTTATCGAACGCTTCGCGAAATATAAATCGCTATAACAATACCTTGAACGAAAGATACAGTGTTCTGCGAATTGTTATCTTCCAATTGTGCGTGTCCTAAGTCCATTAATATTATTTGAATGCCTTTCGATTTATATGCTGATAAGTCGAAATATATTTGCCCCTTTAAATTACTTATTTACTTTAAAAAAATAATAAATCGAATATTTGAAAATATCTATATTTCCTGTTTACCTCAAAGAGATTAAGATCTAGCAAGCGGATTACATTTCGTAGAAGAAGATGTAGAAATGGTATTGGCAAGTAAAATAGCGATTTTTTTCAATCTTTTCATCAACTTAACGGTATAATTAATTCATGGAAACGAATTTTATCTTAAAATTGTCGTTGATTTTTATCGCAATAGGCTGGATAAGACGCGGAAAAATGGAAAAAAATTAAAGGAATAATCAATACGTAGTATTTGGGAACACAGAAATCGTAATATCATGCGATGTTCGACGTGTACAATTACAAATAAAAAATAATTAATCTTGTTATCTGTTGTATCTGTAATTAATGTTTCATTCGACATTTGTAGGAAATACCGTACGTATGTTATAATAGCCGGTAATAGTTAGATTAGACACAAATCAGATTAGGTTAGACAGATTGAAATTGATTAGATCGAATCCAATTAGACTATTAAATTAGACAGTCAGATATGAATGACTCGATTTTATATCCAGTTCCATCTCTGAACAAAATCGAGAGAAATACTTATTAAAGTTTCTCTTGCTTCTCTTGCTTCATCTCTGTTTCGTCTCTGAGAGTGCACGCGCATGTTATTCACGCGTGAGGGAAGTGCAAACGTGCGCCGTGCAAATAAAATTACGTTTGCTCGATCGTTTTCGACTTGCCATTCAAAAGTGCGCCGGTTCAAAGGAACAATTTGTTTGTCTAAAACATTTGTTTGTCCTCTGCAGCCCCAAACCTCGGGCGAGATATTTATCGACGTGTTCCGCAACGTAGATTTTGCACTTTACTGTGCAACCGAATTAAAAACTGCACTGGTAAATACAAACGTAAGGACGAAATTCACGAATATTTTGCCTGCCCGGCTCTTATTTATTCGCTGTTCTGTCTGTCTGACATATTATTCGTGATATAAGAAAAATCTTTATTGAATTGCCGCTTTAATGAGTCGCGAGCAATCGCGAGCATATTATATTATTAAACTTATTGTTATTATTCTCTCCTAATAACATTTGTTAACATTCCTGAAAATATTAACGAATACACAATACGGTTAAGCGAGGTGCATAATTTTTTTCGACCTGTTCTTTAACCCATTTGCATCACAGCTCTAAATACGCAACTAATTTCAGAAATCTGAAACGTTCAACTGACAGTCGGCCTGTATCATCGCGCATTAACGCACATCATTGACGAAGAGTGAACGTCGTCGTGAACGTATTGTTCCGCGGTTGCTGATAAGTGAACGTCGTGGCTCGCGGAACATTCCGCGGCTGGTAATAAGTGACGATCATTATGCGCGGATTATTCCGCTTGCGAATGCAAATGGGTTAAAAGAATGGAGAAACGAAGTGAAAATCCTTGCTGCGTCTTTATCTGCGGATCTCATCATCGTTCTCTTGATGATCCTCTTCAGCGGCATCCTGAGATGCAACATGCGAGCTATCTTCGAACAGCAGCTATCTTCGACGCGTGCATCATCCCAGCATTTGCTTGCAACTGACGATTGACGATCATTCACGATGAACAACCTGATATCGAGAGACGCCTTCGGGCCGTTGACTCCGTATAACCGGAGACTCGTTAAAATCGACAATGTGCGTCCTGTTCTGCATTATCTCGCGCGATATCCGACTCCGTCGTAAAAATTACGACAGTCAAGAGCTCTTAGGTGAGCCTGCTAAAGTCAGAGAGTTTCGAGAGAGCACGACCATACGTTTCCTGTGGTTCGCACAATGTACAAGACAGGCAAATTTTTCATAAATACTAACGATCGTTTCTCCCAGCGAGAAATTAAGTGGAAAATTACACGTGTCGCGTATCTTCCCGTTGTACTAATAACAGAGCGAGTTGATATTACGCTTTTATAAATATCCCCCTTCATAATTTAACTGCCGTTGCAGCAGCTCTGCATCATCGGGGGTAGCTTACTCTCTGAAACACGTAAAGTTCCGCGGAAGCTGGCGCGGCGCGAATTTATCGTCACGGCTAAATCCGAGCGTGGATTAATTCGTCGGGATTCTGTTATAAAAAAGTTTTGTTTCAATATTAAGGTGAACATGCGATTAGTTGTTCGCTGTCGAACACACAAACATACATACATCTCCGGTTGTTGCGTATATGGCGTTATGCGTATAGAGCTACAATTAATTATCTTTAACGCAAAGCTCAACCTTTGACACCAGACACCTGAAACGTATCACGATGCTGTTTTTCTCTTTTCCTTCTACCCGATCTGTTTTTATATGCTTTTATATGCGCGCGATCCTACGAGATAGACGTGTAACAAGATGAGAACATTTCGCTGTGGTATTCCGTCGCATTCGGAACAACTACTCGTAAAGTGACCAATTACTCAGCATCAGCTTTCGATTGGGGCTCGCTCGCTCGCTCGCTCGCGGAAGCTCTCCTCGAGTCTTCCTCTGTCGTGAAATTGAATCAAGACTCGCAGAGTGGCAGAGAGACGACGACGGCCGAGAGACGTGCTCGGACGAGAAGGAAGCGGCGAAATAAAAAGTCGAGTATTTAGTCGGGACCTAATTCAGTCAAGCCAACGAAGGCGAGTTTTGCTCCGGGGCCTTTGCAAACTGCCTCCTACACCGCCTGCTTGCTTGCTTCAGCAACATCGATGGCGGAAGCACGGTAATTCGATTACCGGACCGTTTGAAAGCCTCTCTCTCTCTCGCCCTTTCTCTCTCTCTCTCTCTCTCTCTCTCTCTCTCTCTCTCTCTCTCTTCTCCAGAAATACTGATGTGGCTCACCTTCTATTCGTGACATACACATGTGGTTATCATGCAACGTGAATGAGATTTGAGGAGACTATGTTATCCGTTCATAGGTTGTTTAAGTATGATCGTTAACGTCGTTGATAATTTTTACTTTTCGAAAAAAGAGAGTTTACGTTTTATTACGGAAAATGTGGATATTTAAAAAAGAAGGAGGCGGAACGTATAAATATTTTGTTATGATGAACAGGGGGAGAGAGAGAGAGAAAGAGAGAGAGAGAGAGAGAGAGAGAGACTGAGTGTGTGTGTGTATGTGTGTGTCTGCTAATTACGTGGGAAAATTTTACATTTACTAATCAGTATGGAATATAAAGGATGCAAGTACGCGGAAAATCGACGTGTGCAAAGAGATGCAATGGTATGTTTCAAATGATACGTTGTTATTTATGCTCTCTGCTTCGAAGAGATCTTCATGAGCTATATTAGGAGGAAGTAGGGAAAAGCGAGTTGACCTAAAATCGCAGCACTCAATGCCGTATACGATCGTAGCTGATTCCCTTAGATAAGATGCACTGCGCAGCTGATAAATTTAATTTACGGCGAAAAGCGACGATATCTATGCGGATACATATTGTCGATGACAAATTGTATTTTTATGTATCGTGGCATTTTGAGCTCTCTAATACTGTTTTAATATACGAACAGCGTTCCCTTTATGTTACATGAGCGTCCTCGAGCATTGATACGTTTGAAGCTTATAATAAAAAGAAAAAAGAAAAAAGAGAAGACAGTGCCTATATTTGATTGTTGGTCAAACTCGGGTATATTGGTGCGTTTGCGAAATGCACTGCAGCCGTTTTATATAATATTCCGAAAGCACAAACATGTCACAATAACAGCAACATGAAGTGCCGTCACTTCTATTTCGCAGCTCTAAGTTTCGACGTCGATCGCAAGAATCGCGGCCGGGATATTGCCGATACAGAGAGCTGAGTTTTGAGTATGGTGGTGCGAACGACTTCCCTGCGAGTCTTTATCAGCGCCCAGGTAGCGGGGATCGTTCTTTAGGTGACCAGGGGATGGTCTTTGTGTCTGCGCGAGTAAATATTAGCGGAGGATGATGAGAGTCCCACCGCTCGCGCTCCCTCTTCCTATCTTTTTCCTGCTTTCATCGACACGTCAGCCACGTCATCTTCGTTGCACCACCAGGGCCCGTTCATTCCGTCGCGACGTCATTCTGGGGACTGGCTTTTACCTGTCTTCTTCAAACCGGCGGATCTCACCGAAAATTCACTCCTGATATTACTTCCATTCAAGCACACCACTCACGCCGGCGTCTTTTCTTCCTTGCTGGTAGACAGAGCCGACGCGACCGGAGGCCAGTGTTCGTGTTCGTAGAGAGCGTAGGATTCAAACGTAATGCAAACGCCGAAATATCAACTATAACACGTAGTGTAGCGAAAAGTAACGAAATATAACAAATAGCACGGAAATACGCGAAATTTGAAGATATGCGAATCGGATTATTAGTGAGAAGCACGCTACTTCTGAAACAAAATTCGAAGATTGACAGAATCTACAAAGCAAGTCTAACGCGTCTGTTTCGCACGCAACAATGATACTTTTTCAAAAATTCTTATATTAGTTCGATACAATGTAACATAATCTACGAAAATCTGGGAATTTGCAATGTTTTATTTATTTACATCACTTTTGACTAATTTTTTTCTATCACGGGAATCCGCAAAAAATCTTTGACGGTGTCTTTGTTGCTTTCAAATCACACTATTGTGCAAGTCATAAATTTTTATTACGAAATTTGCAATTTCTACGAACAACATTTTTAAACAGTTGCATTACGAAATTTAAACATTTGACAATGCAATAAGAAAAAAGTTGTTATATTCCATCGGCATAATCTAATACAATTTCTAAAATCTCAGCATAATCTAGCATAATTAAATAAAATACAGAATTCGAAAAGTGAAGGACAAGTTTACACAGATCGCAGATACAGTACGTTTCGTTTACAAATGTCTAAGAAATTTCCGCTTTTCTTATACAGGGTGATTCGAAACAATCTGATGTCCTTAATATACCATATTCTTGAACAAGTTCTAAGACTATTTTTCTTCTTGCAAAATATTATCCGACGCTTAGTTACTGAGTTATTAAGATAAATAGTTCGTCTATTACGGCCGGGGTACAGAAGGCAGGTAGGAACGGGACAATTAATATCCTGCTAATTTATAATACTATATGTATTTGCCATTACACCCGCGATTGTTAAAATTTTCAAGTTTCAAAAATAATATGGATGAACGTTATCACATACATCGATTAGCACGCCGCCATCGCACCAAATATCCAACATCAACGCTTACACGCGCTGGGTGCGCGCCCCAACGGACAATTGTTTCATGCCTGCCTGCCTTCTGTAACCGACCCGACGAATAGACGAACTATTTATCTTAATAACTCAGTAACTAAGCATCGGATAACATTTTGCAAGAGGAAAAACAGTCTTAGAATTTGCTCAAGAATATGATATATTAAGGACAACTGATTGTTTAGAATCATCCTGTATGCGTATTCAAAGTATTCTGAAACGTAATGAAAGCTACACCATTTCTAAATTGATCTGAAACAAGATTTGTGCGTAATACGTGATGTTTGTTTCGGTGTGACGCGTTTTTGTCACAATATAGGTAAATTGCATATCTGGCTAGTGCTTGTTGTACTACTACAATACTATTTATATCTAATCTGTCATTAATAAATACGAAATATCAAGAGGAAAGTGGAAAAAGTGGATCAAATGACAGTAAGCCAATAATTATTCAGTTTATATTTTTATTTATGCCCAACACACCGTTAAAAGAATATAAAAATCTGAGGAATATAATTTCTTCCTTATATTCAGTAAACAGCTATTCCTCAATAAGAAGCAGTTTGTTCAATGTGTTAAAATAAATTGTAGATCGTGGACAAAACGTATTTAACATACAAGAGTCCTGTCCAACTTATGGGCGATCAGTTAGATTACGAATATATTTTACCTTCACCATTCGGAGGCGGTACAGCATCCCACTTGTAATGGCGTTCGGCCATTTTATTCTTAATTGCGACAGACTTCACGAGCTCCGGAGACGGTTCTTGTAGATCGTATGCCCAACCAATTTTCGCAAAGAATTCGATAAACATAGCCGTAAAGTTGTATGTGTGTATACCGAATTCAGATGCTTTGTAGTCCCATGGGAAAACGTGATGATAATTATGTGAACCCTCGCCGAAAGATGCAAATGAGACCATCACGTTATTCGTCGGTTTAATATGCCTATCATTCAAATAAATTGCAACTGTGATTTTTTTAAGCTTCTTTCAATTATTAGTAAGGTGTGTTTTACTAATTGTCAAATATTAGTATTAATATAATTATGATTTATTAAACGTACTGTATGTATGTGATTAACTTAGAATAATAATTTAGAATAAACTTAAAATGAACAAGTGAACAAAGATCTTACATGTCGTACGGTCTGCTGCCCCACATGTGAGCGAAACTATTGACACTCCACACAGTGTGCCACCCGAATATATGACGAAAGAAATGCAATTTCATGGACATTGTCCATGTTTCGTTCCACCCGTAAACGGGCACCATAACCGGTATTAGTAGGCCGCAAATTAGATTTAGTATGAACAAATGCCTGCGGAAACAGATAAAATTACAACATTAAAAATAATTTCTCAATGATATTAAATTGATATTCAGATGGACAGGTTCTGTATCCAAGAAATACACCGAGAAAAATACGATGAAATTCAATGTATCTAGATTCATTCTTTTTTACTTGTCAGGCATTAGATTACATAACAAGTTATATGCCATGCAAACGGACGAAAACTCACTTATCAGCGAACATAACGAAAGAATCCGCCTTAATATCGCTTATATCCATCTGTTGACCTTTTTTGATAACTTCTGGATGCTTTTTTACCATCAACCACCCAACGTGAGAGAAGAAGAATCCCCGATTGCTGTTGTATGGATCTGCATTTGTTTCCGTGAATTTGTGGTGTGTCCGATGATCTCGGACCCAATTGCGGATAGAGATCTAAGCAAGAAAACTATCGTAAAAAAAATATTATTTCGTTTTATTTCTATTACGTCTACTTTTTCCTCTCTCACTTTTTATGTACAGCGCCAAATTTAGACAGCTATATGTTTACCTGGCCAGCTGTAAGGTAGCAAAAGACAAGTATGATTCTAAGTGGCAATTTTGCTTTGAAAGTTCGATGTGTCCAGTAACGATGAGCACCAGCGGTAAAGCCCATCCCTTGAATTACGCAAATCAAGATATCTTGAAGTAAAATACATCGAATGTATTAATTATCATTAATTCTAAGCAATGAAATTCTACGCAATGTAGTCAACAATCTATCTAGCTATTGTCTCACACGTAACGATCGAAGCGTCTTATCTCCTAAATTGTACTTACACCAAAAGACTGTCTTGATATTCATTGTAAAGTCGATAGTGACGAGACTGTACAATGCACATAAGTGTACAAAACTTATTACTGCAACATTGCGCCACTTCACATTTGGTAGATAATTTATCCATTCTTCAATCGCTGAGTGCGAACTATTTCCTCTATACGTAACATGTTTATTGTCTATTACTGACGTAGCCGAAGGAGCTTTCTCTTGTATTCCAACATTGGCGTTCAAAGTGTTGGATGTCATCGTAAGTTCGTCTTGCCGTCTTTGCTGGGATGCGCCACTATTGTTTCCTGCTTAATAATCGATGAATTTGTCCGCTTTATAACGGGAGTTACGTGGTTTTGTTTCGTATGTTTTATTATTTATATTTTATTATTTATTTCAAGCTTATAATGATATTCAAGCTTATAATGACCGAAAATCGATAACATTTTTTCTATATATTTACTTGCAGTTTATTTTATTAATAATATTGTATATTCCTTGGTAATGATGCCAAAGTCGGAATTCCATTTACTAAACAGATTATGCTAAATTTAACTACCTCATAACATTAAATTAAAAGAAATTGATGGATAACACGTAATAAACATATGATCGATCTTAGTCATCAATTAATGCGTCAAATAATTATTGTTAGAATGATGAACCTATTACATCATCATATATTTTTGAATACAACGCAGTATCATGTCTTATGTATTATTATTCTATCGCATAGTGTTAATATTATTATCAATTGCAATAATATTAGCAAATATTGTCGTGTAGAAAATTCTTAATATATTCCTGCACCATTTATTTTTCGAGAAGAAAATTTCAGAAGATTCAAAAGATTAATTTCAGAAGAAAATTGTCGCCACTGTAAATTTTTAATATTTCATATTTATTACTTGTAATATTAGATTTTATGGTTGAAAAAAATGTGCAAACAGATATAATGACTTAAGAGCCGATAGTGAGTGTTCTTGAAAATAAATAGCAAATTTCTCATTCTTAGAAGTGGGTTCGGATCGTTCCCGTCTCTTTCGTAACGTAGTTACTATCGTTATTCGTATCGTATTCGTTACATTTGTATCTCTTACTACTTGTATGGTACTCCTGAAGTTTTAGGAAGTATGTTGAAAGATGAACTACGATTGTGCGACTAGCGTAGCGATAGAATATATACTGCATTTAAAAATATATGCAAATCATATTCAATTTTGTAAATGTATTCGTAGATATGATGACATGCAGTATTTGATTATACTCTGTGGTCTCTTCCGGATGGATACTGTAGTGTCTTCTGTACACGCACTTCCCAACAGTTCACATTCCTGTCAGGAAGGAAAGAAGAGGGCGCGCGCGCCACCGTTCTCCCGCGCGCTCGCGCAGGACCATCTCATTGTATTTCTGTTGCGCGCAACCTAGTTCGTTGTTTTTTGTGTGCGGTGTGTGCTGTGTTTATTCTTCATCTACTTTGTTCCTTTGTGGGGCTTCAAGATGCCTGAATATAAGAGTCATCGTTCCCGGAAACGTCGGCGTAATTCTCGCGATAGATCGCGCGAACAAGATCTTGGAAGTCGCTCACGCGAACGCGATTTGGAAGTTAGGCCGCGAGCTTCCTCACGCGATGCTTCCCTCTCGTCGGGAGCGGATCTCGCCACTATCTTGCACGATATTTTGGCCTTCAGGAAGACCCAACGGACTTCCGCATCTCTGCCTGTCGACAACGTCCGGTCTGTTCCCGTCGTCGCGATGCAGGTCGCTGGCCCAACCCTGGCGGACGATGCTCTCATCGCCGTTCCAGAGGACTCGCAGGCAGATGAGCATCCAGTTCTTGAGAACCAGGGCGGCGTACCAGGTACGTTGCCTTCGCTATCCGAAGGCACGTATTCGATTGCACTATCTGACTATGCTTCTTTCTTAGCGGGCCAGCCTCAGTCAGCCACTGTCTCCTTCGTCGAGTTTTCTCCACTCCCTTTGGAGCTAGACGATATTCTCATCGACGTTCCAGAGGACTCGCAGGCAGATGAGCATCCGGTTCTTGAGAACCGGGGCTGAGTACCAGGTGCGTTGCTTTTGCTATCTGAAGGCATGTATCCGATTGCTCTATCTGACCATGCTTCTTTTTCAGCGGGCCAGCCTCCGCCAGCCACTGTCTCCTTCGCCGAGTTTTTCTCCACTCCCTTTGGAGCTAGACGACTCCGAGAAGAAGAATATGTCGTCGTTGGCGAATGAAGTCTTCGGCCTCCCTCTTGCTGCGTCTGAACCTTCATCGGACCCACTTATCCTCGCCTCTACTTGCAGTGAGGTTCACTCCGGCTTGAAGGAGAACACTCGAGCGGCTCTGCTGTCCAAGTACCAGCTTCAGGGAGAGCTCCTGCAGTTAGGTCCTCCCAAACTTAACCAAGAGCTTGTTTCAGCACTCGGAAAACGCTTAAGCGTTCTAAAACGAGATGAGCATCAGGCGCGGGATCAACAGCAAGTTGGCACTTGCCTTAACGCAATTGGCTCAGGGTTTTTCGAAACTTCTACACCATTTTCATGATCTATCGCAAGATGCCCCTGTGAAGGATATCCTCGCAAAAATGGCGGAGGCAATTCATCTTTTGGCGGAGCACCAGTTCCGCTTCTCCTTAGTCAGACAAGCTTTCATCAAGCCGTGCCTCACTTTCGTCAGCAAATCAGCTGTGGACCACTCGGTTATTAACGAATGGCTATTTGGCTCGCCAATCTCAGATCTGCGCAAGCCTGTAAGAAAGCAGGACGAGACCTCTCGAAATCGCAGATGACCCCCTCGACGGCGGCAGCTCACCATCATCCTCAGCCGCCTCCAGTGCGTCAGGGAAACTTGCGGGCCCCTGCTCCACGGGTGACGACTGCGGTTCGCAGGTCAGGGGCCGTGCCGATCTCAAGGTGGCGCTCCAGAAGACTCAGGCTGTGTTTTTTCACGGCCGACGTCGGGCGCCGCCGGGACCCGGGTCCTAGTCGATGGCGTCCACGTCCGCGTCGGGCCGACGATGAAATATTTCGGCCTGACGTTGGACAGCCGGTGGTCATTCGGCCCACACTTCAGGCTGCTGGCCCCCAGGATGCGCAAAACCGGCCTAGCCGTGTCCAGGCTGATGCGCGCCCAGGGGGGCCCAGGATGGCAGGCTCGCCGCCTGTATGTCGGTGCGGTTCTTTCGATCGCTCTGTACAGGGCGCCTATATGAGCCCCTCAGCTGCTGGCCACCGTGGTGGCCAAGAGGCAGCTGAGGCAGGCCCTTAGGCCCCTAATGATCAGGGCGATTTGGGGGTTCCGCACCGTGTCATACATGGCGGTGACCACCCTGGCCGGCTCACCCCTGTGGAGCTCCTCGCCGAGGAGAGCAGGATCCTCTACTGGCGAGTGAAGAAGCTCCGCGAGAGAGGAGAGCTGACGGCCAGGGGCCTGAAGGGCTTGATGACCCAGGCTAGAGACCGGACCCGGGAGCGGTGGGAAGGCTTGTTAGCCGACCCCCGTGGGTCCGGTCTCGCAACGGCCGAGGCTGTCCGCCCCTGTCTGTCGGAAATGACAGACAGGAGGGAGCGTGGAATGTCCTTCCACCTCCCAGTGCAGGTGTTGACCGGGCACGGATGCTTCGGGAGATACCTGCACCGGATAAGGAAGGAGCCCACCGCTCGGTGCCACCACTGCCCCGAGCAAGAGGACACGGCGCTGCACACTCTAGCCGCCTGCGCGGCATGGGAGGAGCAGCGCCGGGTCCTGCTCGGGGCGGTGGACTGCCAAGGCGGGGAGCTCTCGCTCCCGCACCTGGTGCGAGCCATGTGCGGGAGCGAGAGAGCGTGGGACGCGGCGGCCTCCTTCTGCGTGGAGGTAATCTCCCGGAAGGAGGCCGCCGAGTGGAGGCGCCGGCCTGGCAAACGCCGTCGGAGAGGACGGCGGGGCCGGCGCTCCCCCGGGGGAGGGGGAGTAGGAAGCGGGCCCGAGGTGGCATCAGACGAGGAGAGGGCGCGCCATCCGGGTCGGCGCCATCCGACCCCAATCGGGTCGGATCCCAAAATTCCTCCCTCTCCCTTAAGGAAGAGAGGGGGATAAGAAGGAAGGGTGGATGTCCCCTTTCTCCAAGGTGACACCAGAAGGCCAATCGGCGGGGATACCCGCTGGGGACCGCACCTCTCCCACTAATTCCCCGAAAGGGGAAGGGGGGGTGCGGTACAAGAAGGTGAGGGGCTCTTGGAATAGAGCCCTGGGGCCGGGGGGTTGGGGAGGGAATGTGGGAGCAGTTCCCCTAATTCCCCTCCTCACGGTCCGACAGGTAGACATCCCGCAGGGGTTTTAGTCGGTAAAAGTCCGACATAAACCCCGCCCCTCCCCAAGGGGGCGGGGGTATCCATGATGGATTTCCCCTGCGTGAACAAAAAAAAAAGGGGGCCAGGCCGAAGCTGAACCGCCTCTGAGGTTATCGCCCTCGCACCCGCTCCCGGACTAGACGTTGACAGAAGTAAGAACTGGGGGCCGATTGGCTGTTTTTCGGTCTATGTGGGAAAAGGTGACCAGCGACCCGGAAGTCCTGGGTGCCGTTCGTGTCCCCACCGCCACCTCGGGTATCACTATCAGCATCCGTTTTCTTTCAGACTGTTACGGCGGCTTGCGATGCCGAAATTTCGCGTCTGCTCTCCAAAGGAGCTGTAGTTATTACCTCTTCTTCCCCCGACCAATTTTTGTCGACTTTTTTCCTCGTCAAGAAAGCGTCGGGAGGTATGGGCTTTATACTAAACCTCAAACAATTGAATACTTACCTATCGCCGCCGCATTTTCAGTTAGAAGACTAGCGTACAGTTGTGCAGTTGAGGACTCAGGACTCGTGGCTGTCGACCCTCGATTGAGAAGATGCATATCTCCTAGTGCCTATTGCGATTCACTGTCGCCGTTTTCTGCGCTTCCAATGGCGTTCAATTACTTACGAATTTACCGCATTACTTTCTAGACTTTCTACGGCGCCATACATTTTCACTAAGCTCTTACGACACGTCATGGCCCGTTTACGTGACCAAGGTTTTGTTCGGTTGTTTATCTGGATGATTTCCTCCTTTTCGGCGCCTCGAGAGTCGACTGCCTTCGTAACCTGACTGCATCTCTGTCTTTGCTTACGTCGCTCGGTTTTCTCTTTAATTATGAGGAATCCCAACTTGTACCTGCACAACATTGCCACTATCTCGGTTTTATTTTCGACTCAGTAAAACATTCACTTTCCGATAGTCTTATCTTACATGATCGAACCAGACAAGGCAAGATCCGAGCATGATCCAACCAGTCAAGGCAAGATCCGAGCATGATACAACCAGTCAAGGCAAGATTCGAGCATGATCCAGCCAGTCAAGACGAGATCCTGTATTGCCTGATAATCAATGAACTGTAACAATTGTGAAAGTGTAATTGTCAATTCTTTTAATGAAACAAATATCAAGAGACTTGTTTCAAATTTCTTACTTGGGCAACTGTCGGTATTTTGGCGAAGTCTCAGACAGACGCATATTATTATCCATTGACTTTTTTTTGATAAGACAGGAATTTTTGGTTTCTTGGCGCTTTTTTTCTTTATAATTATGGCTGCTTATCCACCAAATGAAACTGTGGACATAATTCGCATTTTGGGTGAGGCCAGGAATAATTACTCGGCAGCAGAAAGGCTTTATGCTGAAAGATTTCCAGACAGACGCCATCCTGATAGGAAAGTAATAAAAAGACTCTGCGACAGAGCTGAACAGAGTATTCTTAGAAGAAACCGGCGAAAATCGGGCCCTGATGAAGTCACATCATTGACTGTTATAGGTGCTGTTGTTTCGAATCCTCAAATCTCTACGAGACAAATTGAGAAGCAATATGGTATATCTAAATCAACAGCCAATCGTGTGCTCAAGCTCAATAAGTTTCACCCATATCACATTCATCTAACTCAGCAACTGGAAGAGAGGGACTACCAACGCCGTGTACGTTTTTGTAACTGGGCTCGAGATCAAATCCAACAAAATCCCTGGTTCATTGCTGATACGCTTTTTCTGATGAAGCCACGTTTTGTAATAGAGAAGGCGTTAATAGACATAATTGCCATTATTATTCAGATGCTAATCCACATTGGCAGAGAAGCCAAAAGTTCCAACGGCGGTGGTCCATTAACGTTTGGACAAGCATCCTGGGAGATGTTATTGTTGGTCCATATTTTTTTGAAGAAAATCTCAATGCGGCAATCTATTTAAGATTTCTTCAAGATGACCTGCCCAACCTCTTGAGACATGTCGACAATAATTTACTCAGACGAATATGGTTCCAACAAGATGGAGCACCGGCTCATAGATTTCGAGCGGATACACAATATTTAAACAATAGATTCCTGAATAGGTGGATTGGTATGGGCAGCCGAGTTCAAGAATGGCCCCCAAGATCACCTGACTTGATACCCCTAGATTTTTATTTCTGGGGCTACATTAGAGATATAGTTTATTCGCAAAAGCCTACAACCGTTGAAAATATGAAAAACCGGATCAGACAGGCTTGCAGAAATATTAATGTAGGTGTTCTTGAAAAAGTTAGGGACGACTTTCACCATAGACTAGAGTTATGCATACAAGTAAATGGCCAAGTTTTTGGACACTTTAAGTAATTGTACACAAAAGAAGATCTTGCCTTGACTGGCTGGATTATGCTCGGATCTTGCCTTGACTGGCTGGATCATGCTCGTATCTTGCCTTGACTGGTTGGATCATGTAAGATAAGACTATCGGAAAGTGAATGTTTTACGAAATATTTTGTATTTTTATTAAAATTTTGTAAATTTGGAGCTTTATAACTCGAAAAGTACTTCACCAAAAAACATTTGATTATAGTGTTTTGGGAAGCTCTCTAGGTCAGCTACAAGAATATGTAATAAAAAATAGGGGGTGCCATCTAAAAAAATTGAGGTAACCTTCACGTGACCTTTAAATGATTCTTTAAGGTCAAATCAGTGGTACCATCTTATGGCCCTCACGAAACCATATAAAACGCGTCTGAACAATTTTTCTCTAAAATAAAAAATAAGAGAGATATTTTGGGTGGACACTTAAAATGGGACACCTTGTATACAGTGCCTACCAAAAATTCGGGGCCACCTAAATAATTTTTGAATGGTTTGAAATATAAGATTGAAATTTATAAGAATTCAATGGGATCACAAAGTCTATTATTTAACCACAAAAGCAACCACCTCCATACCCCCGGGAGCCGGGGGGAAGAGAGAGCCAAAAAATCTCAAATGGCATGCTGGGTTGTGTGAGGGCTCGTTCGAAAGGGCTTTCCGAGACGAAAACAATGCGAGGTCGCCGAGATCTCTACGAATTTTCTCGCAGAGTTATGATCATTTGAATATTGAGATTTTGTGAGGGCCCACAGCGACAACAGAAGAAAGGTCAGGCTTTACGCGGGCACGCGCGTTCCTGTGTGTGCGTGCGTGCGTGCGTGCGTGTGTGTGTGTGTGTGTGTGTGTGTGCGTGTTCGGCCAACTAAGGCAAGACCGCTAGCGTGTCTGGCCAACTAAGGCAAGACCGAGATAGGAACACTGGCGTATGTGAAGGAATAAAAACACTAATTATTTAATCAAATGTTCAAATTGATGTCTTTCGACAACTTGGCAGTGTCTTAAACGAACGTAAAACGTTTCAATTATGTTAGTTAAAAAATCGGGTGTGATTGAATTTGAAACGTTCACTATTTTTTCCCGCAGCTCTTCTAAATTTTCGGACCTAGTCTCATAGATCTTTGTTTTCAAAATTATTGCAATTTGCTAAGAAACCAAGTGATACCGGCTATTCAAGATATTGCTGGAGAAGCTTTCCGCAATATTTGGTTTCAGCAGGATGGGGCTCCAGCTCATTTTTCTCTGCAAGCTCGAAATATTTTAAACGATGTTTTCACTGATCGATGGATTGGTAGAAGAGGTACAATAGAATGGCCACCGAGATCACCAGATCTGACCCCATTAAACTTCTTTTACTGGGGGTATTTGAATTCTGGCAGGCAGGGGCGGACGGCCTCCGCCGTCTGGCGCCCGTACCTCCGTGGGTCGGACAATTTGTCCGCCCACATCTCGCGGGTACGGGCCACGGCTTGAGACTTTAAGGCCCGCACATCCCTGGCCCTAAGGGCCTCCTCCTCGTGGAGCTCCTTTATCCTCCAATAGAGGATTCTGCGCTCCTCCGCAATGAGTTCCACGGGAGGGAAGCCGGCCAAGGTGTTCGCCGCCATGTACGAGACCGTTCTGTACGATCTCGACATTCTGATAAACATTGGCCTTAGCGCCTGCCTCAGCCTTCGTTGGCCCTCGCGGCAAGCGCTGAGCTGGGGCGCCCAGATTGACGCCCCGTATAATGCGATGGACAGAACGGCCGTCGCGTATAGGCGGCGAGCGCTCCATCCTGGACCCCCAAGGTTGCGCTGGAGACTAGCGACTGCCAGTCCCGCGTTGCGTAACCTGGGGGCCAGATCCCTAAAGTGCGGGCCGAAGTCCCATCGGCCGTCCAACGTCAGGCCGAGATATTTAATCGTCGGCCCGACGCGGATGTGGACGCCATCTACTAGGACCTGGGTCTCGGCTGGCGCCCCTTGACTGCCGTCGTGAAAAAACACGGCTTCAGTCTTTTGGGGCGCCACCTTCAGTCCCAGGCCCTCGATGATTTCCATCACCGATGCCACAGCAGCCTCTGCGCAGAGGCGAGCTTCCCCCCAGCTCCTCCCCCCTGCTGCCACTAGGATGTCGTCCGCGTAGCAGACGTCGTGGCAGCCCGGGGGGAGAGGAGTTCGCAGCACCCGGTCGAACGCGATGTTCCATAGCAGAGGGCCGAGCACCGACCCCTGCGGAACACCGCACTCCATTGCGCGCCGACCTAGAATCCCGCCTTCTTTGTTGAAGGCGAGGTCTCTGCCCTCGAAGTAGACCGCCAATATGCGCCGGAGGTAGGCGGGCACCCCGTGGCATTCGAAGGCCCGCCCCACCTCCGGCCAGGGCAGGGTGTTGAAGGCGTTCCTGATGTCGAGAGACATCGCCAACAACACCCCGCCCCTTTTCTCCACGACCGTCGCGGTCAGATCCCGGAGGTACTGAATGGCATCCAGCGTCGACCTCCCGGACCTGAAACCGTATTGACGGTCGTGGAGATCCGGCCCCTCCGAGGACATGTGCTGGACAAGGCGGTCGGCAAAAATGCGTTCTAGCACCTTGCCCGTCTCGTCCAGCAGGCAAATCGGCCTGTAGGCCGGCACGCTCCCGGGTGTCTTGCTCTCCTTGGGGAGGAGGACCAACTTGGCCCTCCTCCACGCCGGGGGGAATACTCCCTCCTTAAGGTACCCGCTTAAAACCCCGCGAAAAGCGGCGGATAGGCTCTCTTCGCCGAGTGCGAGAGCTCAGGCTCGGCTAGAGATCCCTTCGGGGCCGGGGGCTTTCCCCTTGGTCCCGAGCTTTCTCTTGGCCTTGACGAGCTCCTCTGGTTCCACAGCCAGGCCCTCGCTCTAATCCCCTTCCCCCACTCGTTCGGGGGCAGGGATCCTGGGCGGGCCTCCCTCCACCCTCGGAAAGAGGATGTCGAGGAGCCTTTCAAGGGCCCGGCTGTCCAACGACTCTGTCGGCGGGGGCGCCCCCACGGGTCGTCGTCCAGGGAGTTCGTCATTTGCTCCCAGGCTTCTCGCTTTGCCTCGGCGATGGCGGTACGGAGGGCCTTCCGGGCAATCCGGTAGGCCTCCACCGCTCTCGTGATGTCCTCGCCTCTACCCCGAGCCCGGTACAGGTGCCGTCTGGCTTGGACGGAGGAGTCGCGGAGTTCCGCGATCTCCTCCGTCCACCAGTACGCGACCCGGCGACGGCGAGGGTGGGCTTGGGGCATCGAGGCGTCGCAGGCCGACGCCACGATACCCACTAGTTCCTCAGCCCCCTCCTGGGGGCTGAGGGCCCACTCCCCTGGCTCTTTATCAAAGTGCCAGGTGGCCACGAGAACGGCCACCTTGAACCTATCCGAATCGAATCGACTGAGGGCCCATGTCTTGGGGAGGGAAAGTCCCCCTCCCCGGGGCAGCGGAGGGCCCGCACCTGTGGAGGTTCGGGGAGGTGGAGGGCCCATACTATGTATCGGTGATCCGACAGTGTTTCGCCCTTCACTTCCACCTTCCACTCCCGGAATAACCGGGCGGATGAAGGGGTCGCCCAGGTCAAATCGATGACCGACTCCCTGTTCAGCCGCACACAGGTGCTGGCGGACCTCTCGTTTATCAACGAGAGGCCAAGTTCCACTGCTCAGTCTATGAGAGCCTCGCCCCTGGAGTCCCTTTATCGGGGACTACCCCCCGAGTGGGCGTTGAAGTACCCGGCAATCACGACGGGTCGGGAATAGCACATCCGTACCAAATCTCCGATCCCGTCGAGGACGGGATCTCTCAATGCGGGCGAGGTCTCCCAGACCTTTCTTATTTTTACGGTGGTGGAGATACACTCCCACCACCGTGATGGGCCCGCAGTCGACCGCCACAAACGAGGACCCCTTTGCCCTGAGTACACAGGGAGGGGTCCCCGCCGCGGGGTTTGCTACGATGGCGACCGAGCTGTCACCGTTGCCAAACCAGCCTTTGCTGGTATGTGGCACATAGTGCGGCTTGGTCGCCACCCCCAGCCCGGCACCCAGCTCTAGGATCCTTTTACAGAACAGGTCCTGAGCCCGGGTGCCGGTGATGAGGTTGACCCGGAGGGGCGTGAAGGCTAAGCCTTGTTTGCCTCCTCCGGGCTATCTACGTCCACCCCCTTTTGAGAGATCTCGGACGGCAGAGCCGTCTCGGTCTCCCCCGAGGAGGTATTGGCCTTAATGTCGGTGGCTTCCTGTGCGGGTACCTCTGAGTGCACAGAGGCTTGGGGGGTCCCTATCTGTTCCCGCCCTACCCCTCGGGAGTATGGGGGGAGGGTGTCTCCTCGGGGAGTCGGGGGTGACACTCCCGCCGACTCCCCACCTAAGGTCGATGGGGGTTCCTCTTCGCCCGAGGTAACCTTCCTCACCTTCTCCCTCCTTTTGGGGGCCAGGTCCTCGTCGGAGTCCTTCTGCCCTCTTGTCTCAGTCCCTGTCCGCTTCTTGCGTCCCAGGGGCGCGGTCTCCATTTTTGTGTCGGAGGAGGTGTCCCACGAGTACCGTGTCCCCCACTCCTGCGACATGAGGACGGTGAAAGCTACCTCGTCGTCTTCCTCTTGGTCCCTCGACGGTGGTGTCACCTCGGGTGGGTCCCTCGTTGGGAGGGTGTCGGGGGCCGACACCCTCCGCACCGTCTCTCGTCGGAGGGATGTCGGTCCCGACACCCCTCCGACGAGGCTAAAATGTCCCTGGGGTTCGCCAGGTGCCCCACGTGAGGAACCACTAGCGACAGGTCACGCACCTGCCATTCATCCCATAAGCGTGGCATGCCTCAACCGTAGGATTGCGTGGTGTTTTATAGAGGACCCGCCTCGCGGTCCGGCTAATTAAGGCAAGACCCCCGGCCACAGAGACATGACCTAGGGTTACGGTGTGATAGGCTAAGGTCTGCCGGGATTGCCTGAGTCCCCTGTACCAGAGTGCCGAAGCACCCTGGCCCCTCGCAATTGTGTCAGGTTGTACGTCCTGACAAGTACGGGTTTGCAATCAGGGTTTTCCTTCCCCTAGAACGGTTGCCTTCAGCCGGCTCACGAGCCCGTTCTGCCCGCGCTGTAAGGTCCTTTGGGCCCCACAGGTGAGACCCTCCAGACCCTATTAAAACCTGGAGGCAGCTGCCAATCCAGGAGTATTATGGACGCTCTTAGTCTGGCCCCTCTGTACAGACCACTCCGGTATGGTAGAACCTGTCAGGGATCAAAACCCCCGCCGATACAGCTCTGTACATCATAGGGACACGCCACGGCAAGGTGGCGTCCACGCAGGAGAACGGACTACCGAGCTGACGGCTGAGGTTCGATCCCTACTGTATGGTTCTTTTATTCTGTAAGCATAAAAATGAAACAGAAAACATTAATAAATAATAAAACCGCGTTTCTTAATTATATTAGTATTTGTTAAATATATTATTGATTTACAATATTAGTGATTGACAATATTAATGATTTATATTGTTTGTTATATTGTTTGTTAAATATATTATTAATGATTTATATTATTATGATATCATATTATAATATGATTTAAATTGCAAAAAGACCGTAAATCTTATCTATAAAATATATAATGTATGAGAAAACTTTTATATAATAATTGCAATGGAAATAGGAATAAAAATATTGTTATGAAATATATAGGAATGCTATTAACCCTTTGCGGTCGATGCCGCCACAGCGGTGGCATTCGCAAGTCGTCGTAGAAGTCGATGCCGCCAGGCTGGCATTCATGATCGCCTGGCGTGCGGCACGGCAAACGAGACTAGTGATAATGAAAAAAAACTATCCTCCCAATGCTAGATTCAAATGTTTAGATCAACTTACAGATATCCATGTTTATCGATCTTTTCGAAATCGCAAAGGGTTAAACTAGTATGAGATAATTTTTCGTAATCTTACATCGTATATATAAAATATTTGTTTCTGTTACAACTTTCTATGTGTTGAAGTCGTGTTGTGTTGAAGTTGTGTCGTGTCTTTATCTCTTCTGACAATCCCCCTCCAAAAACTTCCTTTGTGTCATTCTAAACGATCGTTAAGAATGACGAAATGATTCGAGCATCGGAACAGTCGTCAGTAGAGCAAGCAGCAGTGTGCGTTTACTAATGATACAGAGGAATTCAGTGATCATATTTAAATTACATATATCATAACAATGTCAGAGAATCCTTCAACAAGCAAAATAGTTGATCTAGAATCGCTAGAAGAAAGATTTTTTGAAAATGAAGATTTTAAAGGTGAATTTACTAATGCTCTTCTATATATGCGAATTCTATTTATGAGAGTAATAATAAATTATTATCGAAAAATCCTTCAGCGAAAATATAATATACTTTTACTCCTATTTCCATTGCAATTATTATATGAACGTTTTCTCATACACT
The DNA here is from genome assembly GCF_003227715.2 of Harpegnathos saltator. Taxonomy (NCBI): domain Eukaryota; kingdom Metazoa; phylum Arthropoda; class Insecta; order Hymenoptera; family Formicidae; genus Harpegnathos; species Harpegnathos saltator. Next base: position 2,110,100 of record NW_020229939.1, read on the forward strand.
ATATATTTTATAGATGAGATTTACGGTTTTTTTGCAATTTAAATCATTAATAATATATTTAACAAACACTAATATATTTCAGAAACGCAGTTTTATTATTTATTAATGTTTTCTGTTTCATTTTTATGCTTACAGAATAAAAAAAACCATACAGCAGGGATCGTCGAACCTCAGCTGTCAGCTCGGTAGTCCGTTACTTTCGCTGCTGCGCTACGCCGCGCAGCTTCGTTGAACACCTTTCTTACTAACTCGTACACTTTGTTGGCTCTTTTTTTTAGACCTTTTTTTCTCGAAAACGAAGAGGCATTGCATCGTATGCTATTACCATGAGTTATTAGTAGTCAAGTGCTATTAACTCCGTAAGTTTCGTCCTAACCGTTTCCCAAGGGGAGGTCGATGCGTCCTCCCCTTGTAAGCAAAAAAAATACACACACGCACACGCATACATAAATTCTAAACGAGTGAGTGACAAACACGCCATTTGTCAATCAGTGGCTTGAATTATGTCCTTATCTCAATTAACCTTATGATGTTCATGACAATGCCCCACTCATTATTTCGTGTAATGGGGTTAATTTCAGTCTCTGTCGCACATTCATATCAAAGCAAAAAAAAGGGCAACTCTGGCTTTGTGTACCCTGATCGCTGTCAGGTACAGTTATTGCGACTGCACTGGATGCGTGGAACGCATTTTCCAAAGCCGTTCATCAAGTCGATCAATACGAGAACAAGCTAACCGCGAATTAAATTTGCCTGTTCAGGAAGTATGTGGCTCAACGATCGTAAACATGCAGTGAAGCTACGATAAAGAGTACAATAATAACGTCGCATTTGTTTAAGATCTGTGAAATATTATTATTTCCACCTTATTGCACTTTCATTTCGTCGTTTTTTTCCAATTTTTTTCTTTTCCTTCTTTTTATGTTTGTCCTTTCGATACTTTTCACACGCGGGATGTCACACTATCGTGAGATCCCGTTGATGTTTAATATAAAAATCACATAACTGGACATTACTGACACGCAGTTTTAATTAGTATTGTTATGTATCAGCATGTGAGTATTAATGAGGAGTGGGACAGTTAGGTAAAAACAAAGTACGAGATTCGAATTGATCTGTTTTAACCATAATTTCAGCTGTCTCGTCTAATGTCGAGCAGTCTCTTATTGTACTTTTGCTTCTCATTCGCCAAGTTAGTTTTCCGTTTAGCTTATCTATAACAGGAATCCCGTGATACAAACTCATCTCGGACTTACCGCGAACTATGAATTAATCGGCATCGAATTAACATCGAATTAATCGGCAAATCAATATCGCATCATTCGAAAGAGAAAAGAAGCAAAAGATGCTTAGAGAAATGTGTAAGTTCTTTGTGACCGCACCGCTTGCATCTGCATTTTGCACATAATATTTTGCACACAAGAGTAATATTTTTTCCAAAATTATTGTATTAGTTCGGTACAATGTAACATAATTTAAGAAAATTTGGGAATTGGCAATTTTTTATTTATTTACATCTCTTTTAACTAACTTTCTCTTTACCAAGAAATTTCGCGAAAAATCTTTGACAGGGTTTTTCTTTGCTTTCAAGTCATTCAATTATGCAAGTCGCAAATTTAGATTATCTAATGTTTCAAGTGATATGGAAACTTATACGGAATTTACAATTTCTACGAACCACAACCTTAAACAGTTGTACTACGAAATTTAAACATTTGACAATTTATCGCGATAAGAAAAAAATTTTTGTATTCCCTCGGTATAATCTTTGCGCAGTTTTTTGAAATCTCAGCATAATCTAGCATAATTAACGAAAATATAGAATTTGAAAAGTGAAGGACAAGTTTATATAAATCGCATACAGTACGTTCCGTTTGGAGAGGTCTAATTAACTTCCGCTTTTCTTATATACGTATTCCAGGTATCCTGAAACTATAGTGTTAGCTACACCTTTACTAAATTGATCTGAAAAAGGATTTATGCCTAATACGCGATATTTCGATGTGACGCGTTTTGGCCAAGATATAGGTAAATTGCACGTTTGGCTAGTGCTAGTTGTGCTGGTACAATATTATTTATATCTAGTCTGTCATTAATAAATACGAAATACAAGGAGAAGAAGAGAAAAAGCGAATCAAATGACAGTAAGCCAATAATTATTCAGTTTATATTTTTATTTATGCCCAACACGCCGTTAAAAGAATATAAAAATCTGAGGAATATATCTGAAGAATATATATAATAATTTCTTCCTTATATTCAGTAAACAGCTATTCCTCAATAAGAAGCAGTTTGTTCAATGTGTTCAAATAAATCGTAGATCGTGGACAAAACGTATTTAACATACAAGAGTTCTGTCCAACTTATGGGCGATGAGTTAGATTATGAATATATTTTACCTTCACCATTCGGAGGCGGTACAGCATCCCACTTGTAATGGCGTTCGGCCATTTTATTCTTAATTGCGACAGACTTCACGAGCTCCGGAGACGGTTCTTGTAGATCGTATGCCCAACCAATTTTCGCAAAGAATTCGATTAACATAGCCGTAAAGTTGTATGTGTGTATACCAAATTCAGATGCTTTGTAGTCCCATGGGAACACGTGATGATAATTATGTGAACCCTCGCCGAAAGATGCAAATGAGACCATCATGTTATTCGTCGGTTTAATATGCCTATCGTTCAAATAAATAGCAACTGTGATTTTTAAGCTACATTAAATTATTAGCAAGGTTTATTTTACTAATTGTCAAATATTAGTATTAATATAATTATGATTTATAACAAATATTAGTATTAATATAATTATGATTTATTAAACGTACCGTATGTACGTGATTAACTTAAAATAACAACCTAGAATAAACTTAAAATGAACAAGTGAACAAAGATCTTACATGTCGTACGGTCTGCTGCCCCACATGTGAGCGAAACTATTGACACTCCACACACTGTGCCACCCCAATATATGACGAAAGAAATGCAATTTCATGGACATTGGCCATGTTTCGTTCCACCCGTAAACGGGCATCATAATCGGTATCATTATGCCGAAAATTGTATGTAGTATCCACAAATGCCTGCGGAAATAGATAAAATTACAACATTAAAGATAATTTCTCAATGATATTAAATTGATATTCAGATGGACAGGTTCTGTATCCAAGAAATACACCGAGAAAAATACGATGAAATTCAATGTATCTAGATTCATTCTCTTTTACTTGTCAGGCATTAGATTATAACAGGTTATATGCTATGTAAACGGACGAAAACTCACTTATCAGCGAACATAACGAGAGAATCCGCCTTAATGTCGCTTATATCCATTTGTTGACCTTTTTTGATAACCTCTGGATGCTTTTTTACCATCAACCACCCGACGTGAGAGAAGAAGAATCCCCGATTGCTGTTGTATGGATCTGCATTTGTTTCCGTGAATTTGTGGTGTGTCCGATGATCTCGGACCCAATTGCGGATAGAGATCTAAGCAAGAAAACTATCGTAAGAAAAATATTATTTCGTTTTATTTCTATTACGTCTACTTTTTCCTCTTTCACTTTTTATGTACAGCGCCAAATTTAGGCAGCTATATGTTTACCTGGCCAGCTACAATATAGCAAAAGACAAGTATGATTCTAAGTGGCAATTTTGCTTTGAAAGTTCGATGTGTCCAGTATCGATGAGCACCAGCGGTAAAGCCCATCGCTTGAATTACGTGAATCAAGATATCTTGAAGTAAAATACATCGAATGTATTAATTATCATTAATTCTAAGCAATGAAATTCTACGCAATGTAGTCAACAATCTATCTAGCTATTGTCTCACACGTAACGATCGAAGCGTCTTATCTCCTAAATTGTACTTACACCAAAAGACTGTCTTGATATCCATTGTAAAGTCGATAGTGACGAGACTGTACAATGCACTTAAATGTACAAAACTTATTATTGCAACATTGTGCCACTTCACATTTGGTAGATAATTTATCCATTCTTCAATCGCTGAGTGCGAACTATTTCCTCTATACGTAACATGTTTATTGTCTATTACTGACATAACCGAAGGAGCTTTCTCTTGTATTCCAACATTGGCGTTCAAAGTGTTGGATGTCATCGTAAGTTCGTCTTGCCGTCTTTGCTGGGATGCGCCACTATCGTTTCCTGCTTAATAATCGATGAATTTATCCGCTTTATAACGGAAGTTGCATGCATGTGGCTTTGTTTCGTATGTTTCATTATTTATAGAATTTATTTCAAGCTTATATTGATATTCAAGCTTATAATGGCCGAAAATCGGTAACATTTTTTCTATACATTCACTTACAGTATATTTTATTAATAACGTTGCATATTCCTTGGTAATGATGCCAAAGACGGAATTACATTTTTTAAACAGATTATGCTAAATTTACTACCTCATAACATTAAATTAAAAGAAATTGATGGATAACACGTAATAAACATATGATCGATCTTAGTCATCAATTAGTGCGTCAAATAATTATTGTTAGAATGATGAACCTATTACATCATCATATATTTTTGAATACATCGCGTTATCATGTCGTACGTATTATTATTCTATCGCATAGTGTTAATATTATTATCAATTGAAATAATATTAGCAAATATTGTCGTGTAGAAAATTCTTGATATATTCCTGCACCATTTATTTTTCGAGAAGAAAATTTCAGAAGATTCAAAAGATTAATTTCAGAAGAAAATTGTCGCCACTGTAAATTTTTAATATTTCATATTTATTACTTGTAATATTAGATTTTATGGTTGAAAAAAATGTGCAAACAGATATGATGACCTAAGAGCCGATAGTGAGTGTTCTTGAAAATAAATAGCAAATTTCTCATTCTTAGAAGTGGGATCGGATCGTTCCCGTCTCTTTGTATACTATATATAATAATATAATATAATATAATATATAATATATATAATAACGTAGTTACTATCGTTAATCGTATCGTTACATTTGTATCTGTTACTACTTACGTGGTGCTCTTGAAGTTTTAGGAAGTATGTTGAAAGATGAACTACGATTGTGCGACTAGCGTAGCGATAGAATATATACTGCATTTATAAATATATGGAAATCATATTCAATTTTGTAAATGTATTCTTTAGATATGATGACATGCAGTATTTGATTATACTCTGTGGTCTCGTCCGGATGGATACTGTAGTAGTGTCTTCTGTATACGCACTTCCCAACAATTCACATTCCTGTCAGGAAGGAAAAAAGAGGGCGCGCGCGCCACCGTTCTCCCGCGCGCTCGCGCAGGACCATCTCATTGTATTTCTGTTGCGCGCAACCTAGTTCGTTGTTTTTTGTGTGCGGTGTGTACTGTGTTTATTCTTCATCTCCTTTGTTCCTGGTGGGGCTCCAAGATGCCTGAATATAAGTCATCGTTCCCGGAAACGTCGGCGTAATTCTCGCGATAGATCGCGCGAACAAGATCTTGGAATTCGCTCGCGCGAACGCGATTTGGAAGTTAGGCCGCGAGCTTCCTCACGCGATGCTTCCCTCTCGTCGGGAGCGGATCCCGCCATTATCTTGCACGATATTTTGGCCTTCAAGAAGATCCAACGGGCTTCCGCATCTCTGCCTGCCGACAACGTCCGGTCTGTTCCCGTCGTCGCGATGCAGGTCGCTAGCCCTACCCTGGCGGACGATGCTCTCATCGCCGTTCCAGAGGACTTGCAGACAGATGAGCATCCAGTTCTTGAGAACCAGGGCGGCGTACCAGGTACGTTGCCTTCGCTATCCGAAGGCACGTATCCGATTGCACTATCTGACTATGCTTTTTTCTTAGCGGGCCAGCCTCAGTCAGCCACTGTCTCCTTCGTCGAGTTTTCTCCACTCCCTTTGGAGCTAGACGACATTCTCATCGACGTTCCAGAGGACTCGCAGGCAGATGAGCATCCGGTTCTTGAGAACCGGGGCGGCGTACCGTGAAGAAAATTGTCGCCACTGTAAATTTTTAATATTTCATATTTATTACTTGTAATATTAGATTTTATAGTTGAAAAAAATGTGCAAACAGATATAATGACCTAAGAGCCGGTAGTGAGTGTTCTTGAAAATAAATAGCAAACTTCTCATTCTTAGAAGTGGAATCGTATCATTCCCGTCTCTTTCATAATGTACTTACTATCGTTATTCGTATCGTTACATTTGTATTTCTTATTCCTTATGTGATGCTCCTGATGTTTTAGGAAGTATGTTGAAAGACGAACTACGGTCGTGCGACTAGCGTAGCGATAAAATATATACTACATTTATAAATATATGGAAATCATATTCAATTTTGTAAATGTATTCTTTAGATGTGATGACGTGCAGTATTTGATTTTACTTACTTGGGGATGATTGAATATGTAATTGTCTGATGGATATCATCATCAGTTGATCTCGTTACCTTTGCGATGTCACTATTGTTTTCTAGTAATAATTATAGAACACTGTATTAATTTATGCTTTATAATGGAAATTGCATTCGGATAATTTTGTTTTATATGTATATATGAGAATACAGTCTGTAAAGTAAGAGCGTGCACGGGTAATGTGTAGAAATATTTATTTTTAATGATTTTTAAGTACATGGATTTGTTGTACTCCATGAGAAGAAAAATGCTGTACCATTAATAATGAGTCCAGTCACCACCGGCATTAATAATTGCCTGGCATTTCCGAGGCATATTTTCCACTAAGTTGACTGCGTATTCGTTCGGTAAAGACCTCCAAATGAGACGAATTTGTCGTGTCAGCTGCTTCAAAGTGCACACTCTTTTTCCTCGAAGCTTGTGCTTGAGATATGGCCACACATATTCAATGGGATTTGCATCTGGCGACTGCAATGGCCAATCAAGTGTGACGATGCCGGACTGCTCTTTCCACTCGGTGCAAAGCTTGCTCTGGTGTTTTGAGTCGTTGTCTTCCTGTATGATCCAGTTCTCGTTTTTTTATGAAGCATCGTTCAGCAGTCGGCAACAAACACTTCTCATAAATTTTAAGCATTAAGGTCGGGTTTCGCTTAAACAAATTCACAATTTTCTTTTCCATATTCGGCGTCACTTTGCCTATCGAGCCACGTTCTGGCAAGTCATCGACATTTTTGATCTTCTTACATTGCTGAATCCACTTAGCGACGAAGGATTTTGACTTTCCCATGTATTTAGCAGCCACTGCATATGACATTTTTGGTCCTTTGGGGTGGGAACAAAGGAACACAGCCTCGTAGCGCGATGCGTATGCGGCACTCATGGCGCATGGTTAACGTGTTTCTCAGGTTAGAGTTCGACGCCAACTGAATCTTTTGTGACAAAGCATTCACGACAAAGATTTCATCTATCAGCTCACAAAAAAACTAGGACGATATTTGAAGCCAACTGCCATTTATGCCGTGCACGCTCTTATTTTACAGACTGTATATTTCAAGCTTTTAATGATAATATACACATACAGGCACAAGGCTTTTTCAAAGCACTATAATTTTCTCCACTTTGAATGAGCCGTTTCGAAGTTATCGAGCTTTTTATGATAAGATGTCCTGCCACCGGCTGGAGCAATTTCGTGACTTGCATTTCAGACACATGTAATATTAAAAAGTAATACTAATGTATTAAATTTATAACAGTACTAAAATTCACCTTCGAATCATTTCAAATCAATTACAATGAATTTGACTTGAAGTAAAACACATTACTTGTACATGATACGCGTTGTTTCATACGGAAAAGATAAATGATTTTTCTTATTGATTTTTCTTTCTTTCATTGAATTATCGACTTTGTTATCTAATTAATACAAATTTCTGTTTGTTGAATAAATCTTTTTGTTTCCTAGCTTATCCGTTAGACTTTACTTTTTCTTTTAGAGATTGACATTATTCTCAAACGCTTTTTTAAGGATTTCTTCAATTTTTATTTTGCTTATTTCTGTATATTTTCTTCCATTTAGTTCATTTTAAAGTATTGCTGCTAGTTATTCATTCGTTTCAAAATTTCTATTTCGATAATTCTCATCAATTAAAATGCAACACCTTACCGAAGACGATAGAATATCTGTCTTGATGATGAGGGGCTGGAGAAGTGTGTCCAGTTTTAAGCCGCTGGTGGTAGCACGCGTAGCGTGTATTGGAGACACGGATGCGAGCACTCTGGGGAGTAGGGATAGGAGAAATAGAGTAACAGAGAGTGAACGATGTCTCCTGCAGATGTCTATTTCTCCTATCCCTACTCCCTATCTCTACTCCTCGGCCGAACGCTCGCATCCGTGTCATTAACACACGCTACGTGTGCTATCAACGGCTCAAAATTTGACACACTGGATTGGGCTGATAGATTAAGATCGTATCAAGATGTAAAGGATATTTTCAATATAACTTTTCGAGATGAGAATACTCCTATTTCGAAATTAACTGTTGAAAAAACTGTGTGAAGGCGGTTTGAAGAAACAGGAAGCATTAAAAATCTTAAAACAGAAGGGCCTGCCGTAGCAATAAATGAAGAAAAGGCACTGGATGTTTTACAATCATTCATAGAGAATCCACAAACTTCTGTCCGCAGAACTGCTTAAGAACATGAGATAAATTCTACATCTGCGCATAAGATATTAAAAAGGAATAAATTTCGCCCTTACAAAATACGACTTGTTCATGAGCTAAACGAAGACGATTTTGATCGACGTGTTCAGTTCTGTGAGACTGTGATAGCGAAAACAGATGCAGAACCTACAGAAGATGTAGACTTTTTACCTAACATAGTCTTCTCAGATGAAGCAACGTCTCAATTAAACGGTATTGTTAACAGACATAATTGCAGATTATGGTCAGATACGAACTCTCACTGGATGTGGGAACACAATACGCAATATCCACAGAAATTGAACGTTTGGGCAGGAATATTAAGTAATAGATTGATAGGACTATTCTTTATTGAAGGCAACTTAACAGGTCGTTCATATGAAGACGTGCTGAGAAATCAGATCGTCCCTCAATGCGATCAACGCGATCGTTGGTGAAAACTTTCAACAGGTGTGGTTTCAACAGGATGGTGCACCATCGCATTATGGACGAAACGTTTGTATTTATTTGGACACAATTTTTCCTGAACGGTGGATAGGGAGGAGAGGCACGATCGAGTGGCCAGTTTGGTCACCGAATTTGACACCTCTCGACTACTTTCTCTGGGGTTATCTAAAAGATCAAATATACAAAACTAAACCTCGGGATCTAAATGATCTACGAGATCGGATTCTTGATGAAGCGGCACTTATACCTAATGAATACATAGAAGATGCTCAGTTTCAGGTTTTTATCATCGATTAGCACATTGTCAAATAATGAATGGTGAACAATTTGAACATTTGATACATTAATCGCGCTTTTAATTGCTAGTTTTCCTTTATGATCATCTTGCCTTACCTGGCTGGATACTTCTTCGATCTTGCCTTGACTGACTGGATACTTCTTTGATCTTGTCTTGGTTGGCTGAATCTTATCATAAAAAGCTCGATAACTTCGAAACGGCTTACTCAAAATAGAATAAATTATAGTGCTAAAAAGATCCCGAAGAAGGACTACAAGAATATGTAATAAAAAATAGGGAGTCCTATTTAATTCAAGATGGTCTTGTCCTGAACTTGGCGACACCACTCAAAATCAAACTCATAATATCAATAAATCAGATCTTTTGAAACCCTACAATTTTTATTTGAAACATTTTTTTCTAAAATGCTTAGTTTTTGTGATACTTCACCGTCGCGGTACTTTTTATATATCCTGTACAATAGTATGAAGCAACAAAAATTTCTAAAAGCAGAATTTCAAGAGATATATAAATAACAATAATTAATAACTCTCTATAATTAACCACAGTTAACTATAATTAATAATTTACTGATCGATTCTTGAATTTTGCTTCCGCTTGCTCAAGATTTATGCCCGAAATTTATTACAGTGGCAGTTTTTTATTGGCAAAGCCATCATGTCGTTAATAGTATTAAACATATCTCGGCTCATGTGTGCTATTTTGCTCATTAAGCTGCATGAAAAATGTCTAATGCTTGTCTTCACAAGTATACCTATTTTAAGAAAAGCGTGGAATATCGATGAAAATCGCGCGATTGAGTACTATGATCCAAAATTAACCTCGATGCACGGAAAGTGGAATACAGTACAGTAACGTTACGAGTGACTTAGTAGAGAATGGCTTCTCATTTCAAGTAAGTCGAATAGAAACACACTTTCTTGTGCTTTAATGCGAGCGCACCAGCGCGACGATTATTCGTTCAGTCATCGCCATTCAAGGACAACTCGATTTAACCGCGATGAACTTTTCGATGACACACGCAAGAATCTGCATCCGCGTTATGCATATAGAAAATATGCGTCATTTCTCATATATCGCATGTGTACATACGTGCGTGGACATTATCGATTACGCGTGGCAGGCGTGACAAACAAATAGCTGTTTTAGCTCCTAAGTCGATAAAAATTTGTATATTTACAGAAGGTCGGAGAAGAGTGTGAAAACCTATAATTTCTGAGAGCCGAGATGGCATTCTTGTGCATTGTAAAGTGATAGCAATATAGTAAAGTTCGGCAATATCTCTCTCAATATTCTTTTATAACTTATATGTAGTTTTCATTATTTTAACTTATAAAATATAATTATTTCAGATTATTATTTGTATTACATAGTAAAATATAATTTAATAGTTTTCTTTCCTTAGATACTTGGAGATATCGAACAAGTATGCATTGAAAAAGAAAAGAAGATGTGTCGGATGAATCTGTGCAATCTGAAACAATGCAGCCCTTTATTATAGTTGTTGGACATGAGATAACTTCCATAGAAAAAATTTACGTGCGAATCGACAAAAATATGTACGAAGTTCTATCTGTTTTAAAAGCTCTTGATACGCTTTTCAAGATATTTATCACCTTCAATGCCTGCTATCCGAAGGAGTGTCAGAATTTTTGGTATTTCATTCAATAGGGTATTTATGACATCCATACAGTTTCGGATGAAAAAATTCCATTTGTTTGCAGTGCTTTACATAAATTAAAACAAAACTAATTATTTTCTCGTATTTTGATAAAAGCATTGCTCGAATAAATACTTATCTCATATCCTTTATGCTAATAATATAAAAAATTTTAGGTAAGTAAAAAAATATTTCAGATAAAAGTTGTTCAAATTAACTAGTAGGAAAAGATGATATAATAAAAAATTGGGGCTTCCGTTTAAGAAAATGATCAGTGAATATCTCGAAAGTAGCGTCATCTGTAAACAAACTGATATAGTTGTTTTATGTACCCCTTGAAACCATACAACTTTTGTCTGAAACATTTTTCGATTTAACATAATATTGATTTCTGATATTTGAGTGGATCTTTTAAAATGGAACATCCTGTATATTCAATTATTGCCATGTAAAAAAAATACAATCACTGCTTGTCAACACATCTAAAGAATACATTTGAATTGAATATGATTTCCATATATTTATAAGTGTAGTATATATTCTATCGCTAAGTTCGTCGCATGACCGCAGTTCGTCTTTCAACATACTTTCTAATACTTCTGGAGCACCATACAAGCAATAAGAGATACAAATGTAACGATACGAATAACGATAGTAAGTACATTACGAAAGAGACGGAAACGATCCGATTCCATTTCCATGAATAAGAAATTTGCCATTTATTTTCAATCGGATCATTTTGTTTTGTTTGTGAGAATATATTTCAAGCATTTAATGATAATATACTGGGTGATCCGAAATTCCCGCATTCGGAGTACATGATACTTTATGCTAAAACAAACTACTTTTTCCTTTAGTAAAATTGCGTCCGACAAGTAGTTTTTGCAGGAAAGCGTGTTAAATTTAATGAATAAGCGCTCTTGTCTATGTAGCGCTCAAGGCCGGTGCGCGCATCTCACTCGCGTGTACCTAGTTCGTGATTAGTAATCATAAGTAGTGTCTTTTAAGACGCTCACACGGTTCTGTTGTGATTAGTTTACGATATTTTAAGATTGTACTTAAGACAGTTTTAAATAATAAGAATCAATTATGAACAATACCGGGATTTGATCTGCTTTCGTATTTGTATTGCTTAAATAATGAAAAGTTAATAAAATAAGTACTGCCTTTATTTCTTACGTAATAAATGAATAAAATATTGTCTGATTGCACAATACTATCTGAAAATAAAGACAAATATAAATAGTAATATGTTTTGTGAGCTGTGAGCGTTCTATTATTTCACATACTGCACAATTACGTGATAATTAAATAGTATCATTAAACTTAAAGTTCAATTTACTGATCAAGCGTATACATAGAAGTATACATATTTGTAACAGTGATTAAAAGTAAAATATTTCAATTAATGTCTTTTAAGAGCTCTCTTTTTATTTTTTTATAATAGAAAATACAAACAACTTATTTAAAATTCAAATTGTATGATATACTCACGTCACGGTCTACATTTACTTATTATTATTGCTTATACACGTTAGCTTTTCAATACGTACTTTCCTTACATGTTTCGATTATTGCGAGGAATATTGCTATAGCCTCAATGATTTATTTTCTTAACTAACTTGACCATTATTTTGGCCAGCTAACTCAGGACCACGAGCCTTCTATTCGGTGAGTCAAATCTGACGCTCCTCAGCTTTGAGTCCTAACTGGTCTCAGAGCGTGTCGAAGAGATTACCACCTCCGGGTACAGCCCCCCTCGTCTTCCTTTATATGGGGGTCAGAGACGCGCGTGGGCTCAAGCACGGTCTTCTTCTCGTAGACCTCTAAAGAAGTTCGCAGGCGAGCAATCGGTAATGTTCTCTCTGTGCCAGCTCGAGAGAACATTCCTAGTTCGACGCCCCGGTTCTGAAGAACCATCTGCTCGTCTGTCGAATGAGCTTCCTCCGGACTGACAAGATCTCATCTCGGGACGAAAAGGCGCAGTCCCCTCCTCGTAGATCACTAGAAGAGTTCGCAGACGAGCAATCGGTTATGTTCTGTCTGTGCCTACGCGAGTGAACATACCAGGTTTTCCGCCCCGGTTCTGAAAGAACCTGCTCGTCTGCCGGATCGAGCCTCCTCCGGACTGACAAGGTCTCGTCTCGGGGGGATGGGGGAGGCAGCGAGCCTTATCGGACTATTCCCCCTTGGGAATTCCGCGGTGCTCGGAGCGTTAAGCCCTTTGCACAATGCTAGGCAACAGGCAATAAGAATAAAAATAGACCAATCACAATAGATTATTCTTGTAATAGTTGCCTTATTCTAACGCCTTATTCTAACGCATAAGCAGAACCCGTAGGTAGAAGGGTATGTTCGAATCTGGACTCTCACAAGGATCGCCCTAGGAATCCTAGAACATGTCGGTAAAAAAGACCGCGACAAGACGTTCGGAACACCCGTTCTGAACACCTGTAGGAAGTGCCACAATCGGCATTGGTGCCATCGGATGAACGCCGCCTTGAGACAATATTCTGAGATCTATTGTGGGGCCTAACCTCTCTAGAACGATCCCGCGATGCATCCCGCGACCGGTGTTTCTTGTAAGACCCATTTTTAAACAGGCTACAATGGATATCCTTCTGACTCTTGAAAGCACTAGAGTGCATACGAAACCTAAACAAAACTTTCAGAACAAGAAAAGCCCGAGAGAATTGATGATGCAACGCGCAACAGAAACACTATGGCCGCGTTCAGCAGAAAAAGCTGCTTACTAAGCGCTTAGTGATTATCGTTCCTGATTGGTTCATTCCCTTAGATTTGTTAAAGATCTAAAAGAATACTCCAATCATAGATAATAATCACTAAGCGCTTAGTAAGCAGCTTTTTCTGTTGAACGCGGCCAATGACAAGAGCGGCGAGCGAGGCTCGGGACACGCAGAGCGCGCCCCCACCGCGCGCGAATCGCTTGGGCGCGAATCTAAACTGTTGGTGCAAGTGTGCGTGGAAACACTACATTGTCTATCCGGACGAGACAACCGTGGCATAATTCAGCGTAATTAACGAAAATAAAGAATTGGAAAAGTGGAGGTCAAGTTTACACAGATCTCATACAGTACGTTTCATTTGCAGACTAAGTCTAAGTAACTTCCGCTTTTCTCATATACGTATTCGAGGTATCTTGAAACTGTAATGTTAGCTACACTTTTCCTAAATTGAACTGAAATAGGCTTTATGCCTAATACGATATCTTTGGTCTTTTGGTATGACGTGTTTTCGCTAAGATATAGGTAAATTGCATGTCTGGCTAGTGCTAGTTGTACCAGTTGTGCTAGTATAATACTATTTATATCTAGTCTGTTATTAATAAATACGAAATATAAAAAAAGGATAGAAAAAGTGGATCAAATGATAGTAAGCTAATAATTATTCAATTCATGTTTTTATTCATGCTTAACACTCCGTTAAAAGAATATAAAAATCGGAGGAATATAATTTCTTTCGCATATTCAACAAATTACTTGCTACTATTCAACAAAAAACAGTTCGTTCAATGTGTTAAAATAAATATAACGCTAGTCGTGGACCGTAGACAAAGCGATTTCAACATACAGGAGTCCTGTCCAATTCATAAGTCCAATTCATAAGCGATGATTTAGATTATAAATATATTTCACCATTCGGAGGCGGTACAGCATCCCACTCACAATATCGCTCGCCCTTTCTATTCTTTATTATCACAGACTTCACGAGCTCCGGAGACGGTTTTTGTAGATCATATGCCCAGCCGACTTTTGCAAAAAAATCGATGAACATAGCCGTAAAGTTCTGTCTGTGTTTACCGAACTCAGATGCTTTATAGTCCCATGGGAACACGTGATGATAATTATGTGAACCCTCGCCGAAAGATGCAAATGAGACCATCACGTTATTCGTTGGTTTAATGTGCCTATCGTTCAAATAAATCACAACTGTAATTTCTTTAAACCTCATTAAATTATTAGCAAGGTTTGTTTCGCTAATTGCCAAATATCTTAGTATTAAAATAATTATAAATTATTAGACATAATGTGTATGTACGCAATTAACTTGGAATAAACAGGTGAACAGAGATCTTACACGTCGTACGGTCTGCTGCCCCACATGTGAGCGAAACTATTGACACTCCATACACTATGCCACCCGAACATATAACGAAAGAAATGCAATTTCATGGACATTATCCATGTTTCGTTCCACCCGTAAACGGGCACTATAACCGGTATCACCTGGGCGAAAATCAAACTCAGTATCCAAAAATGCCTGTGGAAACAGATAAAATTACAATATTAAAGATAATTTTTCAATGATATCGAATCGATACTCAGCTGGACAGGTTCTGCATCCAAGAAATAAACCAAGAGAAATACGATAAAATTCAATGGATTTGTATTCATTCTTTTTACCCGTCAGGCACTAGATTATAACAGGTTATATGCTATGCAAACGGACGAGAACTCACTTATCAGCGAACATAATGAGAGAATCCGCCTTAATATCGCTTATATCGATTTGTTGACCTTTTTTGATAACCTCTGGATGCTTTTTTACCATCAACCACCCGACATGAGAGAAGAAGAATCCCCGATTGCTGTTGTGTGGATCTGCATTTGTTTCCGTGAATTTGTGGTGTGTCCGATGATCTCGGACCCAACTGCGGATAGGGATCTAAGCAAGAAAACTATCGTAAGAAAAATATTATCTCGTTTTATTTCTATTACGTCTACTTTTTCCTCTCTCACTTTTTATGTACAGCGCCAAATTTAGACAGCTATATGTTTACCTGGCCAGCTGTAAGGTAGCAAAAGACAAGTATGATTCTAAGTGGCAATTTTGCTTTGAAAGTTCGATGTGTCCAGTAACGATGAGCACCAGCGGTAAAGCCCATCGCTTGAATTACGCAAATCAAGATATCTTGAAGTAAAATACATTGAATGTATTAATTATCATTAATTCTACGCAATGTAGTCAACAATCTATCTAGCTATTGTCTCACACGTAACGATCGAAGCGTCTCATCTCTTAAATTGTACTTACACCAAAATACTGTCCTGATATCCATTGTAAAGTCGATAGTGACGAGACTGTACAATGCACATAAGTGTACAAAACTTATTGTTGCAACATTGCGCCACTTCACATTTGGTAGATAATTTATCCATTCTTTAATCGTTACGTAAAAATTATTTCCTTTGTACGTAATATGTTTCTTGACTATTTCCGACGTAGCCAGAGGATTTTTCTTTTGTATTCCAACATTGGCGTTCAAAATATTGGATGTCATCGTAAGCTCGTCTTCCCGTCTTTGCCAGGATGCGCCACTATCGTTTCCTGCTTAATAATCGATGAATTTATCCGCTTTATAACGGGAGTTGCATGCACGTGGTTTTGTTTCGTATGTTTTATTATTTATAGAATTTATTTCAAGAGTATAATGATAATGTTATACATGGATACAATATTCATTAATGAAAGTATTAAAAATAAATATAATAGAATTTTAATATTTGTTAAATACATATTCGTTAATGCAGGCTGTATTAGAAATTTAATATAGTTCTCAGCAGTTGTTGGATATTTATTTCAACATCTACCCTGTATGTGAAAAACATCATGTTCTTTTGAGCTAGTGATGGCTAAAAATTGTTTCGCTATTATTAATTCTACTTATATTTGTCGAAGGTGAATGTTTAGTTTTTTGGGACGAGATATATTTAATATGTCTTAAATTTACATATACTATATACTTCGTATAACTTCTTCAATCGAAGTAGTCGCTGGTTTTGTAATACTTGTTTTTTTCCACATCAAATATGTCCACTTTATTAATAAAATAAACAACTTCTCAAATTCTTAAACATTCAGTAGAGTCCAGTAAATCTATGGAAAAAGATAACACCTTACTTATTTATATATTGATATATATTATAGTGTTGATAGTCAGAAATATTTTGCAACAAGAACCAGGTGAAGAGCGACATTAATTACGTAGATATAATAAAATGAAGTTAAAAAATTTGTTGTTTAATTTTAGATATTATAAGCTGATGTTATTCACAGTTTAGATATTATAAATTGTATTTGATAGTAAGACATCAAGCTCTTGTATGCATGTAAATTATATCAAACTGAACGAAAAATTCCGATATTGTTTTGCAAATAACTATGTAAAATTTTGTGTTATTAATTAAAAAAATTCGTGAATAAATTTGCGCGATCTGTTAAGTAAACTATGATAACTACGTCTGTCGTCATGTATTCAAATCACTTCTAATTAGCATTCCTACAACATATATCCTTTTCAACAAAATCGGTAAGGTGTCATTTTTTCTACACATTTACCTACAGTTTATTTTATTAATAATGTTGTATATTCCTTGGTGATGATGCCAAAGTCGGAATTTTGTTTTTTAAATAGATTATGCTAAATTTAACTACCTCATAACATTGAATTAAAAGAAATTGATGGGTAGTACGTATAAACATATGATTGATCTTAGTGATCAGTTAGCGTGTCAAGTAATTATCAACTTTGAATGATAAACCTATTACGGCATAACATATTCCTGAATACATTGCGTTATCATGTCATATGTTATATTCTACAGCATAGTGTTAATATTATCAATCGCAATAATATTAAAAAAATATTGTCGTGTAGGAAATTCTTAATATGTTTCTGTCATTTATTCTTCGAGAATTAATTTCAGAAGAAAACCGTTGCCATTCTAAACTTCTAATATTTTATATTTATTGCTTGTTAGATTTGTAGTTGAAAAAAATGTGCAAACAGATATAATGAACAGATATAATGAAGCTGATAGTGAGTGTTTTTGAAAATAAATAGCAAATTTCTCATTCATGGAAGTGGAATCCGATCGTTCCCGTCTCTTTCGTAACGTACTTACGGTACTATCGTTATTCGTATCGTTATATTTGTACCTCTTGTTGCTCGTGTGGCACTCTTGAAATTTTAGGAAGTGTGTTGGATAACGAACTGCCGTCGTGAAAGTGCGACTAGCTTAGCGATAAACACACTGTATTTATAGGTGATGGAAGTCGTATTCTATTTTGTAAATGTATTCCTTGTAATGATATGCAGCGATCGATTTCATTTTCTTGGCAATGATTGAATATGTAATCGTCTGGTGGATATCATCGTAAGTTGGTCTCACAACCTTTGCCATGATCCATTACCGTTTCCTATTTAACAGTTATGTAACACTGTATTTATTTATATTTTACTACTGTATTTACTGTATTTATTTATATTGCAACTTGCATTCAGATAATTTTGTTGTGTATATGAGAATGTATTTTAAGCTTTTAATGATAATATACATATAGGTACAATAGCCATTAATAAAAGCAGTGAAATGGATAAAGTAGTATGTAATTTATGTCGAATATGTATTATTGCAGCTTCTGTTACAAACGTACTGCAGATGTCGTACAGTTACTGAATGAAATTTAAATGTAACGCGTTTCCTGCAGTTACTATGTACGAAGGATGCGTAAAATCTAAACCCATTTAGTAAATGCAAAGAGAACAGTGAATTTTACATCCTAAGTTTTTATCAGTACCAATGGTAAGTACATAAATAGCAAAAATATTTAAATTTGTATAATTCGAAATATAAATGTTGTATACACAAGTATAGGATTAAAATTTCGTTTGGTTGCATGATGCGCACATAGAACAGAGTTCGATATCGCGTAAATTTTTTTCTATTTTGGGGACACAGATCCAATAATGTTTATACAATAATATGAGGTAGTAGAAATTTCCAAGAGCAGATTTTTAAAAGATACATAAATTATAGTAATTAATAACTCGCTTCCTGATCGATTATTGAATTTTACTTCTGCTTGCTCAACATTAATGTCCGAAATTTGCTACAATGGTAGTCTTTTATTCGTGAAACCACCGTGATGTTAATAGTACCAAATTTGTCTCACGTGAGCTATTTTGCTCATTAGATTGCATGAAAAATACCTAATTTGTCTCTATAAGTATCTTTGTCTTATTAAAAGCGCTCAATATCGATAAAGATTGCGATTGAGTACTGTGGTTCAAAATGAACTCTGATGCACGAAAGTGCATCAGAGTTCATTTTGAAGTATGGAATACAGTGACGTCTCGAATGACATAGGATTAGTACTATAGAGTGGCTCCTCGTTTCAGGTAGGTTGAATAGAAACACTCTCTTGTGCTTTAATGCGGGAGCACCGGCGCGTCGTTTGTTTGTTTAGTTATCGCCATTTGAGGACAACTAGATTTTGCTGCGATGAGCATTTCGATGACGCCCGAGAAAATCTACTTACGTGTTATGTATTTGGAATTCGTACGTTATTTTTTATGTATTCCACGTATACGTGCGTGGACATTATCGATTACACATGGCAGTCGTGGCAAACAACTACCAAGGTAGAAGTACCCACTTCAGTTACCTCCTCATTCTGTGTGTATTTTCTTAGATACTAAGCAAAGGAAAGTACACACACACACACACACACACACACACAAATTCTAAATGAGCGAGTAACAAAGACGCCATTTGTCAGTCAGTGGATCGAATTGTGTCCTCATCTCAATTAACCTTGTGATGTTCATGATGTCGTAATATTTCACTCATTACTTCGTGTAATGAGGTTAATTTTGAGCTAAGTCTCTGTCGCACGTTCACGTCAAAGCGAAGGAAAGAGCAATGCTAGTTTTGTGTACCGTGGCCGCCGTCAGATATGGTTGTTGCGACTGCATCGAATACGTGGAACGCATTTTTTAAAGCCGTTTATCAAATCGATCGATACAAGAACAAGTTAATGGCGAACTAAATTTGTCCGTTCAGCAAGTATGTGGCTCGAACAAACTGCACACGATTGTAAACATGCGGCGAAGCAGCCGCGACGAAGAGTATAACAATAACGTCGCATTTATTTAAGATCCGTAAAATATCATTATTTTCACCTTATTGCACTTTCATCTCGTCGTTTTTCTCCAATTTTTTTCTTTCCCTTCTTTTTATGTTTGCCCTTTCGGTACTTTTCACACGCGGGATGTTACGCGAGATCCCGTTGACGTTTACTATAAAAGTCACATAACTGGGCACTACTGACGCGCAGTTTTAATTAGCATTGTTATGTATCAGCATGTGAATATTAATGAGGAGTGCGACAGTTAGGCTGAGACAAAGTGCGAGATTCGGACTAATCTGTTTTAACGATAACTCCACCTGCCTCGTTTAATCGCTCGTGCAGATCTTCATTGTATTTCCGTTCCGCATTTGCCAAATTGGTTTCCAGCTTAGCTTACCTGTAATAGGAATCCTGTGATGCAAACTCACCTTGGACGCACTGCTCGCAGTCCGACGCGTCTGTTTTGCAAGCAATAATAATATTTTTTCCAGAATTATTGTATTAGTTAGGTACAATGTGATATAATCTAAGAAAATTTGGGAGTCAGCAATTTTTTATTTATTGGCACCACTTTTGACCAACTTTATCTCTATCACGGAAATTCGATAAAAGATTTTTGGCGATGTCCTTGTTGCTTTCAATTGTGCACAAATCACAAATTTAGATCTAATCTAACGGTTTAAATATCATAAAAAATACGAAATTTGCAATTTTTGCGAACAACATTCCTAAACAGTTACTACGAAATTTAAACATCTGACAACTTATCGCAATTAAAAAGAAATGTATTCACAAATACATAACATGGTAAAAATGGTAAACTGTATTCCCTCGGCATATTCCGGCACAATTTCTGAAATCTTGGCATAATCTAGCGTAATTAACGAAAATACAAAATTCTAAAAATCCAGGACAAGTTTACACAGATCGCATATAATACGTTTCGTTTGCAGACGTTTAAGTAACTTCCGTTTTTCTTATATGCGTATGGTATACGGAGTATCTTAAAATTGTAATATTAGTTATACCTTTCCTGAATTGATCTGAAATGGGATTTATGCCTAATTCGCGATGTAACGTACCATGTGATTTAGCTGACATTGTAACAGCAATGATACTTTGTAACAGCAATGATACTTTGTATTTACTGGGAATTTAGATATTATAAATTGTATTTGACAATACCACATAAAGCTCTTGTATATATGTAAATTATATCAAACAGAACGAAAAATTCCGAAACTAGTTTGCGAACAACCATGTAAAACCTTGTGTTATTAATAAAAAAAATGTGTGAACAACAAAATCGGCAAAGTGTCACTTTTATATATATTTTCTATATATTAAATTAAAATAAGTTGATGGATAGCACGTATAAACATATGATTTATCTTAATCATCAGTTAGTGCGTCAAATAATTATTGTTAAAATGATAAACTTAATACGCCATCATACAGGGAGTCTTAAAAATACTGGAACCCCCGGATAACTTTGCAGGATCAAGTTTTCATGAAAAAGTTTAAATAAAAGTTGTAGAAAATCGAGTAACGGACTTGATGGGGACCTTGAATCTGATCTTAACCATGACCTTCAAGGTCATTTGGAAGTTAACTTGCGTAAATGGAAACCTTATTTTTTATTTAGAATTTCTTGCTTTAGTTAGTCTCACGAATATATTGTTACAATAGTGCCCTGATTTTTGTTAATTTGATGATTTTGAAATTTCCAAAGTAGTATTCCAAAAGTCAGTAACATTACTTCGTGTAATGGCGTTAATTTTGAGTTAAGTCTCTGTCGTACACTCACATCAAAGCAAAGGAAAGGGCAATTCTGGTTTTGTGTACCGTGATCGCTATCAAGTACGGTTGTTGCAACTGCACTAGATGCGTGGAACGCATTTTCCAGAACCGTTCATCAAGTCGATCAATACAAGAACAAGCTAACCGCGAACTAAATTTTTGATACTTTTGACCCTTTTGATACTTTTCACATGCGGGATGCTATAACACCACGAGATCCCGTTTAATACAAAAGTCACATAGTCGGTCAGTAATGATATACAGTCGATAATCTTAATTAGTATCGTTATGTATCAGCATGTGAGTATAAATGAAAAGTGGAACAGTTAGGCAAAGACAAAGTACGAGATTCAGATTGATCTGTTTTAATCATAATTCCAGCTGTCTCGTCTGATCGCTCGTGCAGTCTCCCATTGTACTTTCGCTCTGCATTCGCCAAGTTGGTTTTCAGTTTAGCTTATCTGTAACGGGAATCCCGTGATACAAACTCATCTTGGACGCGAACTGCGGGATGTCATCGAATTAATTAGTGGCTCAATATCGCATAATTCGAAAGAGAGAAGAAGCAAAAGACGCTTAGAGCGCTGTTTAGAGAAATGTATAAGTTCTTTGTGACTGTACGGCTTGCGTCTGTTTTGCACGCAAGAATAATAGTTTTTCCAAAATTATTGTATTACTTCGGTACAATGTAACATAATTTAAGAAAATTTGGGAATTAGCAATTTTTTATTCATTTACACCATTTTTATCAATTTTCTCTCTATCATGAAATTCGCAAAAATCTTTGACAGGATTTTTTTTGCTTTCAAGTCATACAATTGTGCAAGTCTCAAATTTAGATTACCTAACGGTTCAAGTGATGTGGAAATATATACAAAATTTGCAATTTCTACGAACAACATTCTTAAACAGTTGTACTACGAAATTTAAACATTTGACAATTTATCGCAATAAGAAAAAAATTGTTGTATTCCCTCGGCATAATATTTGCACAATTTTTGAAATCTCAGCATAATCTAGCATAATTAACGAAAATATAAAATTTGAAAAGTGAAGGATAAGTTTATATAAATCGCATACAGTACGTTTCGTTTGCAGATGTCTAATTAACTTCCGCTTTTCTTATATACGTATTCCAGGTATGCAGAAACTATATAGTGTTAGCTACACCTTTACTAAATTGATCTGAAATAGGATTTATGCCTAATACGCGATATTTCGATGTGACACGTTTTCGCCAAAATATAGGTAAATTGCATGTCTGGCTAGTGCTAGTTGTGCTGGTATAATATTATTTATATCTAGTCTGTCATTAATAAATACGAAATATAAGGAGAAGAGGAGAAAAAGTGAATCAAATGACAGTAAGCCAATTATTCAGTTTATATTTTTATTTATGCTCTACACTCCGCTAAAAAGAATATAAAAATCAGAGGAATATAATTTCTTCTTTATATTCAGTAAACTGCTATTCCTCAATAAGAAGCAATTCGTTCAATGTGTTAAAACAAATGTAACGCTAGTCGTGGACCGTAGACTAAGCGATTTCAATATACAGGAGTCCCGTCCAACTCATAGTCTATGAGTTAGGTTACGAATATATTTTACCTTCATCATTCGGAGGCGATACAGCATCCCACTTGCAATGGCGCTCGGCCATTTTATTCTCCATTGCGACAGACTTCACGAGCTCCAGAGAGGGTTCTTATAGATCATATGTCCAACCAATTTTTGCAAAGAAATCGATGAACATAGCCGGAAAGTTGTATGTGTGTGTACCGAATTCAGATGCTTTGTAGTCCCATGGGAACATGTGATGATAATTATGTGAACCCTCGCCGAAAGATACAATTGAGACCATCACGTTATTGGTTGGTTTAATGTGCCTGTCATTCAAATAAATCGCAACTATAATTTCTTTAAGCCTCATTAAATTGTTAGCAAGGTGTGGTTTGCTAATTGCCAAATATCTTAGTATTAGCATAATTATAGCTAAGACGTACTGTATGTACGTAATTAACTTTCAATAAATAGATGAACAGAGATCTTATATGTCATGCGGTTTTGTACCCCACATGTGAGCGAAACTGTTAATACTAGCCGCACTATGGGACCCGAATGTATAACTCAATGAATGCAATTTCAATGACAATATCCATATTTCGTTCCACCCGTAAACGGGCATCACAATCGGTATCATATGGGCGAAAATGAAAGTTAATTTCTAAAAATGACTGCGGAAACAAGTAAAATTACAAGTAAGATTAAAAATAATTTCTCAATGATACTAAATTGATATTCAGATAGACAGGTTCTGTATCCAAGAAGTACACCGAGAAAAATACGATCAAATTCAATGTGTCTAGATTCATTCCCTTTTACTTGTCAGGCACTAGATTATAACAGGATATGTTATACAAACGGACGAGGACTCACTTATCAGCAAACATATAACGAGAGAATCCGCCTTAATATCGCTTATATAGATTTGTTGATCTTTTTTGATAACCTCTGGATGCTTTTTTACCATCAACCACCCGACATGAAAGAAGAAGAATCCCCGATTGCTGTTGTATGGATCCGCATCTGTATCCACGTATTTATGATGTATCCGATGATCTCTGACCCAACAACTAAAGAAAACCATCGTAAGAAAAATATTATCTTGTTTCATTTCTCTTTCGTTCATTTCTTCCTCTCTCACTTTATCTGCGGTAAATTTGAACAGTTGTGTGTTTACCTGAACAGCTGTGAGGTGGCAAAGAAGAAGTATGATTCTCAGTGGCAATTTTGCTTTGAAACTTCGATGCGACCAGTAACGATGAGCAGCAGCGGTGAAGTCCATCGCTTGAATTGCGCAAATAAAGATATCTTGAAGTAAAATACATTGAGTCTATTAATTATCATTATTATGAAATTCTCCGCAATGTAATCAACAACCTATCTAGCTATTGTTTCATACGTAACGATCTAAGCGTTTCATCTTTCAAATTGTACTTACACCAAAGGACTGTCCTGATATCGATTGTAAAGTCGATATAGTAAACAGGCGATAATAGTAAACAGGCTGTACAATGTACATAAATGCCAAAAAGATATTATAGCAACATTGCGCCATTTTATATTTGGTAGATAACCTATCAATTCCTTAATCGCTGAGTGCAAACTATTTCCTCTATCGCTAACATGTTTGTTGTCTATTTCCGACGTAGCCGAAGCAGCTTTCTCTTGTACTCCAACATTGGCGTTCAAAACGTTGGACGTTATCGTAAGCTCGCCTTGCCGTCTTTGGAATGCGCCACTATCGTTTGCTGCTTAATAATCAATGAATTACATCTGCTTACGGAAATTGTATGCGGGCAACTTTGTTTCGTACGTTCCATTATTTATAGAATTTATGTCAATATAATATAATGTTATACACAGGTGCAATAGTCAAGAGCAAGAAACCTTGTATTATTAATAAAAGAAATTTGTGAATAACAAAATCGGCAGTGTCTCTTTTTCTATATATTTTCCCACAGTTTATTTCATTAATAAAGTTATATGTTTCTTGGTAATATTGCAAAAGATGGAATTCCGTTCTTTAAATAGATTATGCTAAATTTAATTACCTCATAATATTAAATTAAAAGAAATTGATGGATAGCATGTATAATAAACATGTAATTGATTTTAGTCATCAGTTAGTGCGTCAAATGATTATTATTAGAATAATAAATCTATTACGCCATCATATATTTCTGAATATATTCCGTCATCATGTCATATGTTATATTCTATCGCATAGTATTAAAATTATTATCAATTGCAATAATATTAACAAAATATTGTCGTGTAGGAAATTCTTAATACGTTTCTGTCATTTATTCCTCGAGAATTAATTTCAGAAGGAAATCGTTGCCACTCTACTATTTTATATTTATTGTTTATTAGATTTGTGGTTGAAAAAAATGTGCAAACAAATATAATGACCTAAGAGCTGATAGTGAGTGTTCTTGAAAATAAATGGCAAATTTCTCATTCATGGAAGTGGAATCCGATCGTTCCCGTCTCTTTCGTAACGTACTTACTATCGTTATTCGTATCGTTACATTTGTATCACTTATTGCTTGTGTGGTGCTCCTGAAGTTTTAGGAAGTATGTTGAAAGGTGAACTGCCGTCGTGCGACTAGCTTAGCGACAAGTACACTGTATTTATAGGTGATGGAAATCGTATTCCATTTTGTAAATGCATTCCTTGTAATGATATGCAGTGATCGATTTCACTTACTTAGCAATGATTGAATATGTAATCGCCTGATGGGTATGATCGTAAGTTAGTCTCATAATCTTTGCCATGATCCATTATCGTTTCCTACTTAACAGTTATGTAACACTGTATTTATTTATATTTTACTACTGTATTTACTGTATTTATATTGCAACTTGCATTCAGATAATTTTGTTGTGTATATGAGAATGTATTTCAAGCTTTTAATGATAGTATAGATACAGGTACAATAGCCATTGATAAAAGCAGTGAAATGAATAAAGTAGTATGCAGATGTAATGCAGATTTCGTACAATTACTGAATGAAATTTAAATGTAACGCGTTTCCTGCAGTTACCATGTATGAAGGAGGCGCAAAATCTGAATCCGTTTAGTGAATGCAAAGAGGACAGTGAATTTTACATCCTAAGTTTTTATCAGTGTCAATGGTAAGTACATAAATAAGAAAAATACTTAAATTTGTATAATTCGAAATATAAATGTTGTGTACACGAGTATAGGATTAAAATTTTGTTTGGTTGCATGATGTGCATATAGAACAGAGTTTGATATCGCGTAAATTTTTTTCTATTTGGGGACACAGATCCAATAATGTTTATACAATAGTATAATATGATGTAGCAGAAATTTCCAAGAGCAGATTTTCAAAAAGTACATAAATTACAATAATTAATAACTCGCTTCTTGATCGATCATTGAATTTTGCTTCTGCTTGCTCAACATTTATGTCCGAAATTTATTACAGTAATAGTCTTTTATTCGCGAAGCCACTGTGACGTCGTTAGTATTAAACTTGTCTCGGCTCATGTATGCTGTTTTAATTATTAGGCTATATGAAACCTGCCTAACTTGTATCCACCAATACACCTATTTCAGAAAAAGCTCAATATTGATGAAAATCGTGGGATTGAGTACTGTAGTTGAAAATTACTGTAGTTGAAAAGTACTGTAGTTTAAAATCCCGATGCACGGAAAGTACGGGAGACGGTACAGTGATGTTACAAACGACTTAGGACCGTAGTAGAGAGTGGCTTCTCGTTTCAGGTAGGTCGAATAGAAACACTTTCTCTTATGCTTTAAAGCGAGCGCACCAACGCGACGATTATTCGCGTTCGGTCATCTCCATTCAGGGATTCAACTCGATTTGACTGCGATGAACTTTTCAATGATGCGCGCAAGAATCTGCATTCGCGTTGTGCATCTGAAACGCGTGCGTTCTTCTTCGTGTATTGCACGTATGTATACGTGCGTAGACATTATCGATTACGCATAACAGTTGTGACGTGGCAGATATGACAAACAACTACCAAAGTAGAACTGTCCACTTCAGTTATCGCTTCCATTCTGTGTGTATTTTCTTAGATACTACGTAAAGGAAATTACACACACACACAAATTCTAAACAAGTGAGTGATAAAGACGCTATTTGTCAGTCAGCTCATTTCAATTAACCTTATGATGTTCATGGCGTTGCGATATTCGAACTCATTACTTCATGTAATGGGGTTAATTTTCGGCTAAATTTCTGTCGCACATCCACGTCACAGTTTAATCATACACAGTTACGACAATCGCCGAAAGATTTCGTAAAATATTTCAAGGCGCATGCGTCAACTATACTATCCAAAACGTGGCAGTGTGAGGATAATAACAGTGTTTTTAACGGTTATTTTTGTATGATTAATTGTTCTGTATTACGTAAGTGAAATATAGTGCATTTGTTTTTCAATATTATTTTTCATTATAGATTTTCAAGTCATAATAATGAGTAAAGGTGGATTTTCCTGTGTAATGAATATAAACATATCTGGATGAAATGCAAGAATAAAGTTTTTTCGTTTTCTAGACGATCTAGAAATATAAGTAAAGATTTTCTCTAAATAATACGGATACTAATATGTACGTTAGTACAATAGTTTATAGTTAGTATAATAGTTTATATATATAACGATATAAGAATTATATTAGGTGTACAACTTTGCTTCCGCCGTTTTTTCCCGAAATTCGAGGCTTTATTGTAAAAAACTGGTTATACATTTATGATTCAAAGTATTGTTCATCGCTGGCCACTACTTTCTTCCATCTTTCGGGTAGCGTACGAATCCCGCGTTGAAAAAACTAGTCATCTTTTGAAGCGATCCGCGAATCGATCCAATTTCTTACTTCTCCATAAAACCGGAAGTGCTGGTCAATCAGGCCGTGTGCCATTGATCGAAACAAGTGATAGTCAGAGGGAGCAACGTCTGGAGAATACGACGGGTGGGGTAGGACTTCCCATTTCAACGTTTCCAAGTATGTCTTGACCATTTTCGCAACATGGGGTCGAGCATTGCCATGCTGCAAAATCATTTTATCGTGTCTCTCGTTGTATTGCGGCCGTTTGTCTTTCAATGCTCGGCTCAAACGCATTAATTGCGTTTGATAACGATCACCTGTGATTGTTTCAGTCGGTTTTAACAGCTCATAATACACTACGCCGAGCTGGTCCCACCAAATACAGAGCATGACCTTGGAGCCGTGAATATTCGGTTTGGCCGTCGATGTGGATATGCCCATGATTTTCTGCGCTTGGGGTTATCGTAATGAACCCATTTTTCGTCCCCAGTCACAATGCAATGCAGAAATCCCTTCCGTCTTTGCCTTTCAAGCAACTGTTCACGAGCAAACAAACGCCGTTCAACATCTCTCGGTTTCAACTCGTACGGCACCCAATTTCCTTGCTTCTGAATCATTCCCATGTCTTTGAGGCGTTTTGAAATTGCTTGTTGAGTCATTCCCAATGATCGTGCCAATTCTTCTTGACTTTGACACGAGTCTTCATTAAGTAATGCCCTCCAATTTTGCATCTTCGAAAACCTTCTCTCTTCCACCGCTATGCCGGTCTTCGACGTGAAAATCACCGTTCTTGAAGCGTTGAAACCACTCACGATACGTTCTTTCACTAATAGCGGCCTCACCATAAGTATTTGAGAGCATTCGCCGCAGCCTCAGCCGCAGATTTCTTCATATTGAAGCAGAAAATTAAAACCTCCCGCAAATGACGAGAATTTGGCTCGTAAACTGACATTTTCAATCTTGAATAACTTTATGATGCAGACACAAATCGACTAATGTTACTATGGGGTTATGTTGACAGATGCCCAAGTTTATTGCATGACGTCTATGATTTATTTATTTCGACCACTACTTACCGCTAAAGCCATCTATACGAAAACGGCGGAAGCAAAGTTATACACCTAATATAAGTATATTTTTGTATAGGCCTAAATTATGAGTCAAAGCTTGCAATCGTACGATTGATAGAACCGCTGAAGAATTGTATAAAAATTATCGAATTCGAAGTGATCATTTCGACGAAAACATGTATCTGAATGATTTGTGTTGAGAAATCTTGAATGACTCAAAACGATGCGAAGTGAATGGTATGTTTTCAGTAAGAAAATATCTCGGTTTTAATCACTCTTTCATTATTACAGGAAATTTTCGAAAAAGAGTTGAATCTAAGGACTCGTTCGTTAGCTTACGGCGCACAGTGTGCCGAAAGCCCCGAAAAGTGGCCAAAATTAATTATGGCTGAACCAGGAAGGTTAGCCAAAAACTGATAATTGGAAATAGAACCGTAGCATGAGGAGTCATTTTTCCAGTAAAAAGGAAGTTGCAAAAATCAATGTTGCAATTAATTGTTATAAACAAATAACTAAATAATGACTGTAGAACAAAACTGATTACGCTACTTGATTCTACGGGAAAAAATACGAAAGTAACATAATAGCGTAATAACTAATAGCGTAATAAATAATATTGACATATTGTTTAAGTAAATAACACGTATATTTTTGTTTTTATATTTTTTTATTTTTGTTTATTTTATTTTCTTTTGTTTTTATATTTTTGTATTATTTTATGATATATGGTTATTCACCATGCAATAAAACTGTATCTTCCAAAGTTGGAGCTGCTAATAATTGAAGAACTTCTGTAGGAAAAGGATCAGCTTTTTTAACAGAAGTTTGTTTGAAGGACGAAATAACAGGGTCTGAGGAAAGCAAAAGTCTTTTAAATAATAATAATAATAATAATAATAATAAGGATTCCCATTTCTACCTAGGGGGAGATTTCTGTCACGGTAATGTTATAAAATAGTTTATATATATAAAAACAAAGCAACAAAAAATGTTTATTTTATATAACCTTTAGCTTTTATATTTATAATTTTCATATTTATATTTTTTATTGTTATTAGTTTTTTATATTTATATTGTTTATGTTGTTTATCAATTTATGATTTGTTTATTTTACGTTAAAAATTACAATTTTCCCCGTAAATGTTCACGGTAAACATTTTTTGTCATATACGTAACATATATGTTAAATGTTATGTACAGAGATGGTTCTGCTATATATATAAGCTTTGTTGCGTTGCAGATATGTCACAAAAGTCAGATATATAGCAGAAACATCTCTGTGTATAACATTAAACATATATGTTACATATTCGACATAAAATGTTTACTAGGTTGCATTATTAAACAGTTGTTATCGCGTTCGAAATAAATAAAAGTTTAAAGTTTGTGGTTAATTGTTAGTTTGTTTGCCAACATCATAAATTTAACTAGAGTAAATTATTTTGGTCGACAATTTAATTTTGGTATGAATCGGTATTATCTACAACTGAGAGGATTTGACCGTAAGCGTATAAAGTATGGATCGCTGCTCATAAAATTTATCATATCTTTGTAACCGCTGGATACCGCTGTTTCTACTTCTGTATAAACATTAATAAACATCCTACCTTTGTTTTGACAAAAGTACAACGTTGTGGCAGATCGTGAATTTTTTGTATACGAAATAGATGATAGACAGTATATAAAATATAACTTCTTTACATTTAATTGTTATGTGATATATATAAGACATTCTAATATTATTTTCCTTGTAAATGAAAGTAAACGGATCAGATATTAAACAGGAAAAATCATTTTGATCATGGAAACTTTTTCGAAGCAAAATCAGATATATCATTCTGAGGATTATAATCGTGCTATTTCTTACATCTCAATATATATAACTTTCATTCCACATATCTTCGTTATACAGTCGAATTCCGACATACTTTAACTACAATTGATTAATTTGGACCTTCTCGAAAATATACTGTAAAGGAGAACCAAAAATTACGATTTTCATTTTTTTCTATTTTGGCCACGTTTAACGACTTTCGGCACACTGTGCGGCGGCGGAGATACATGGCGAGCTTTCGCGGTTCGGTGGCTAGCGATATCGCACGAGTCCTGCGATATCTCGCAGCTCGTTACAACCTTCTCGATTATCGAATCTTTGCAAAACTATCCGAGTTCATTGCTCGCGCCAATGAGGCTTCTCTCCTATGTTTCAGGTGCTCGGCAACCAGAAATATTTGAGAGTTGTTATCTCGAGCGGTGTATTCTTTTGGTCTTCATTTGCATTTGAAGAGTGATCTGAAGCGTCACGTTTTTCCCAGAGCTCCTGCGTTCCGATTGCCTGATCTTCCCTGGGAGCGTCGGTTTCCTGAGTTCCTGCATTCCTGCATTCCTGCGTTCCCGTCGACCGTTTTTCTTCGGGATCGTTGGCTTCCCGGTGCTCCTGCGTACCGGCTGCCTGATCTTCCCGGGGATCGATAGCTTCCTGAGTTCCTGCATTCCTGCGTTCCCGCCGACCGGTCTTCCTCAAGATCGTCGGCTGCCTAGTGATCCTGTACTTCCACTGATCGGTCTTCCTCGGAATCGTCGGGTTCCCCGTTTACCGCCGTTCCTGTGCTCCTGATTTACCGTCGTTCGGCCTTCCTCGGGCCATCAATTTTATTCTTTGTCGCCAAGTTTTCTTTTTCCATTAAAATACGCGAAAACAGACAGTGCCAGATGATTATATTGAAAACAATTTAAAAACTAGACTTCTTCCTCGAGATATACTAAATGCAACACAGACCACATCAAATTTTATGATAAATCTAGATTGTGACACTTACATTATTTCAAGAGGTAATATTCTGCTTTATATTTTTATTTAACTTAAGTGATACTAATAACTATTTTTCACAGAGAATATAGAGAATATAGAGAATATAGAATGTGAACAGGAATTGCATCAGGAAACAGAAATGAAAGCAAATAAAACATTAGATGATTTACAAATAGATCTACGTGGAAGTAAGAATTCTGGTAGGTTTCAAATAGTACAAATGTAAACAATAATTAAAAATAAATTAATGATTATCAGAATGACTGATAAATTGCCAAATATTATTCTTAATAAACACTATATGATACACAATTAACAAAGTATTTATTATTGATATATTTATTACTTACATGTAATAATTATTATTTATAGCTGGGACGCTAATGATAATAGATGAGCGTAATACCTTACAAGGTTAGGTTAGGTTAGGTTAGGTTTGGTAGAAATTAACTCTTCTAAAGTATTCAATAAACAATAAACAAACGCAAACGTTGTCTCAGAAGTTGTCTCACAACATTCCAAGAAAGAATCGTTTAAAATAAAAAATCATTTCATTGCGGCGAGAAAACAGAAAGTTGAAAGAACAGTTGAAAAATGCACTAACAGAATCGAACATTAAGTAGGATTTTACTGTAAGTAGAATATTACTGTCTAGTAGAATATTACTAATGGAGAAATTTTTATCTTCTTCTACAGCAACTTTTGCGAAGGGGGTAAGCGAGATTAAACCAACAATTAACAAAAAGCAGGAAATATTCTATGTAATTTAAACAACTTTGTAAATTGCTATGTTAATATTTTGATTTTCTCACCAAAATAACCAATTATTAACCATTTCTCACATTTTACAACTTTATATTCAACTGTGAAAATTGTAAATATTTTTTAGCACTTTGTCCATCGCAACTATCAACTGATTACAAGTTTAAAATAATACTTGAAATGTATATCTTTATTCATTCAAAATACAATAAAAGTCGCAATATGTTTGTTTATTCATTATTATCTAACTGTGTTTTATAATTTAATTTAATCGAATTTAACTTTTCTCAACTTCTTCCGTGACTTCTTTTAACTTATCATCTATTTCATCAATTCTGAAGTCTATGATATATCGAGCTAGAAATTTTTTAACTATCTTTTGTTATTTCATATCTTTGAATAACTCGCTTTTATACTATCCAAAATATGGCGGTAGGTCACATGTCTAAGTAACACAAACATCAAAGGTTCCGACTTTACTGTCGTAACTGTGTATGGTTAAACTGTGTCTACGTCAAAGTGAAGGAAAAAGAAACTCTAGTTTTGTGTACCGTGGCCGCTGTCATGTATAGTTGTTGGGATTGCATCGGTTACGTGGGACAAATTTTCCAAAGCCGTTCATCAAGTTGATTGATGCAAGAACAAGCTAACTGCGAACTAAATTTGCCTGCTCAGGAAGTATGTGGCAACAAAACTGTACACAACATGCGGTAAAGCAGTCGCGATAGAGAGTAGAACAATAATGTTATATTTATTTAAAATCCGTGAAATATCATTATCATCGATTTGTTGACCTTTTTTGATAACCTCTGGATGCTTTTTTACCATCAACCACCCGACATGAGAGAAGAAGAATCCCCGATTGCTGTTGTGTGGATCTGCATTTGTTTCCGTGAATTTGTGGTGTGTTCGATGATCTCGGACCCAATTGCGGATAGAGATCTAAGCAAGAAAACTGTCGTAAGTAAAATATTATTTCGTTTTATTTCTATTACGTCTACTATTTCCTCTTTCACTTTTTCTGTACAGCGCTAAATTTAGACAGCTATATGTTTACCTGGTCAGCTGTAATATAGCAAAAGACAAGTATGATCCTAAGTAGCAATTTTGCTTTGAAAGTTCGATGTGTCCAGTAACGATGAGCACCAGCGGTAAAGCCCATCGCTTGAATTACGCGAATCAAGATATCTTGAAGTAAAATACATCGAATGTATTAATTATCATTAATTCTACGCAATGAAATTCTACGTAATGTAGTCAACATTCTATCTAGCTATTGTCTCACACGTAAAGATCGAAGCGTCTCATCTCCTAAATTGTACTTACACCAAAAGACTGTCCTGATATCTATTGTAAAGTCGATAGTGACGAGACTGTACAATGCACATAAGTGTACAAAACTTATTGTTGCAACATTGCGCCACTTCACATTTGGTAGATAATTTATCCATTCTTCAATCGCTGAGTGCGAACTATTTCCTCTGTACGTAACATGTTTATTGTCTATTTCTGACGTAGCCGAAGGAGCTTTCTCTTGTATTCCAACACTGGCGTTCAAAGTGTTGGATGTCATCATAAGCTTGTCTTGCCGTCTTTGCTGGGATGCCACTATCGTTTCCTGCTTAATAATCAATAAATTTATCCGCTTCATAACGGGAATTGCATGTAGGTGATATTGTTTTGTATGTTTTATTATTTATAGAATTTATTTCAAGCTTGTATTGGTATTCAAGCTTATAATGACCGAAAATCGGTAACATTTTTTCTACACATTCACTTACAGTTTATTTTATTAATAACGTTGCTTATTCCTTGGTAATGATGCCAAAGACGGAATTACATTTTTTAAACAGATTATGCTAAATTTAACTATTCTCTAACATTAAATTAAAAGAAATTGATGGGTGGCACGTATAATAATATGATTGATCTTAGTTAGCATGTCAAATAATTATCTTATAGAATGATAAACCTATTATGCCATTATATATTTCTGAATACATTCCGTCATCATGTCATATGTTATATTCTATCGCATAGTGTTAATATTATTATCAATTGCAATAATATTAACAAAATATTGTCGTGTAGGAAATTCATAATAGGTTTCTGCACTATTTATTCTTCGAAAATTAATTTCAGAAGAAAACCGTTGCCACTCTAAGCTTCTAATATTTTATATTTATTGCTTATTAGATTTGTAGTTGAAAAAAATGTGCAAACGGATATAATGACCCAAGAGTTGACAATGAGTGTTCTTGAAAATAAATGGCAAATTTCTTATTCATGGAAGTGGAATCGGATCGTTCCCGTCTCTTTTATAACGTACTTACTATCGTTATTCGTATCGTCACATTTGTACCTCTTATTGCTTGTGTGGTGCTCCTGAAGTTTCAAGAAGTATGTCGAAAGACGAACTGCCGTTGTACGACTGGCTTAGCGATAGAATATATACTGCATTTGTTAATATATAGAAGTCATATTCAATTTTGTAAATATATTCTTTAGATGTGTTGACAAGCAGTGATTGATTTTCCTTACTTGGCAATAATTGAATATACAGGATGTCCCATTTTAAAGGATCCATTCAAATATCTCAGAAATATTATGTTCGAAAAATGTTTCAGCTGTTGAACAAACTGCATTCGATCGTAAATATGCGGTGAAGCAGCCGCGATAAAGAATACAACAATAGCGTCGCATTTATTTAAGATCCGTGAAATATCATTATTTCCACTTTATTGCGCTCTCGTTTCGTCGAGACAAATACATATTTGTTAACATATTTGCAGGTTCTGTTAGAAATGTAATGCAGTTTTCGTGCAATTACTGAACGAAATTCAGATGTAACGTGTTTCCTGCAGTTACTGCGTACGAAAATGCGCGAAATCTGAACCCATTCAGTGAGTGCAAAGAGAACTGTAAGTTGTAAATCCTAAATTTTTATCAATTTCAATGGCAAATACATAAATACAAAAATTATTTATATTTATATAATTTGAAATATAAATATTGTGTATACATAAGTATAAGATTAAAATTTCGTTTGGTTGTCTGATGTGCACATTAAAACAGAGTTTGATGTCTCGTAAATTTTTTTCTGTTTGAGGACACGGATCAAATAATAGTTATACAATAATATGAGGCAGCAGAAATTTTCAAGATCAGATTTTCAAGAGATTAGAATTAGGAGTAACAATAATTAATAACTCGCTCTTCTAATCGATTATTGAATTTTGCTTCTGCTTGCTCAACATTTATGTCCGAAATTTATTACAATGTCTTTTATTCGTGAAACCATTGCGATGTTATAGTATTAAACTTGCCTCGGCTCACGTGTGCTATTTTGCTCATTAGGTTGCATGAAACATGCCTAACTGTCTCCACAACTACATCTGTTTCACTAAAAGCGCTTAGTATCGTTCAGTCATCGCCATTCAGGGACAATTCGATTTGACTGTGATGAACTTTTCGATGATGCGCGAGAAAATCTGCTTTCGCATTATGTATCTGGAACGCGAACGTTATTTTTCATATATTGCATGTGTGTATACATGCGTGAACATTATCGATTATGCATGCCAGTCGTGACGTGGCAGGCGTGACAAACAATTACCAAAGTAGAATTATCCACTTCAGTTACTGCTTCAATTCTGTGTATATTTTCTTAAGTACTACGCAAAGGCAAATACACACACACACACACACACACACATACACACGCGCGCGCGCACACATAGATATACACAAATTTTAAACGAGTGAATGATAAAGACGCTATTCGTCAGTCAGTAGTTCGAATTGTAACTTTATCTCAATTAACCTTGTGATGTTCATGACGTCGCGATATTTCACTCATTACTTCGCGTAATGGGGTTAATTTTCGGCTAAGTCTCTGTCGCGCATCCACGTCAAAGCGAAGGAAAGGGCAACTCTGGCTTTGTGTACTGTGGTCGCTGTCAGGTACGATTGTTGCGACTGCACCGGATACATGGAATGCATTTTCCAAAGCCGTTCATCAAGTCGATCGATATAAGAACAAGCTAACCGCGAACTAAATTTGCCTGTTCAGGAAGTATGTGGTTCGAGCGAACTGCACACGATCGTAAACATGCGGTGAAGCAGCCGCGATAAAGAGTACAACAATAACGTCACAATAACGTTTATTTAAGATCCGTGAAATATCATTATTTCCAGCGCTGCGCTGGAAATGCGCTCTCGTCGTTTCTCTCCAATCTTTTTCCTTCTTTTTGCGGTTGCCCTTTTGATACTTTTCACTTGCGGGATGCAATAACACCGCGAGATCCCGTTGACGTTTAATATAAAAATTACATAATCGGGCACTAATGACGCGCAGTTTTAATTTATATTGTTATGTATTAGCACGTGAGCATATTAATAAAGATTGCGACAGTTGGGCAAAGACAAAGTGTGAGATTCGGATTGATCTGTTTTTAACTCCATAACTCCAGCTGCCTCGTCTAATCGCTCGTGCAGTCTCCTATTGTACTTCCGCTCCGCATTCGCCAAGGTTGGTTTCCAGTTTAGCTTATCCGTATCAGGGAATCCCGTGACGCAAACTCACCTCGGACGCGAACCGCGGAGTGTCGTCGGATTAATCAGCGGCTCAATATGTCGCAACATTCGGAAGACAGAAAAAGCAGACAGAAGAAGACGCGGCTGCGTAGAGAAATGCGTAAGTTCTTTGCGACTCGTCGCTCGCGGTTATCGCACCATTTGCAGTTCAATATAAAAAAACTTACGCCATAGCTTGATAATGACGAAACTTATCGTGACGAACACATATACGGTCGCCTGACCGTTCTCACGATGTTTCCACAGCGTGATGAACAACTTTGAATCACCGCTGCGACCAGCCAGCTGCCGTCAGTGGAGGAAGATGAGCGGCACCTATCGCTTGAGAAAAATCCGTCTCCAAGGTGTACATATCGTCGGATTAACAACGTAACAGTTGTTACGCTAGACACGTCGGTCACCTCACGACGAGACGAGAATTCCGAGGTTCGCTTCGTAGGACGCGATTTCATTGACGGCGAATCAATCGCCGTCAATCTCCTCGTGTTTTCCAATTATGCACGTTACATTTAGCTCTCGTGTCGTTGCGTGACGCCGAAACAAAGTGAAATATATTTCCGCTGATATACACGCCAGACATGAGCGGTTTATTGTCATTGGGACGGGAATACTTCCTGGCGAATAATTAATGTAATCGATAAATCTCTTTGTTTTATTTATAGGTCAGCTGTCGAGTCGCGATCCAGCCTTAGTCAAACCTGAAACATTAAGTTGGTATTAATCGCGCGGGCGATATGGAGAATCTTTCCGAATACGATATGTTCTCCCGGCTAATTGTATTTGTTATATTAGGTGCTAAAAGAGCGGGAAAGAAGAGAAAATTGCATTTGAAGCTTCCGCCGTGCGAAATGAATTTGCACAAGGCAATCTTTTGATCGCGCCCGACGCATCTGGATAATCGAGCGTCGGCATAATGGATAATCCCGGATAATCGGGGACAGTATATTAATGATATTACACTGGACATGTCCCGAGGAATATTAGCAATTTAGCGCGGAATAAGCGAAGAATCCGTGAAATCTCGACACTCGACGTTTACCTCGAATGCTCGTTCGAGAAAACCGAAAAAAAAAAGGAACAGGAAAAAAAGCGCCTGGACGGTCCCGCAGCCGACTGTATGTAGAACGCAGTATGTAGAACATCGAATTGACGAGCGATATAAAACAAGCACCTTTTGCGCGTCGCGTTCCAGAGGCCCATTGTTAATTGAAATATTTTCGCGGCGCCGCGCGAGCCGCTCGTGTGATCACGGCGAGAAGTAGGTGAATTGATAATAACTCCATGAGAAACGATTCATCCCCCTGCACGGGCATCGAAGGGTGCCGAACGCTCCTGCGCACGCGTCCGTCGGAACGGGGTTGACTACGACGACGACGACGACGACGACGACGACGACGGTGCACGGCGTCGCGACGCTCACGGCGCTCACTTGAATCCTCGCCGCGTGTTCGTCGGGCGATTCGTCTTGAAAGAGAGCGTGTGCTCGACGTGAACGACGGGTCGAAGAGACGTTTTCTCAGTCCGGACCGGGAAGTCCGGCCGGCTCGCGATTGTCGATCGCGGATCGACGTCTCGTCGAGGATCCGACGTCGATCCCGATCCTGCGTCCGATTTCTGCACGCGCACGTGACTTCCGTTCTCCCTCTCTCCCTCTCTCTCTCTCTCTCTCTCCCCCTCTCTCTCTCTCTCTCTCTTTCTCTTTCTTTCTTTTTTCTCTCTTTCTCTCTCTCTATCTCTCTCTCTCTCGTTCTTTCGCGTGAGATTCTCCGGACGCTACCGGGATGCGTCCTTCGCAAGTATAAAAGTAAACGCGGCGTGCGAAGGTGCAAAGAGACAGGTTCAGTGCAAGTGGAAACGGACGATCCCGAGTCAGCCGAAGGAGAAACAACGCGACTCGAACACGACGAGGGAAAGTCGCACGCGCGCGCGGGCGCGAAAATGTTTCGGAGGGTCAGGAGGAGGCTCGGGTGTCTGACGATTTAACGACTTCGACAAGGTCATCCTCTTCGTACGCTATCGGGCGGACTCGACTGTGTGACTTATCGCCAAGGACGATCGCGCTCGTGGCCGTCGCTCGATGCAGATTACGGTCTAGGACGATCGAATCGACCCAAGTGTGTACGTGGGATCCGACGTGGGATCGAGAAGACGATCTCCGAGTGTACGCGCGGAGCCGCTCGTGGACGCTCGTGAGCAGCGGCGGTGGCGCGATGAGCCACGATTCCTTTTGAACTCTCGTTTCCTGCCATCTCCGTTGATCCTGGACGAGCTGTCGCGGTGCCGATCGACTCGCTCGGGGATCATCATCGATGTACCAACGCCGCGGATCATCCACCGTCCACGGCCGCTGGTGGTCGCGCCGTGAGGTGACAGTGCCGTCGCGTGCCGATCGTGAAAGCCGCCGCCGCGTCGTGCTCGATGCGTGCACGGAAGATGGAAGTAAGAACTCGCGTTCGTGCGTTCGCGTGGAGCACTAAGGGCTGAAGTTTCGGAGTTCCGCTGGCCTACTTCGGCTCTGTCCTCCGACCGGAGAGCGCGCGCAGAGGTGAGAGGCTATCACTTGCTGGTTACTTGTTGCCGTGCCGTGCATTGCGCGAGGCAAATCCGATCGGGTCGATCGCGGCCAACTGGCCGATTTCGTACGCGAGTCGTTCTTATGCCCTGTCGTCGAAGGTCGTCGGAGGCGGTCGAGATTATTTGGGTGCCGTGGAGAACACGGATGTCACGTTCGCCTTCTCCGATTTCTCCAGAGAGAAGGGGAGATCGAGAGAGAGAGAGAGAGAGAGTCCGGAGTTACGGCTCTATTCGGGAATCCACCGTGTCGCTATCGCTCCCTGGTGAAACCGCGTAGCGTAATTCATACTAAGCGTCTTGGATTTAAATCTAAGTTAAGAAGGAGAGAGAGAGAGAGAGAGAGAGAGAGAGAGAGGGGGGGAGAGAGAGGGGGAGGGAGAGAGAGGCGAATAATATAGCGCAAGCTGCGCAGCTTCGTAGTTTCATCGCGAATAGTTTGGGTCTTGGATATCCGATACTCCTCGTTCGAAGATAAAAGCGCATAATTGAACGCTTTCTGCTCCGAAAAATTCGACCTTAACAAGTATATATTCGCATCATTAGCGATTGCTCTACAGACGCGAAATTACCAGCCGAGCAGGCAGAATTAATAAAGATAACCGAACGCCTTTCGCACGCCTTACTTGTTGGAGCGTATCGAGCGTCACGTATCACGCGGATACGAGCGGGGCTTCGGATAAAATTTTTGGTAATTATTTGAAACGCGCAACACCGGCTAAGCGTTGGCAATGCATAATATTCCGTCGAGAGAGCTTAATAAGCGCCGAGGCCAACCGGCAAAAGCTGAGTTTCGCGATCGAGTTTTCCAGTTCGTGCCGCACACTTAGCAGCTCGTCGTGTTCGTCGCGTATATACGCGTTCATTTCGCCCGTATATACGCTATTCTACGTACGTCACGTCATAAAATATAAACAGGCTACCGATATAATATGACAGTGACAGGCCGTAATCGAGTTCGCCTCGACGACGAAGCACGCGAGGAGGAGGTGCGAGAAACAAACGCGACGTTCGCTCGTTGGAGACGACTCGGTTGGCCGGTCGTCGGAGATCTGCCGATTCGTGATTCTTCTCTTCGAGGTCCGACGTAGATTCTCAGCCGATTCTCGCATTTCTACGTCAGTATCGAGCCACTAACCTTTCGTATTGCACGCGCGAGTTTACATATTTGCCATCCAGCGGGGGAGAGATTAGCGCGGCGAGGGTGTATCGTTCGCAAGTACCAGCGATGATCCGCGAGTAGCCCCGGATGTAAACGAACTCTCGATCGCTTTATTCCGCTCGGCCAGGCGGCACCGAGGCCGTGAGTGACGGGCTGCGCGCGGCTTTCGAGCGAGGAAGGGAAAAAAGGGGCGAAAAAGGTACAGGGAGAATCGCCGACAGAAATATGGCCGTCGCGCGGTCGTCCTGCGAACAGGAGGCTTGCATTATCGGATCTTTTTTCCAGTTCTTTTTTTCGCTTCCGCCTCCCGCGCGATGCAGATGGCCCTGACCTACGATCGACTGCCATCGGCAGAACCGACGAAACGGCAGCGATAATCGCGCGCGTGAGCGCGAGCGGCGCGGCGCGGCGCGGCGCGGGCGTATCGTCCGTCATTGTTTGCACAAAAATCATCTTCGAGAGGTCATCGTCGCGATTTGCAATATTTGCATACGTCCGATCGCGGCAGACGCTCGTTAGACGCGTCGTGCGTAGAGTCGACCTGTCGCCTTGCCGGGGGGGGGGGGTCAGATCGCGAGATCGAGGTACTTTTGCAATTTATTCGCAGATCCATCGATAAGCACCGGCGAAACGGAGATTATGAAGGCGCTCGAGCGAAGGGAGCTCGAGCTTCCGTCTCGACGTTCGAGTACGAGGCCGGGAAACGTTTGATTCGCCGTGAGATTGCGATTCGCGAATAACAAGCGGGTTAATATCACGCTGAGCACGATATTCTCTGCCGAGCATCGGACGTGATATTTTCCAGTTTATTTAATCAGCAGATTGCACCGGCCCGGTGAGGAGAAAAAGAAAGCCGCACACGCACGGGGCTTTATCGAGAGGACTGATTACGAGTGTCGAAGGATTCTTGTTAGCGTGTCCTTTGCTCGCCTACGCGTCCGGCCGATCGATAAATATCGATTAGCTTGTACTTTGTATGCGGACACATAAACCTACATCTATATTTTCTTGTCACGGCCGTTTCGCGCGACGAGTGCTCGCGTCTCGAGAGGAGCAATTTTTCCGATAATACAACAAGACTACGAGCAATCAACGACGCTGTATACTCGTTGGTATTGGCAAGAAAGGGAAAAAAAGATGGGAAGAAAAGGGAAGGAAGGGACAGAGAATAGAGGCGCGTTTATAAATAATTTTGGTAAAAAATGTCGCGTCGAATTTACTCGGCTGTGCTCGACGATAAAACTGCGCTGGACACGCCGGCTCTCTCCCCTCTCTCTCTCTCTCTCTCTCTCTCACTCACTCACTCACTCACTCTCTCTCTCTCTCTCTCTCTCTCTCTCTCTCTCTCTCTCTCTCTCTCTCTCTCTCTCTCTTTCTCTCTTTCTTCCCTTCCTTTTCTCACTCTCTTCCTCTCGCTCTATATCTCTCTGACTATCGCAAAAATCGATGTGTAACGTTCAATGTTTTATTCGTCATGACATCGGAAGATAAGTGTACATATCGCGAAATGTATCATGGGCAAAAAGTTCGAAAGTCTGGCAACACTCGCGTGTGCTCGCAGCGATTTTGAAGGTGATTCGATAAAATCCGTTTCGAACTGCTCCATCGTCGGCCCCGCATATTTCGAATATTCGATTATGATTTATGATACGAAAAGTTTTCTTGCCCAAAACTCGCGACAATCGTACGTGATTCTTGATAACGGTATTATCAAGTGAAATACGCCGGATATTATATACGACATCGAGGAGCATTATGTATTTTTTCCTTTTTTCTCTTCCAC
The DNA here is from genome assembly GCF_003227715.2 of Harpegnathos saltator. Taxonomy (NCBI): domain Eukaryota; kingdom Metazoa; phylum Arthropoda; class Insecta; order Hymenoptera; family Formicidae; genus Harpegnathos; species Harpegnathos saltator. The sequence goes on from NW_020229939.1 coordinate 2,152,985, forward strand.
ATAAAGTACCCGAATGACCCGCTGTGTGTATTGAAATGGATCAGATCGAATCCCGTAAGGGCGATTCCGCGGCGACTGTCGGGCAGGGAATATCCGACGAAACTTGTTGCGACGAAACAATTGAACTTTTGTCTTGATAGCGCTTGAACTCGCCGTGACGCGCGGTAATCGTCGCGTGATATCCACCGTTGGCCATTTAAATGTCGCGCGAGAGCGCGAGATGGCCAGCTACGCGTACCTGCCGACTTTTTGTTTAACTCTTATTAATCACGGAACGAGGACAGCGGTTTTCGAAGGCCTCGCACGTCCATTTGTAAACGTCAGCGTACTTATTGCGGCAATTATACACGCGACGCTTCTCGCTCTCTCGTTCCCGGGGGGGCCCGCGTCGTGTCACGTCGTCGAAGCGCGATTCGCGCGCGGCGAAAAGTGCGGTCCGTCTTGCGGTGGCTGCGCCGAGTGCGAACAAATAGAAATTTACTGTTCAAAAATCGCTAGAGATCACAATTTTATAGCGATGCGTTTTTTTATTTTAATTGAACGTTAATCAATATAGGAAAAAGCTGTCGAGTCCGATTTTTGAAAATATTCTTTTAAATTTTGCAGTATTAAAAAGAATTTGTAAGAAGTTATCAAGTTTTGCGAGCCTCTGTTATGTATAAATGGAACAAGTATGATAAAAATAACAAATTCAGCGGAAAAAAGTTGCAAAATAATTTGTTTATGACAGAATTGTTCTCACGAAAACCAAATATGTAGCTTTGATCTGATATTTTCAAATCATCAAGCATCAGGTTTTCAAAACAATAATTTTCTAAATACATTGTTTAAACAATTTTGTTCACATCAGACTTCACATTTATGTTGAACGGCTTTGTATAGTCTATTGCAACGTATATACACTGTGTTAAAACAATGATTTTGTTTATGTTGACAGGAGATTAGCAATTGTTAACTGCCAAATTCTGATTTTTATATCACATTCGTAATCAGCGATGCTGAAAATCTTAGTACACTGTATTGCGCAGCGAAAAGATGGAGAGCTTTTCCATTTGTAACAGAGCCTCGCAAAACTTGATAATTTCTTACAAATTCTTTTCAATACTGCAAAATTTAAAAGAATGTTTTAAAAAATCGGGCTCGACAGTTTTTTTCTACATTGATTAACGTTTAATTAAAAGAAAAAAACGCATCCCAATTGCTAAAAAATTGTGGTCTCTAGCGATTTTTGAACAGTAAATTTCTATTCCTATTATATTTGTTCCCACTCGGCGCCGGTGGGATCCATTGTGAAAGCATACGGACAGATGTTCACGACCGCGATATACGGTCCTCCCTCGGAGGCGGATTTGATTTCACAAATGAATGTTTCTTATCGTCCGGTGCGCCGCGCACGACCACTGTTGTCTCCTCCCCTTCCTCTTAAGCCGCCGACACTGAAGTTGTTAGCGCGCCGAGTGCGTGAAATATTAAAACGCTATTTGCGCTTCGGCTTAATCGGACTTCGTACTGACAGGGTTGTTAATATTGTATACGGCGGATAACTGACGCTTGAAATATTCATCGGCACGTCGCGTCGCACAGTACAAAGTGCTCGGTGGTATGTACGTGATATGTACGAGCGGAACGAGTGTCTTCGTCGCAGGATTATGCGGCGGGAGGGGAACGGGAGGGTAACCCCTCCCATCGTGCGAAATGGTAACATCGCGAGTTACTTAACGTTTAACGTTTAACGTCACTTGCGCTTTTCGCGCAGGAGACCCCTAAGGGAGGCTGCGAATAAATATCCTGCGATGCCTTCAAAGTGAGGATGATGGTCGGGGAAGGGGTTGCAAATTAAATAAGACAGGTATCATGTAACGGAGCACTTGCCCTTAATGAGTGTATTTAATTTAAACATGGCGGTAAGTTACAGGTTTCGTGTGTACCTGGGACGCTTTGTAATTCGAGTTGTATGTGCGGTGAGTGACATCTACGTCGACGGAATCTCAGATTCTTGGTGAACTCTCGCAAGAGTCGTCCGAAGGAATTCCGCTGGGGACTTTAACACACCGTACAGACTCAATTACTTCATTTGAAGATTTAATCCGTAGACGCGTCGAGGGGAATTTCGCAGATTTTCGCGTGGAACAAAATTACCGACTTTCATCGCGTTTACATGTGTGTCGTACACGTATATCAACTTTGCACTGCCCGCGAGCGATTAAACAGACTCTATCAACCTTCCTTCTGCGCTATAAATAAGCCTCTCAATATCCCGTTATCAGCGGCGGCAACGTGCGAGTGGAAAGAAACGGAGTGAAGAAAAAATGTCTCAGAATGATGTCCCATCGGCGATCAAGTCACAAATACACACTTCTGCGTCTCTCTCTCTCTCTCTCTCTCTCTCTCTCTCTCTCTCTCTCGCTGTATTCACCCATATTTCCGCGGCAGAATTCAATGTTCGTTCCGCAAATCGAAGGTGCTCTTGATAGGATTAACTACCGACGCGGTTGGCGTGCGGGACGCGCGAGGGGACGAGAAAATCGATATATACGGGCAAAAGTCTCCGTGTCTTGGTCGAGGTGTCCCCGAGCGATCGTTCGAGCGGGGCAAGACACCGGCGAGAGGAGACACGTGAGTAAACCTGGCGGACGCAATTAACGGAACAACGGCGCGGCTCTATCGAGCGTAGCGCCGGTCGCGAATTCGTTTCGCGGGCGCGCAATTGCCGTTGAGAAAAATCGAAGGAAATAATTACGATTACACTCGGTATATATACACCCCTCGGGTGTACGGGTGCGGGCGAGCGCGCGAGGCACATTTCGCGAACTGAACGATAACGAGCACGAGAGGCGAGGCGAGGCGTCGGGCACACGCCAGCCTTCGTGAATCGCGTTTAACCCAATACGGGAAAAGCGCGTCACGAATGTCTCGCCGTTGCCCCGGTATAACAAGTACGGGACGTGTCCTGGAAAGGAAAAGAGAAAGAAAGAAGGAATGAAAGAAAGAAAGAAAAAAAGAAAGAAAGAGAGTGAGGGGGAAGGGAAGAAAGGAAAGAAAGTAACAGCGCAGCGCGTTCTAATGTTCTTCCAGCCGCGAGACGATGAAAAAGTGACGTCTAAGGTTTCTATAGCTCCAAGCGCTGCTCCAAGCGTATTATCGTATCACTTTTTTTGCCGTACTCCCCGTGCATCGCCGGAGAGGACGAGATTCAACAAGATTGCGACAGAGATATCCCGAGGGAGGAAAGATTATATTTCGTACAAGTTATATCTTCTGATTCTCTCTTTATGACTTCTCTTATCTTCCTCTTCTCTTCGCGAGAATGAATATATTAAGTGCGCGTTAAAAGACGTAGGCAACGTACGCGAATTGTCGGCCGAGGCGCAAGACGACGATCGAACGACGGAATGGACGATTAACGAGTGTTCGGAACAAGCGGAAGATGAGAGAATCGGATGAGATCTGTGACGAGTGAATCACGTGCTTCCCGCTTCGCGTTACCGTTCGTAGCGCAGATAACACTAGTTGACACTGATTTTGTCACAAAAGGAGTGACACACGATTTCGATAGGATCTTTCCCGTAGATTACGAATCTGAAATCCAAAATGTCCCATCACGTCACGTTTTGGAGAAAATGGCGGTCAAAATGCGGTGAAAAAAGACGCGCTTTTGGTACTTTTTGAACCTCTGTCACAAGGAAACGGGACATGATACAATATTGTACGTGGGCTCAAATGAAAGCTTGAACCTTAAACTTTAAATATATAACGCTGAATAACATGTGACGATACTGTGGAGTCGTGTAGCACTGGTTTTTTGACTGGGCGCGCGTCAATTTCGATCTCGCATTTAACAGTGAACCTAGTTGCCCTGTAAAGCCTAAAATAAGCTTATATAAAATAAACCAACTTAAAATAAAAATGTTTAAAAAGTTACTATAAATTATAAAAAAAATTAATGAAATATATAAAAAAATATATATAAGTATTAACGAAACTGTTCTTTTAAGGGTTTCCGGAATCGCTGATTTCATAGCTACTAATCTGATTACCGACAATTTATGTTAACTTTCAATAGCTTTCTTAAATTTTCTTATTTTAAGCTATTTTATCTTACGTTTGCTTACTTGAGACTTTCCGTTGTAATCAGGTTTACTGTCAAACGCGGAGTCTAAATTAGCGCGCGCCTGGTCAAAAAACCAGTGCTACACAATTCCACAATATTGTCACATATTATCCAGCGTTATATATTTTTATATAAGTTTAAGGTTCAAGCTTTAATTTGAGCTGACGTACAGTATTATATCACGTCCCGTCTCCTTGTGACAGAGGTTCAAAAAGTGCCAAAAACGCGTTTTTTTCACATTTTGACCGCCATTTTCTCAAAAACGTGACGTAATGGAACACTTTCAGGATTTCAGATTCGTAATCTACGGGAAAAATCCTATCGAAATCATGTGTCACTCCTTTTGTGACAAAAGTCGCAAAATATAGACTAGTGCAGTTATTCCTGAGGTTGCCTAATCGCGGAGGTATGCCCCCTTTTTCCTTTTTCCATGCGCGATGTAGGCGATTAGGTCATTCGAATATTGCTGTATCACCGGTAGTCATCGGCTTCTTAAATATGCAAACGGAGAAGCCGATTCGTGTGTCACGTGATGTATTATTTTCACGCGATCTCGAGCACATCGCGACTCATCATCGGCCGGCGTTGCCGCTCCTCCCCCTTCCACGCGCGGCGATCTTCGCCGCGTATTCGCGATGTGCCCTATTCGCAGCTATGCAAAACCGCGCGTTTGTTGATTTTCACATCGATCCGGGGTCTCTCGTCGATCTCATTAGCATGATTAATAATGATTTACATGCACGCACCCACCCACGCACGCACGCACGCACGCACGCACGCACGCACGCACGCACGCACGCACGCACGCACGCACGTGCGCACGCACACACGGTATGAGACACACACAGCTGCACGGCGCACAGTACATATTTTCGCTGGAAACACAACGATATTGACCAATTTATGGCTGCTTCTCGGCGGAAGATTCATGTAATCAATGCCAACGATGTGTGTCCTTTGAGTTCAAAGCGACGTAATATTACAGCGCACCGCAATATCCCCGCGACACTCGCACGCCATGTTTTGATTACCATACCCGCAGAACCATAAAATTTAAATTCTCTCCGCGCGATTTTCTATCAACGCTCGCAGTTGAACTCTCTTTCTCTTTTCCTTTCCCTTCCTTTCTTTTTTTTCCTCTTCTTTCTTTCTTTTTTATAAAGAGCAGGCACTCTCGTTCCTCGACGATACGCGGTCGTACGCGGTCGGAGGATAACGAGCACGATTCAAGGAAAGGGGTCACGTCCACGTCGTCCACCTGATCTCTCGCATCGAAATGCAGCGCGCAGGATTGACAATATTAACCTAATTACTCGCCTATCGATATTATATGCGGGACAATCGAACGGCCGCCACGGATACGGGACATTTTTCTTCGTCATTCTGCGTACGCGGCGAGTACGCAGCGAGCGAGGTCGGCCAATTAGCGAGATTGTTTCGGAAAGTGCGCGCTCGCGCGCGGTTACACGCGAGCGCGAGAAGCGCGAAAAATGACGAGCGCGACACGACGCGGACGGCGAGATTTGCGGTCGGCCGGAGCGCCGAGTTTGCCCAAGACACACACGATAATTGTTCGCATTATTAATTTCGCTGAAACGTCACGCCGCGGGAACACACGCACGCACGGCAACATTATGCGGCTGATCGGCTGAAACGGCCGCGGTCCCCGCAAAACGATTCCGGACCGGTTAACTGACGGATTTGCGTTCGTCCGGCATTGTCTACGACGACGCGCGGGAGATAGAAACGTCGGATTAACGGCGCGCATTGTTGTTGCTCCCCATCCCTCCTGTCTGCCGCTGTAGCTATCGTGTTTACTTGATTTCCATTGGTCCACATGTAACGTCCATAGGAATTCAATATGTCGGTCGTATAACGCGAACGCGCGAATCTGCGAGTGGCAGCGAGACTGATTTGCAAGTACAACCGCGGATTTAATACAATGCTTTTAGCATAAGGTAAATGACGCCGCGTTGTTCGCTCGTTCGAGCGCGCGTTGTGCAGCTATGCGTGCACTCCGCACATATCGATTTCGTCGAAATCGCGCGAGGCGAGGGATATCTTTCGGCAGGAAGGGAACAGGACGGAGGATAAGCAGAAAATTCGGGCGGCCGGGAATCTCATATTTCGCGAGCGCGACGTGTCGCTTCGCGGTCAGTTCGCTCTCAAAATGAATTCCGAAGTACGAACGAATAATTTGCGAGTTGCAAATAGGTATACTCTAGACGGACGTTAATATGTATTCGAGATGTGAAGGGATAAAAAGAAGCGTTTTGATGAAAATTCGAGAGACCTCTTCGGAGAGAAAGAAAGGGGGAGAGAGAGAGAGAGAGAGAGAGAGAGAGAGAGAGAGAGAGGCAGAGAGAGAGAGAGAGAGGGAGACTGTTAATTGTCTCGCAAAGGTGAGATAGAAAAGCCGCGCAAATATTTTCGCAGGCCATCGCGGCGGATGGGAAGAAGCTCAGGCAGGGATCATGATCTCGCGGAAATGTTTATAATCTCCGATAATTAAGTTTTACGTATAAACGACGACGAGTTCGGCATGCGGTCCAACGCGCCAATTACTGACACGGACACTCGATTGACTGATCGAAATACGGGGGATACGTGTGTGTCGACATTGTTCCACGTCGGCTCAGCAATCTACGTGAGTCGCTCGAAGGGTGTTTGGACTGCGAGTTCTATCGCGTTCAAATGAGTCGAAACCATTTCCTCGTCCGCGTTGATATCATATCGCGAGTTCCCTCGGAGAAGTATTTCACAGTTTTCCTACTAGTGAAAATGATTTCACCTCTACTTTGTTAATCCACCGCCGGATATTGGATCGTATGTAAATTCGGTGTGCGATATATTTCCAATTTTATTCGTTCGCGCACACACACACATATACGCGCGCATTTATACGCTTCGTGGAAGCAGAAGACGCCTCATTACTGTTTCCATTTCTCCCGTGCTTTCTCGATCAATTTGCCGTTCGCTTTACTTTGGCTGCCGGCTTGCGCACATTTCCGCGACCGATCTCTCCCCGTATAACTTTTGCATCTCCAACGTTAAATATTTTCTTACATCTAAGAACATAATTTGACACACGAGCGTAATTAATTAATCAACTACGTATTATAATACGTCAGCATGATTCACTCCCCCATGAAGGGAGCCGAGTCGAATCTACGAGGGAATCTCTCTCTTGAGACGCGAACACTGAGACGCCGTTGAAAAAATCACTCAACGTGGCGAACCGCCACGTTCGCTTTGCGAGCCGTGTGGATTCGTTCTCCCCTGCGGCGCGAGTCAATCGGCGAGAATTAACGCATTTCTCCACGTATAAATCGACCTAATCCCAGGCAAGCGGGAGCTCCATCTCCGCCCCTGGATATTCAATCAGCCGGCTGGTGGCGGCAACTTCCTTCGTTCAAGCCAAATAGAAAGCTACGGTTCTCTCTCGCAGACGAGAATTATTTGCAAGTCGCAGCCGAAGCCGCGTCGCGACCGCGTTCGCGCTCGTGCGCGTGCGACCAAGATTCACAGTCGGAAATCTACGTCGGTCGGACGTAAATTGCTGATTAGTGAGTAGTCGAGGATTAACTTCCTCAGCCGCCGCCGCCGCCGCCGCCGCCGCCGCCGTGCTCGTTACTGGCCATGTGTCCTCGTGAAGGTTCTATTGCGAGCTGCTAGACGCTTCTCCGCACGACACGCCGCGTGAATCGCGCGCGCATTTATCGCACGGCTCTCACTGCGACGGATAATTGTCGAGATAAAAGCGTACAGACTGTTTCAGAATTCAACGGGAACTCGGTTGCTCTTCGCTGAAGTCGGTCGCTTTTCCAGCGTGAACTCAATGTATATACTCGAGTCCGTTCCGAGTTTGTAATCTTCGAGATTGCGGCTTACATTGACAATCGTTGCTGGAAAGCCCGAGTCTCTTGCGCGAGATACTTAGATTTGAATTCAGAGCGGTCGTTCAAGCGTTATCTGATTAGGAATTAAATGAAGAATAACGTTTCACTCGGTTTCTACGTTGCGTCTTTGAAGCTTGGTTGCCGACCCTCAGTTTCCTTTATCAACAATTATTTATGATTCATAAATTGCCGATTCTTCAGCAGTTCCTTTGCTGAAAGAGGCCAATTTGGAAGCGACGGAAGAGTTCGTAGATAAAACGTGACTCCACCGATCTCGAGATATGGGCGCAGTCTATATATATATATATATATATATTCCGTTATCGATGACGTCGGATAAGAAAGAATGGCTGATTTATATAGAAATATGTGACGGACGATGCAGCTATTTTGCGCGTTAAATTACGTGCGTTTCATAGATTCGATTACTGCGATTACGTTGAGTAGAACCTCGTTTCGAGCGAGTTTTCTCGGGCTTTTTTACTCGGGCTTATCACTTGCGATAAACGAGCTAATTGGATCTTACAACACGCGCGCGCCTTTGGCGTATTATTCCGATATTTAAACTCCCGGGTAAATTACCACCGTGTGCCCACCAGTCGATCGTTATCAAATCATGACTTCTATTACTTCTGTTACTGGATTGTTTACTACGGCTAGCGATCACGGAAAGGGAACGTCGTTGACATGTGTGTGTTTGTGTGTGTGTGTGTGTGTGTATATATACACGCGCGCGCTACGAAATCCGTTTTATGCGGATGCAGAATTTTTCAGTTCAAGCGGGTCTTTCGTTGTCGCTGGGCAGATTGTCGTACCTCAGAGATATCAAAAACGTATTTCGCTGAGCGTATTTTTATCGATGCAGCGAAGTAATGTCGCCGGCTGTGAAAACGGAGTGACGTAAATTTGTTACCGTCGGAAACTACTTTTACCGTAGCAAATCGGCTCTCGTTATAATGTTACGTCGAAACAGCAGCACGTCTCCAAATGGCGTTACGCCGTAATTCCGCCGACAAAAGTGAAGCGGTCTGATGTTAATCGAATAAGCCGTTGTAAAACGCAACGCGTCGATTAACGGATTAGCGCTCGCTTAACTACTCGAGAGGATCTCTGACGATTTCTGTTTTTTCACAGACTCCGCGGGAAGTAGGGAGAGGAAAGAGGCTTCAGCTTGAAGCACCTCCGGTTTATGCATTAAAAAAAAATAAATGTTGAGAGATAAACGCGGAGTACGGAGAAAATGCGCCGCGGGAGAGCGCGAAAGTACGAATGGAACGGAATCTTGCAGCCGTAAATAAAAGCAAACCGTTATTCCCAATTCAATCTCGGGTGGGTTTAACTTTGGCAAAACCGTCGAAGGCCGCGTGTTAAAAACTCAGGAGAAAAGGTAGGGTGCAATCAAACTTACTCTGCAGAAGGATCGACGTCGAATGAATAGGTGAGAGGAGGTGCGCGCGCGCGCGCGCGCGCATAGCGAGCCTTGGGAAGGCTCCGGTATATTACGTCGTGACGTAACACATCGCGGGATTTACGCTGTACATCTTTCTCTTCTCTTTTCGCTCTTCCCCCTTTCCCCTTCTTTTCTCCTCGAGTGTACGTACACGCGCGCATTAGCGGGCCGTTAATAAGTATAGTATGCGCGTATGAATCGTTAACCGATCGCGGCGCAACTGGGGCTCACTGACTAAAATTGATTAATAAGCTATTTCACGCGAGCGAGCCGCGTGGCAAGGGAGCCGCGTATTTTTCGACGCCTGATGAATTATTCGCGGAGATACACCGCGCTCGGTGATGAATCGCTCTGCGCTTTTTATTTATTTTTTTTTTTCATGTTCCTTTTTTCTGGCAGCGTGTACGCCTGGCTACGAATAGATGTGCGTTAATTGCGCTGTATCAATAAGAGTGATTGATGACACCCACTGGCCAAGTTCCCGCGCGAATGTCGTCATGTTGGACGGTCGCTCGCGTTGGCCGTCGAATCGATGGCTCGAAGCCGGGGCGAAAAATCGCCGACTCTCATCAGCGGATGAAGCGTAAGAAGTTCTCGGTTACCTGGACAAAGATACATATCACGTCCCGACTAGAAATTTATCCCATGGTCCTGATCAGGTTAACCTCATTTGGACCCAATCATCAGGTCCCAATAATACTATCGGGTCCTAGTAAGTCATGTAACGCAGCGTGGATATCAGAACTTTAGGACGGGATTACGATGAACTTTACGTAACGGGACGCGACGGGACGTGAAGTGACGTTACGTGAATTTGACGTTTGAGGTTATATTAGTGTGAGAGATATTTTTCGAAGAAGAATTCAGTTTGGCGACGGGCATAACCTGATGAAAGAACTCCGTTTTTTAAAGTGTCACATGAACAGTCCGACTTGACGGATCGCGACATCTAAACTTGACATTGGCAAGCTTTACGTCGCGTTAACTTCCGATATTTCACGTCACGTTACGTAAAGTCGATCGTAACTAGCCGCATATAAAACAATGTGTTTTAGATTTTGTGTCACTTCACGTTCCGTCGCGTCCCGTTACGTTAAGTTCATCGTAATCCCGCCCTTAGTAAGGATTCGTAATCAGGTCCTTATTGAGTTACCTTATGGAATCCTTATTATGTTTTTTTCTTCAAATTATAGCTCCTGATTACTCGCCACGGCTATATTGGATGATGACATTAGAAATAAGAAATGACACGCTGAGAATTCTTTCATGTCACTTCCAAATAAGAAGATATTTGAATGAAATAATATTTCAAATCGCTTGAGCGTAAAATGTTTCGGAAAATGTTTTGGTTTCGGAAAAGAAACATCAAATGAATATCATAAGATCATGAAGTATCACAAGGTGACAAGACATAAAGTAGTGTTAAAGAGAAAAGTTGCATGTCACGTTAATTTTACAACTATTTAATGACTGCTAAAAAAAGGATAGTTTCTGTAGCATTTTACAAATATATTCAAGTGATCCGAAGTGTTTTTTCAATGCAAACATCTTTATATTTGGAAATGACACCCAAAAATTGTTTCGTTAAAACTTGATAATGCAAATCATATTAGGTACAATGAATAAGATCCCGACAAGGACCTGATTAACTGAACCATATTATATCATACACTAAGTTGGTACATTAAGGTCCTAATGTGGACCCAATCATTACAACCTTATAAAGGTCTTCCTTACTCATTTGTCGTTAGGACATTATAAGGACTGACTTACTTAGGATTAGCTTTCATTCACTCTATTAGGTTCTCATCAATGTTAGATGAACCTGATCAAAATTTCTAGTCGGGGTGTCGTTACACGTGTAATCATCCATTACAGTTCACTCGGGACAGTGAACGGCGAGGCTGACAATTCGCGCCTCGCGGAGATACGACGGCGGTCAGTTTTCGAACGGACCAAAGTTTTCGCCACAGTCCGGATGGCATGGCTCCAGATCCCTTGTCGCCGTGAGTTGTTCCGTGGCAATCGTCAGCGCCGACTTTTCAAGAAGGAGACAGCCCAGGCGAACATATTTTGAGTACAAGGTGGCTCAATCGGGAACTCCTCCAGAAAAATTCGGGGGAGACTCCAAAGTGGAAAGGAGCGTAACTCGAGAAGTTACATTCGCCGACACTTCGCGGCTCAAAGGCGAATCGTTACACCCTGGGCACGTAGTGCAGGAGTGAAGGAGGGGCTGGGGGGAGAGAGTGGAGGGGGAGGGTAGAGAAGACTGTGCAGTTTACGACGATAATTGGAGCGGAGTCCTGTACGAAAGGAAACGCATCGGGAAAGCTGCGCATTTGCATACGCTGCTTTTCGTTATGGAAGTAAGTCACGAGTCGCGCCGTCGCGCGTGCGCGCGCGCGGACAAATTCTCGAGTGCTGCTCGGCTGCCTTCTCCGAGACGAATATAAGAGAAACAACGTGCCCTCGACCTGTCGCGAAGTTGTTTACATCTGGAAATCGGCCACTCCGCTGTGCGACGTGCTTATGCGGATCGAAGTTCCTTTCTCACTCGCTTCCCTTTTCTTTTGTTTTTCGAGCGTGATATCGTAGGCGAGAAGTAGGCCGGCCGCGCGCGCGCGCGCGCGCGCGCAAATGTCAATCGCGATGTCTCGTTGCGCGCGTTTCCTCCGGACGACTCGCTCGGCAATTTCACCCCACGCTTCTCTCACGGAGCATTCGACAACGGCGAAAACGCGCCGCCGTAACCGCTCCCTCCCCTTACTCCGGTCTCGTTTCCATAATTCTCCTTCTTATATTTTTCATCCTGCACGCGGCCGGCGCCGCGCCCTTGCTAATCCGCGGCGGGCGGGAGGAACGCCGGCGAAATCACCGCGTAGCGCTTGGAGAGAAGGAAAAAAGCAAAAAGAAGAAGAAGAAGAAGAAGAAAGCGCAACGTCGATCACCGCGTTGTTCGCGCGAGCGAACGAATGCGCTCGTTCCTCGCACTCGCGCGAGAGCGAGGAGGATCGGCGCGAAAGTTTCGCGATATTTCTCCTCTCGTCGCGCGGCGAGCAGCCCTCTAGTCGCGGGCGTAGCAAAGGGGGCGGGAACAAAGCGCTCACGCTTGTAAGATGAAAGAAAGGGAGACTGCCGGGGTAGCGGGGTAGCAGGGCAAGCGGGAGATTGCATAAATTTGCGAGCTGATAAAGCCCGAGGTAGCGCGCGTTACTCGTTTCCCGTCCGAATTTATCCACCCTCCGTGCCGCCCCCGCCGAGAACGAGCATTCGCCGAGACAGAGGCCCCCGGAGATGAGAATGATAAAATGTGTCACGGCTGATTTCCAGCCGGCGCGGACTGCCTAGTAACCGCTCGTAATCGTAATTCCGCGGTTCCACGGCAGGGGGGAGGGCGGCGGGGGGAGCAAATATTTCACGGCGATGCAAAAGGCGCGCGTCTGAGATTCGAGTCTGACGCTCGCTCGCCGAGCCGAGCCGTCGACATTGTGCCGGATTACGCTTCCTCGTTCACGCTTTCACGCGAGCTACCTTATTTGTTCATATTTAACTAAGCTCAATTAATTAGCCGGATAAAAGGCTAGCTGCCGGCTAACGCGCGAAGTGTGTAGGACCAACCCAGAGAGGAAGATAACGAACGGGGGGGGAGACACACTTGCCTATATATACCCGAAGCCGGGCGAAGCAACTACGCGAACTACGCTGGCGCACGCATAACATTAGGCGATTATTCAAACGAAGCCGCGCGGCATGTGCGGCTATCTACTCTACGCGCGCTCCGCATAATTACCGAGCTAGTTTTTTAGTCAAGGGCATGATTAACGCACGGGCCTTCTACATCTTGATCTGAAATTAGCGAACGAGGAAGTATGATCTGTGCGATTTCCACGTCGGGTACAAATGGCTGACGGTGTCGTCCGCTGAAAAATGTGCCTGGCGCACGCAATCCTTTAATTATTTTAACTATCTCGGATCTAGATGCCGAATATGTTAGGGTTACATCTAAATTTGGAATGTGTATCTCACGCGTGCGATTTCTTTTATAAATTCTAACACACACACACACATCGGGAGACTTCAACTTGATATCTCATTTTCCGAGTTTTCATTTACACTTTGTGACGCAGAGACCGCTATAATAAAATGTGTATCAGTTACGACCGTGTATTATCGGCTGAGGAGACGCTGAATATTCATTTTACAAGCAAAAGAATGAAAGAATGAGAGAAAGAGAGAGAGAGAGAGAGAGCGAGAGAGAGAGAGAGAGAGGGAGAGAGGGGGGAAGAGAAATCTCTGATATTCTTGGATATAATAGTAGCTTGTGCTAATTGGGATCACGTTAAACGGCGGAGATGAATCCTTTTCTTTTATGCATCGGCTCGCCGATCTCACAGTCTCGTTTGCGTAAAATATTCCTTCTGTTTCCGACGTTATTGACTGCGCACCGTAATGCAAATCGCAAATCATGATCGATCGCGCGAAAGCGTGCGGAATTCGAGACGAACCTCGTGTTACTTAAAGCCCACTCGACCGTGTCCTCCTGCGCGAAGTGTCCCATCATTTCTTTCTCCGGTGAATCGATAAACGCATTAGCGGCCGTAATATTGGGAAGAAATGAACACTTTCAGGACACTGTCGTCGTCGTAGTCGTCGTCGTCGTCGTCGTCGTCGTCGTCGTCGTCGGGTAATTGTCGAGAGATAACGATATTATCATGCAGATACGCTATTGTATAGACCGCGGAATGAAAGAAATAATGTGCTGAAAGAAGTGATTGTGTCAATCTGATAAATATTGCGTGTCACTTCTCCAAACTCATAAATATGTATCAGTTCGCGTTGCAACGTTCGCCCCGTTGAACTGCGTTACTATATGGAAAATATGTAACGCCATCGATCGCATTACATACGTATGCGCGTGTGTACAAACGCTAATGAGCCGCATTTCGCCGGGGCAGAAAATTGGCGGGGTGCAACGATAATGAATCTTGCAAGCACGGCGACGGCGACGGCGACGGCGCGTCGCTCGTCATCTTTAAACAACGGGCCGGCAAAGGAGAAAATTGAAACGTAATTGCGATGCCTGGCACTCTGACGATGACTTCTGCGCGGCTAATGGGTCAAGTTCTCGCTGACGCATTGGGGCGGAAACACGTGAGTGTTAAGTACGTGTCAACGACAATCACCGCCGACAGCGTGCCGCACATTTCCGATTAGAATCCGACGAATATTCATATGCGATAGATTCTCACTTCTGCAAATTGCAATGTTTGAGAAATGTGAAAACGCAGTATCTATTATTATCGTTACATTGTTTTCAAATTTATATTCGTATGACGTTGCAATTCGAGAAGTCTTATGTACGCAGTTCTCGTTCAAACGCGCGTTAATATGGCCGCGCTTCAAGGAACGTTTTCACGCGATAATATAACGCGAATTTCTCACGAATGCTCGAATCGAAGAGATACAAAAAACATACAAAATCGCAACGCTTATCGTTATTGCTCATTTCGTCGTAGCTCGCTCGCCAGCTAGAAATTAACCAAGTATATGCGTGCCGTTATCGCATTATACGAAGGCGCAAGAATTATTCATCGCTCACGTATGTGAAATATTTTAGGCTTGTAATGCGGTTCACCCGACGATCTTCTCACGAATAAGTGTACGACGAAAATGACGCGTTTTAGCGTTACGGGTAGAGCTTGCCGAATCAGGGTGCTTGATTAATTGATGATCTGCCGATCAGCCACGCGTAAAGGCCTTCACAGGCTTGAACGAATCGCGAACGGATATTTACCGCTCGCTTCCTCCGATATGATATTAACGTCATCGAGTCCGCAGCGTCGAGTCGTGGTTATATTATCGTACGATTGACATCGGAATATCATTAACCCATTACTTCCCAAGCGAACATTTTATAGTCGATTGGTTTTTGGCTCAAAAAAGTGATAAAATCACATGAAAACTAATAACAGAATATGCTTTCCCACGTAAAAAAAACCTTTCAGAATCTGGAGTCATAATTTTCAAATTAGCAAATTATAATTCAATATGGCGGCTCAAAATTGACAAAAATTTTTTCATCGACTATGAGCTTTTTACTGTGGGAAACTTTGAAAAATTTTGTCCAGAGCTGTCAAGGACAATTGAATTGACAGAGTTTGGCTACTCGAAGGATAAACAATGATTATTGATTTTATTTTTCAACTGATTCAAGATGGCGGATGCAATATAGCGTCCGGGTGTCAGTAATTCTCCACAGATTTGTAAATCAGAAGGGGAGTGTAGAAAACGTACAAATATTTTTTTTCAATATTTTCCAGAAAAGCATATGCAACGAATGTTTCGAAAACTTCCATAACTCATTATAAGTTTTGAGATATATTTTCTCAAGTGTTCCAACATTCACCTGAATCATGGACTCGGCGACCTCAAAAACATATGAAATAAGTATCCACACACATAGTTCGCAATAAAGTATGATTCTCGTGGCATTCGGATGCCATTTTGCAAAATTGAAAACGGATCTAAGATTCGTGTTCAGCGACGTCAAAAACATAAGAAATGACTATTCACACACATAAATCGCAATGAAGTATGACTTTCGCGTATTTGGACACCATATTGCATTCGCCATCTTGAATCGGTTGAAAAATACAATCAATAATCGTTGTTTATCCTTCGAGTAGCCAAACTATGTCAATTCAATTGTCCCTGATAGCTCTGGACAAAATTTTTCGAAGTTCTCTACAGTAAAAAGCTCATAGTCGATGAAAAATTTTTTGTCAACTTTGAGCCGCCATATTTAATTATCAGTTGATAATTCCAAAATTATCCAGGTTCTGAAAGATCAGGTTTTTTTACGTGGGAACGCATATTCTGTTATTAGTTTTCATGTGATTTTATTACTTTTCTGAGCCAAAAACCAGTCGACTATAAAATGTCCGCTTGGGAAGTAATGGGTTAAGCGAATACGCGAAGCATGACTAGGAGAAATTAATTTCTATTCTCTCTTTTATTTTTAAAGTCTTAATATTAATATATCGATATTAAGATATAAGTCTTAATATATCACATTCACCTGAATCATGGACTCGGCGACTTCAAAAACATATGAAATAAATATCCACACACATAGTTCGTGCGCGAAACGTGAAGAACGAGACCTGACGTGGCAGTTCAGTCGAGTCGTTCGCATAATTGTATTCTTATGTACAATTTCCGTTATGTTCAGGAAATTAACATTATACTCGCAGTCGAAGGCTAAAAGCGACATATACGGAGGTCACAATCCATTTGATCGAGTCGCCAGCCGCGTTTTAGCGCTGGCGAGTCGAAATGAAATATGCACGATGAACCTTCAAAATAAGAACATCGAAAGTTCATTGGCGAAGTTACACGCGAGCCATTAAACGACGATATAGAAATGCCTTCTATCGACAGCATTTTCCCTTCCTCTCTCTCTCTCTCTCTCTCTCTCTCTCTCTCTCTCTCTCTCCCTCTTGTTTTTATATACAAGTAGCATTGTAATCGTACTTAAGCCTGTACAATAGCCACTTTTTCTAGAAAGTAATCATAAATGTAAAGCACGAGTCGTCGTGCCACACGCGAAGGGTTTTTGCGTTTCATTTGCTTGACCTTGGCAATTCCATTTTAGCCACTCGCAATAAGATATCTATTATCGACATTTGGGGTAATCTTAATTCGTGTTTAATAGCAGTCAAGCCATGCCTGCTCGTTGCGCGATTCCATTTGCAGCGATAACGACTTCTCAATCGTTACTATTATATATGCCACGACAGAAAGTCTTGTTTCTCGCATTCGTGGTTTTCTGTACGTATATTAGTCAGTCTATTAGTCAGCTTGTTTATTCTGCTAAAAGAAAAAAGAAATAGGCAAAAGGAAGAAGAAAGGCTCGTCGACGTTAAACCGCCAAGATTCCTAATATCGAGGATCAAAAGACGAGAAAGGAAAAATTAGCTTCTTATAGAGAAAACACTTCGACGCGTTTCGTTTCCCTCGTTGAACATCGTTATCCTTCTGCGGTTAAATCATCGCAGCCCAATTTTGTGTGCTGTCGCTGACCTATTAAGCTAAAGTCTTCTAGTCTTTAATGAATTTCTTGTTGTAAAGAATCTCGTTGTCAAAACGCGTGCGTATTGCCAAGGGCTGCGAATGTCCAGCGAAATGCGTTAAACATAAGAAGACGCAAGAACGGTGTGTTTCTATCGAGGCTTGCGTGCTTCCAGGATGTCCGAGAGATGACTGAGTGCTGAGGAGGAGGAGAGGGCGCAGTGGCATCGAAGATTGCTGCCACTTCGGTCTGGTGGAATGGAGATGAACGGCACCGAAAGCAGCCTGAACGGCACCGAGGTCAATCGCACTTCCGCGCCTGTCTTCACTATTGGAACGGATTTTATCACGCAATGGTGAGCGAGAGGAAGTACGCAGTGTCTCCCGGTTCGAAATGCCGCGAACTTTGGGAGGCGAGGTCGCGGCTGAACGTGGATTGCACACGGAGAGAAGACTGATCGAATCAACGTGACAATGAACGACGAACCAGACCAGTGTTTTCTCGACGGAGGAAACCGAATTTCCGGTTGTTGGAGAGCGAATTCGATCCGGGAGAGAACCAGGAATTCTGTCATTCGAGAAATCTGTCGAGAACTAAGAAATTATGTTATCGCGGACTGAATGCAGCGGCCCTAACCGCTACTACAAGTTTCGTGATTGAAGAAATGATGTTCCAAGTGAAGCAACAATTCGGCTTTCAGAGTCGGAGATTTTCCTTCCTTCAGCGAAAACGCGTTTGGTTCGTTCGTCGTCGCGTTAATTCAACCAATCGGTTTTGGCCGATGCAACTTTCCGAAACCGTCGCTGACGTGCAGTCCCGCGATTGCTCCTCGGCAATTTTAGCATCCGGGCCGCGTCTGGTATCCCCTGATATCTACGTCGTATCTACGTGGCCGTGCTTATTGCTGTTTCCACTACGACGTTCCCGTGGTCGTTATACGCGATTAGAGCGGATCTCACGTCGGGAATCCCGTAAACATTTCTCGCTAGCGCGTCGTTC
Organism: Harpegnathos saltator; assembly: GCF_003227715.2. Lineage (NCBI taxonomy): Eukaryota > Metazoa > Arthropoda > Insecta > Hymenoptera > Formicidae > Harpegnathos > Harpegnathos saltator. The sequence goes on from NW_020229939.1 coordinate 2,171,515, forward strand.
GTAACTTCGTAGCATCGTCGCAACTTTAGATCGCTCGAATTCAAAAGTTCCGCACGCGGTATCACCGGTGTTTAGAACAATCGCGTTTGTTAATCTCTCGAGGGAGCCATCAATCGCAATGAGGGCAGCGCTCGTGGAAGCCGTATGGCGTCATATCAACGAGGAATAACGTCGACGCGGAAACGAGATGAGCTCGCTAGCTCGAGCGTATCGGCCTTATATCTTACTTATCGAAGAATTTATTTCCGCAAAATGTCCTCGCGTGCGCGCACGCGTGGATACCTTACGAGACAGTTATGGCGTTTTCTCGTATCTCTCGCATGCCCCTCTTTCTCGTGGATTACAGCGTATTGCTCTCAAATTCTTCTCGCTGGCGTGCAGCACTTGCACTCTCTAGCGCCACTCGCCCCATCGATTTTCGGCATTCCCGAAGGATTCCGCGCTGTGGGAAATTCCAGGAAGGCAGATTGATTGGTAAACTCACGCTAATAAGATAATAGTGATTGACGTTGTTCGTTGACGCGCATACTATTCTACATTATGTTCTACGAGCGAGGCATCGTATTTTCTAAGTCGGTTAATTTTTAAACATACCCCCAAAACTTGTACATGATCATTTATACGAGAAGTTGGACGGATATGTTTATCTGTCGAATTATTTGGCTCTCAGTGGTCGTGAGTCACCTGTGTGACGAGGGATTCGCCTCGCCGGATCGCCGAGCGAACGCGGCTCATTCAAATATGCAGAAGAGAATCAAACGAAAGAGTCAATATCTCATCAAACATACCGTGAATTCGATTACGTTTTTACCTCTCTCTCTCTCTCTCTCTCTCTTTCTCTCTCTCTCTCTCTCTCTGTTGCGCGTCTCTCTGTTGCAAGTCTCCTATATTTCTGAGGTATTTATAGAAATTAATTTTGACGAATATCACGTCGCATTTGCGTCGCGTAATTCGTCAACGAACGCACCAAACAACGTCGGCGCGACGGAAACTCGCTCGCGAAAAGCACATTGTCCGCGCCGTGAGCGGCGATCATCCTCTTTAAAAAAGTGCGTGTCAATCGAAAGTCGAAATCTCTCGAATCTCTCGAAGTGTTGAAGCCTCTTTTCCGCGAGGCTGATTAGTCGTCACGACGACGTTGCATTGCAGCCGGCTTCGTGCCGTTTGCAATGCAACGTCGTTTCGCTGCCTTTGCGGCGAATGACAGCCGAGTGACAGTTTGTACGAAAGGAGTAATAACGGGGTTATATCAGGTTAACAATTTTATAACATAAAATAATAAGCTATAATTTATTTTTCTCGGATAATGGTAATAAATATAACGAGAGAGAGAGAGAGAGGGGGGGGAGGTGTGAGAGAGAGAGAGAGAGAGAGTGTGTGAAAAAGAGTGAGAGTGTAAGAGATAGAGAGTGAGAAAGTGAGAGAGAGTGTGAGAGAAAGAGAGAGAGTGTGTGAGAAAGAGAATGTGAGAGAGAGAGACAGCGTGTGAGAGATAGACAGTGTGTGTGTGTGTGTGTGTGTGTGTGTGTGTGTGTGTGTGTGAGAGAGAGAGAGAGAGAGAGAGAGAGAGAGAGAGAGAGAGAGAGAGAGAGAGAGAGAAGAGAGAGAGAGAGAGAGAGAGAGAGAGAGAGAGAGAGAGAGAGAGAGAGAGAGAGTGAGAGAGAAGGGGGTGAGTGAGAGAGAGGAGGGTGTAAGAGAGAGGAGAGTGTAAGATACACGAGAGTGTATGTGAGAGAGAGAGAGAGAGAGAGAGAGAGAGAGAGAGAGAGAGAGAGAGAGAGAGAGAGAGAGAGAGAGAGAGAGAGAGAGAGAGAGAGAGAGAGAGAGAGAGAGAGAGAGAGAGAGAGAGAGAGAGTGAGGGGGGGTGAGGGAGAGCGAGAGAGTGCGTAAGAGAATGGAAAGTGTGAGAGAGAGGGGAGGATGAGGGAGGGAGGGAGGGAGGGAGGGAGGGTGGGTGGGTGGGTGGGAGGGAGGGAGGGAGGGAGGGAGGGAGGGAGGGAGGGAGGGAGGGAGGGAGGGAGAGAGAGAGAGAGAGAGAGAGAGAGAGAGAGAGAGAGAGAGAGAGAGAGAGAGAGAGAGAGAGAGAGAGAGAGAGAGAGAGAGAGAGAGAGAGAGAGAGAGAATGATTGAAAGGGAGTGAGAGGGAGGATTTGGAGAGTGTGGGGGGAAGAGGGGAAGACAGAGAGCTTAAGATGATCTTGAATAGAATGTTAAACGTCGAAATTTTCACTGGTTACACGATTACGCATTACTATGCAGAAAATATGTGTCATGAAATTTCAAACTGTATGCTCCTAATACATCGTATGTTGGAGTCGGATATTATTGTTGCTTTCAAATCACACTATTGTGCAAGCCGTAAATTTAGATTACCTAACGGTTCAAGTGTAACAATATTACAAAATTTGCAATTTCTACGAACAACATTTTTAAACAGTTATATTACGAAATTTAAACATTTGACAATGCAATAAGAAAAAAGTTGAAGAAATATTCCATCGGCATAATCTAGTACAGTTTCTAAAATCTCAGCATAATTAGCATAATTAAGGAAAATACAGAATTCGAAAAGTGAAGGACAAGTTTACGCAGATCGCAGATACAGTACGTTTCGTTTACAAACGTTTAAGAAATTTCCGCTTTTCTTATACAGGGTGATTCGAAACAATCTGTTGTCCTTAATATACCATATTCTTGAACAAATTCTAAGACTATTTTTCCTCTTGTAAAATATTATCCGACGCTTAGTTACTGAGTTATTAAGATAAATAGTTCGTCTATTACGGCCCGTGTACAGAAAGCAGGTAGGAACGGAACAATTAATATCCTGCTAATTTATAATACTATATTTGCCATTACACCCGCGATTGTTAAAATTTTCAAGTTTCAAAAATAATATGGATGAACGTTATCACATGCATCGATTAGCACGTCGCCGTCGCACCAAACATCCAATATCAACGCTTACACGGTGCGCGCCCCAACGAACAATTGTTCCATACCTGCCTGCCTTCTGTACCCGACCCGACGAATAGACGAACCATTTATCTTAATAACTCAGTGACTGAGCATCGGATAATATTTTGCAAGAGGAAAAGCAGTCTTAGAATTTTCTCAAGAATATGACATATTAAGGACAACTGATTGTTTCGAATCATCCTGTATACGTATTCAAACGTATTCTGAAACGTAATGAAAGCTACGTATTCAAATGTATTCTGAAACGTAATGAAAGCTACGTATTCAAACGTATTCTGAAACGTAATGAAAGCTACACCATTTCTAAATTGATCTGAAACAAAATTTGTGCGTAATACGTGATGTTTGTTTCGGTGTGACGCGTTTTTGTCAAATTTAGGTAAATTGCATATCTGGCTAGTGCTTGTTGTACTACTATAATACTATTTATATCTAATCTGTCATTAATAAATACGAAATATCAAGAGAAAAGTGGAAAAAGTGGATCAAATGACAGTAAGCCAATAATTATTCAGTTTATATTTTTATTTATGCCCAACACGCCATTAAAAGAATATAAAAATCTGAGGAATATAATTTCTTCCTTATATTCAGTAAACAGCTATTCCTCAATAAGAAGCAGTTTGTTCAATGTGTTCAAATAAATCGTAGATCGTGGACAAAACGTATTTAACATACAAGAGTCCTGTTCAACTTATGGGCGATCAGTTAGATTACGAATATATTTTACCTTCACCATTCGGAGGCGGTACAGCATCCCACTTGTAATGGCGTTCGGCCATTTTATTCTTAATTGCGACAGACTTCACGAGCTCCGGAGACGGTTCTTGTAGATCGTATGCCCAACCAATTTTCGCAAAGAATTCGATAAACATAGCCGTAAAGTTGTATGTGTGTATACCGAATTCAGATGCTTTGTAGTCCCATGGGAACACGTGATGATAATTATGTGAACCCTCGCCGAAAGATGCAAATGAGACCATCATGTTATTCGTCGGTTTAATATGCCTATCGTTCAAATAAATCGCAACTGTGATTTTTTAAGCTTCATTAAATTATTAGCAAGGTTTATTTTACTAATTGTCAAATATTAGTATTAATATAATTATGATTTATAACAAATATTAGTATTAATATAATTATGATTTATTAAACGTACCGTATGTACGTGATTAACTTAAAATAACAACCTAGAATAAACTTAAAATGAACAAGTGAACAAAGATCTTACATGTCGTACGGTCTGCTACCCCATATGTGAGCGAAACTATTGACACTCCACACACTGTGCCACTCGCATATATGACGACAGAAATGCAATTTCATGGACATTGTCCATGCTTCGTTCCACCCGTAAACGGGCACCATAATCGGTATCATATGGGCAAAAATAAAACTCAGTATCCAAAAATGCCTGTGGAAACAAATGAAATTACAATATTAAAGATAATTTTTCATTGATATCGAATTGATACTCAGCTGGACAGGTTCTGTATCCAAGAAGTAAACCGAGAGAAATACGATAAAATTCAATGGATTTGTATTCATTCTTTTTTACCCATCAGGTACTAGATTATAACAGGTTATATGTTATGCAAACGGACGAGAACTCACTTATCAGCGAACATAACGAGAGAATCCGCCTTAATGTCGCTTATATCGATTTGTTGACCTTTTTCGATAACCTCTGGATGCTTTTTTACCATCAACCACCCGACATGAGAGAAGAAGAATCCCCGATTGCTGTTGTGTGGATCTGCATTTGTATCCGTGAATTTGTGATGTGTCCGATGATCTCGGACCCAACTGCGGATAGAGATCTAAGCAAGAAAACTATCGTAAGAAAAATATTATCTTGTTTTATTTCTATTAGGTCTACTTTTCCCTCTTTCACTTTTTCAGCGCTAAATTTAGGCAGCTGTATGTTTACCTGGCCAGCTGTAAGGTAGCAAAAGACAAGTATGATTCTAAGTGGCAATTTTGCTTTGAAAGTTCGATGTGTCCAGTAACGATGAACACCAGCGGTGAAACCCATCCCTTGAATTGTGTAAATCAAGATATCTTGAAGTAAAATACATCAAATGTATTAATTATCATTAATTTTATGCAATGAAATTCTACGCAATGTAGTCAACAATCTATCTAGCTATTGTCTCACACATAACGATCGAAGCGTCTCATCTCCTAAATTATACTTACACCAAAAGACTGTCCTGATATCCATTGTAAAGTTGATAGTGAGGAGACAGTACAATGCACATAAGTGTACAAAACTTATTGTTGCAACATTGCGCCACTTCACATTTGGTAGATAATTTATCCATTCTTCAATCGCTAAGTGCAAACTATGTCTTCTGTACATAACATGTTTATTGTCTATTTCTGACGTAGCCGAAGGAGCTTTCTCTTGTATTCCAACATTGGCTTTCAAAGTGTTAGATGTCATCGTAAGCTCGTCTTGCCGTCTTTGCTGGGATGCGCCACTATCGTTTCCTGCTTAATAATCGATGGATCTATCCGCTTCATAACAGAAGTTGCATGTTGGTGATTTTGTTTCCTATGTTTTATTATTTATAGAATTTATTTCAAGCTTATATTGATATTCAAGCTTATAATGACCGAAAATCGGTAACATTTTTTCTACACATTCACTTACAGTATATTTTATTAATAACGTTGCATATTCCTTGGTAATGATGCCAAAGACGGAATTACATTTTTTAAACAGATTATGCTAAATTTAACTACCTCATAACATTAAATTAAAAGAAATTGATGGATAACACGTAATAAACATATGATCGATCTTAGTCATCAATTAGTGCGTCAAATAATTATTGTTAGAATAGATGAACCTATTACATCATCATATATTTTTTAATACATCGCGTTATCATGTCGCACGTATTATTATTCTATCGTATAGTTAATATTATTAATAGTTAATAGTTAATATTATTATCAGTTGCAATAATATTATCAAATATTGTCGTGTAGAAAATTCTTGATACCTCCCTGCACCGTTTATTTTTCGAGAATTAATTTCAGAAGAAAATTGTCGCCACTGTAAACTTTTAATATTTCATATTTATTACTTGTAATATTAGATTTTGTAGTTGAAAAAATGTGCAAACAGATATAATGACCTAAGAGCCGATAGCGAGTGTTCTTGAAAATAAATAGCAAATTTCTCATTCTTAGAAGTGGAATCGAGTCGTTCCCGTCTCTATCGTAACGTACTTACTATCGTTATTCGTATCGTTACATGTGTATCTCTTATTGCTTGTGTGGTGCTCCTGAAGTGTTGAAAGGAAGTATGTTGAAAGACCAACTGCGGTCGTGCGACTAGATGCGATAGAATATATACTGCATCAAGAGGCACGGTAGTGCCTCGCGCTAAGGTCAAGCACAACGAAGTTGCGCCCAAACGGCGCGAGGCAACCATGCCTATTATACGTGAAACTGCAAGTTGAAACGAGGTGAGATATTCATATTTCAGCAATGGCTGAACCGATCAACGTTTTTTAGTCCCAATCGATTCAGCCTTAAAAAATAGGAAGAAAAGTGTCCTAGTGTTTTTTGTGTACGTTGTCTCCAAGTATATATATTTTAAGACAAAATCCAAATTACGGAAAATTACGATTCAGTAAAAAAGTAAGATAAGAAAGAAACGCTAGACCGCCGAGGAGAGGGAGAGTGAGGGAGAGAGTGTGAGAGAGAGGGTGAGAGAGAGAGAGAGAGAGAGAGAGAGAGAGAGAGAGAGAGAGAGAGAGAGAGAGAGAGAGAGAGAGAGGGAGGGAGACTGAGAAAGACAGAGAGGGAAAAGAGAGAGAGTGAGGGAGGAAGAGGTATAGCTTAAGATGGGCTTGAATAGAAATGTTGAACGTCGAAATTTTCATTGGTTATACGGTTACGCGTTACTATCCAGAAAATGTGTCATGGAATTTTAAACTGTATGCGCCTAATACATCGTATGTTGGAGTCGGATATTATCGAACTTATATTATACTCCAGGGATTGTTTTTGATTTATAATATTTATTCTGAACTTTAATATGAATAAGCTAAAATGGCGCGCGCGTAGCGCGCGCTTGTAGTGTTCTGGTAATGTTAAATTGAACGTTGCGCGATGGATTGCAGGATTAAATCAATTCCGCCACGTTCGCACCGCCGGCGAAACACTCACTCCCTCTCTCTCTCTCTCTCTCTCTCATGCGTAACGTATCTGCACTTTGTCACCATAATCAAGATCCGCGATGACAATGATAACGCGCGCGGCGCGACGAAAATGCGCGCGGCTGTCCGACTAGTTTCGCGAGAATGTACTCACAGTTCGCGCGAGCACCGAGGGAATGAGCTCCGCCGTGGTGAGCTCGTCTAGATAAGCGATTCGTCATTTGACGGAATGGCCCTCTTGAATTTCGAGCGGCTCCGCCAACTTGTCGTTACCTCTGGGACTGCTCATTATCGGGGAGTAATAACATCACGTTGCGCGTCTTATACAACCAACACCGCCCGTTTGTGTTTCTCAGCTCGCCGGGAATATCAAGGCTAAAGGAAATGAACTTTTACCGGGGCAAAATTGAAGTAGGAAAAAAAGAAAATATTCGCCCGAGAAGAGAGAGCCACCCCCTCTCTCTCTCTCTCTCTCTCTCTCTCTCTCTCTCTCTTTCTCTCTCTCTTCCTCGGCAACGCTCTCATTCGGCCTTTCTCTCCTCCTTTTCTTTCTCTTTAACTCTCTCTCTCTCTCTCTTTCTCTCTCTCTCTCTCTCTCTCTCTCTCTCTCTCTCTCTCTCTCTCTCTCTCTCCGTGCGCCTTAATTTCGCCGAATAATAAAATGTACGGTCGCCGTCACTTCTTCGAGTTCCTGCGATTATTTCTCTTTTATCACCGAGATCGCGCGCAATGTAATTCGTTCGGTCTGCTTAGCATTTCCGAGATAATCGGCCGGTGCCGCTTAAGAAGTCAAAGGCCTCGGGGGGCTTCGCTTTGGTTTCAACGGAACCGACCGAAGATCTACCTCCTACCCTTCCCTCCGTATCGCGATGCGGAAAAGTAGTCCAGGTGGGAATTAGTTATTTCATGCGCGCACTTCACCTCGGGATCACATGACAAGTGTGACTTGCGTATTCGATATTGTGCAGAAATAGAAACGGGAAATACGGGCGCAAGTGACCCCCCACTTCACGGCCGCTTCGACGAGAAAGTTCGCCGCGCAAGTGCAAGTTATAAATATTGTATGACGCCAGTTATAAATACTGAATTACGGATTCTGCTCTCTTGCTCTCTCTCTCTCTCTCTCTCTCTCTCTCGCTCTCTCGCTCTCTCGCTCTCTCGCTCTCTCGCTCTCTCGCTCTCTCGCTCTCTCGCTCTCTCGCTCTCTCGCTCTCTCGCTCTCTCGCTCTCTCGCTCTCTCGCTCTCTCGCTCTCTCGCTCTCTCTCTTTCTCTCTCTGGAAATGATTCAACCCGGGATATATTATATCGGCCGCGCTGTTTATTGACAGTTAGGTTCGTTTGCGTTCGCAGTACATTTATCGCGATGACATTTCGCAGGCAAACAATACCTTACGCGGCCGTTATGTAATCGGCTGCTCCAACTGTAAATCACATTTACACAATCCGTGCGCCCTGTCGTATCGCGCGCGCGTTTGTGCGATGCTTTCTTTCGTCCGAGACCGCTCGCAATATCCGCGCGAGGTACACACGACGGCGAGGATATCCGGCGAGGATAAAGCTCGCGGCTCGTGGATACCAAATGGTATCCTTGACCCAGCGGGGGACACGTTAATAATCCGGCGGTCCGGTGCCGGGGGTGAGACACGCGGTCGCGTTGGCGGCGGTGATGGTTGATGGGCTTTCTGGCAGGCCGAATACGGCTGGCGGTTATTTAACGAGAGAAGGAAAAAGGCCGGTGTGTCGTGCAACGGGACGGAATCACGCGAGAGCCGCATCGAACGCGGGACTGTCGGTGCGCACGCGATTGAGATGAAAATTTCGAGTGTTGAGCGTGAGTCAACAACGCTGAGCGCCCTCCGCAAAAGTCGCCCGCGATGGAACGTATCGATATGTGTGCCGCGACGCGATTGCATATTATAAGCGCGAGGCTTATTGTTAGGATCGCACACACGCACGCACGCACACACGCAGGCACGCGTGCGGATGCGCGTGTGTGGTCGTCCGATGAGAAGCGACGCATCGCGGCGAAATCGTGTTGGATAAACTCGTGTTGTTGTCTCGATCTGAGTCAGGATATTTAAACGGAATGTATCCTGCGTCGAAAGTTCAAATATATTCGAATTCAAAGACTAAGACAATGAAGAATGTGCAGAGTCAGGCACACATCTTGGCATTGACGTCGCCTGATGTAGCGACGGGGAAATCGGAATATCACGCGGAATATTCGTGAAAACGCGATCGTATCGAAGCGTTTGAAATAACGCATTTAGAATGTTGCGACATCCGGGTCGTTAAGTTGGCGACGAATGTGTTAACATAAGTCGCGTTTGCGATATTCAATGACCCGACCGTAAATCGAAGTTGCGCTCACGTATATGTGAACAGGTATATTATAAAGTTTATGACAGGTCGGGTTACACTTCCCGGAAATATTGACTTCCATCGTGAATCGGCAGCCACTGAGGTAAGCAGAACAAAAGCTAACGAAAGCAATACGGAAGAATTTTTCCGCGCGCGCACGCGTTTGTACTCGCGATAAAATTTAGCCGCTGTGAGCGAGCGACCTATTGTTTTTGAGCGTTCGCCAAGATAATCTAATCATACTCGCACGTCTCTCTGCAGTTACACGCGTCAGCACCCCCTACCCCCCTTCCTCCCTCGTTGTACAGGCTTTTAAAGATATTTTATATTTGCGTCAGTTCCGATCAATGATTTCGCCCTGTTTATTGAACATATTTGTACGTCCGTATCGGCATTACCCCAGTTTCGAAACGTCAGCTTTTCAATGAGCGAAATATTACTGTGAATTTCGTTTTGCGAATAAATAACATCGCAGTCTGATAAAATGTGTAATTCAGTTTGACAGAGATTGTGTGTGTGTGTGTGTGTGTGTGTGTGTGTGTGTGTATGTATGCGTGCGCGCGCGTGTGTGCGAACATCCGCGCACTTGAACGGCGAAACGATAATCCAGACGAAATACTTTACCGCGATAGTCCGGCGTTATTTCTGCGACTCGATTCAAACGCGCTAAATAACGTGTCGATATTCTCCTGAGTGGGTAACAAAGGGACAACTAGCGAATATAATTGCGCGGAAAATTCGGTGGGATAGGAAAGGAGGAAAAGGAAAAGGAAAAGGAAGAGAGAGAGAGAGAGAGAGAGAGAGAGAGAGAGAGAGAGATGGGGGGAGAGAGAGAAAGAGAGAGAGAGAGAGAGAGAGAGAGAGAGAGAGAGAGAGAGAGAGAGAGAGAGAGAGAGAGAGAGAGAGAGAAAGAGAGAGAGATGGGGGGAGAGAGAGAAAAAAGGGGACAGAGAGAAAAAAGGAACGAAGAAATGAAAGAGAAACAGAATCGATTTTGAGAGACGAGATAGGAGCGATACGTGTCGCCGCGGTGAGTCAATGCATTCGGTATTTTCATGTTCAGCGCGACGACATTACATGTTAAAACGGGAGCAAAGCTATTAAATGGACTGTGTTGCGCATATGTTTCCAACACGAGGCGGTTACTATTGTTTCGTTTAACTGTGTGAATGACACTCTGTAAAAGCGCGAACGCCGGCGTAGCGCGTCCAGTCAGATGACGCGCACGATTAGCATAACGCCATTATAACGTGACGATCAACTGTCGCATTACTTTCTGCTTACCTCTGAGGGCTTCTTGTCCCGCTTGGAATCGTCCCCATCGTCTATTTTTCCTTCCTCGCTTTCTCTCTTAATTCTAATATACGCATACACGCGCGCATCTGTATTTTCTGCAATAAATATCCCGCGCTATCTTTGAATCTCACCTGGAGAAAAATATGGCAATGAACACAAACATCGAGATGCCCCGCTTTCCAATTATTAAAAAACGTGATTTGATTCTTTTTGGTATTTTTCAGAGGATTTCTCTTGCTCTCTTTCTCTCTTTCTCTCTTTTTTGACAACTTGTACAATCTTGACTAAAAGCTTCCCCTTTTCTCTGTCTTACTCGTTGAGATGTATAAATTTAATTGGCTGACCGATAATAAGCGTAACAGCGTGTAACGTGCCGTTCGTTCCGATCTTACGTTGCGTGCATTGCAGAATCGCAATAGTTTGATTTAATTGCTCCATCGTCATTTTATTATACGTTCTCGTTCTCAAGCGATGTTTTCCGGCCGAACAGCGCACAGCAAAATCATCGTTAGCGTCGGTATGGTTTTGCGTAGTGGAAACGACAGCACGCTCGCGCGGCATGGCGTACGCGTAGGAAAAATAAAACGCATCGAGCGCACGGGAACGATACATTGTGATGACACGGTGAATATTGATTCTTGAATTTTCATTGCGCCGTGTCGAGAGGATCCGAGGAGGAGCAGGCTGTGCATGTGCAGAAAACCAAAGTGAAAAGAACGTCGCTTACGAATCTCTCGTATTCTCGTTTCGTCTAACGAGTAGATACGCTGTGGATCGCGACGCGTGCCGGATGTCTCTGCTATGCTCGAAATATACATTCAGATTTGCGAAATATATTTATTAACTTATCCGTCGACTCTCTCTCTCTCTCTCTCTCTCTCTCTCTCTCTCTCTCCCCCTCTCTCTCTCTCTCTCTCTCTCTCTCTCTTTCTTTTTCTCATTTCTCCGAATTACCGTATAGCCAGCTTTCGCAAAATGCTCTGAAGAGATGGCGATCGCATCCTCTTGCGGAATGAAGACATTCGCTCTTTGGCTTTTTTACGCGATGGACGGGTAACTTCGTAATTGAAACTCACGAACAATAAAATTCGGGTTCACAGTTTGAATCTGATTAACAAAGTGAAGCAGCACTTTTTCTTCTTGTCTTTCTCACTCCGCTATGATTTGATAACTCTAGTAGTAACTCGATAACGAGATGACTACGGTAGAAGACGACAGCAAGTCGTATATTTTATTTCGCAGTTACGCGCTGAGAGTTCACGCGGGTGCAATCCGTACATACATTCCGTACCGTAATATCATGCGCGATATTAGATATGTGTATCGCACACATTCGCGGAATGTAATGGGAAATCGATAGTCCAACCTACCTGTATATGAAAAACTGTTCTCAAAGGTAACCTTTTATCATATTTTTAGAGATGGGAATACTTATTCTCTTTGGTTTCACTGATTTTTCATCGAGCGTATCATAAAAATTCATACGTACCAGCAACATTCCAGCGCGCGTCCCGGATGTCCAATATTAGAATATTAATGCTAAAGGGATTCCGGTATTATTAAAGAAGAAAGAAAAAAAGGGAAAGACCGTCATTATATATTGGCGTAAGCGCGTATATTAATAACCTCGTTATTTTTAAGTCATCACGCGTGCGTAATGTTTTACGCAAACGAAGGATACGGTGTCTTAAACCAGCAAACGGCTGTGAGGTCGCACAGACTGTTTACCGTAAGTTTAATTAGCGCCGTTTAATGACGGAAAAAAGGTACAGCCTCGTTGGGAGAAGGCATCACATAGTATATCGCCGTTGACATATAGAAAATTAAATGAGTTTGCCAGGCAGAGTGCGCTCGTTTCTCATTAACTCAATTGGCGAGTGCTCTCAACAACCTTTTCGTGCGCGTTCACCGTGCGCGAATGCGTGGCGCGTCTCGCAATTTCTCGCAAAATTAAATCTAAGCTCGCCTTGTGTGTGTTCACCACGCCTACGATTAACTAATATCGGGCAACTTATAGCTAAGTACATGTGCCTAGTGTGCGCACACGTCTTTCTTTTTCTCTTCCTTTCTGTCCTCTTCATCCTTGCGAAAATATATTAGGTATACAAATAAGTTTTCTGTGTTTTTTGATAAAATTCAAGTTTATCTAAAATCTACTTGTTACTTAGCTTAATAATTGAAATATTCAGCATCACTATCTATGGTCTCTTGCCACTTAACGGGTAGCTTACGGATGCCCTCGCGAAACTTGGCGGTTTCGAGGCGAGCTAGTCATCGAGCCATTTTCGCAGATCTTCAACTTTTGTGAATCGCTGATCTGCTAAATATAACTGCATCCATCTGAACAGGTGGTAATCAGATGGAGCCACAGGTCTGGAAAGTAATCCGCATGCGGGAGAAGTTCCCAGCCTAAGTTGAAGTCACTTCCTTGGTTGCTTTTGCTGCATGCGGACGGTCGTTGTCATGAAGCAAAATCACTTTTCGAGTTCCTTTGCCCGTAAATATCCTTTCTTCCTCAAGCGCGTCTTTTAGTTTGACTAATTGGGCTTGATATCGTTCAGATGTAATAGTTTCACCAGGTTTTCAAAGTTCGTAGTAGACTATTCCCTTCTAATCCCACCAAACGCCAAACACCAACATTTCTCGCACGAAATCTCGCAAACCACGTTCTAACTGTTTCATAACCTATTGCATTTTCATCCCAAACCAACTTAATCACTTCAGCTGCATTTTCTTCCAGTTTCAAACAGAATAACATGCAGTGCCGTAAATGTTGCTTGTTGACATTCATCTCTTTACACTTAGATACATACTGAACGACAGCTTATAAGCAACTGAAACTTATATCGTATAAACACCAATGTCAGAGCTATGTATACCCAAGATGGCGGGAGAAATGAATGCCTTTCAGTATGTTTTATAAAGCAACCAACTTCAACAGAGAGAACTTATTTGTACACCTAATACTTGCTGCATTCTAGTGTACATTCGCACACCCACACATAGACAGACAATTTTTCTGATGTATCATTTCTAAGCGTCATTTTTTTATCACAAATATATATATATATATATATGATTCCAGCAACTACGGCGAAGAATATTCATTTCGATAGGTAATTTTAAATTTTTGTTGCAACTTTTCCTCTCATTTAAACTCCAATCTCGAGAGCCGAGAGCCTCCAACTTTCTTTGGAGTTTTAATATGTAACTCGAGGAATATATGCGCAGATGAGTCGATAAATATTTTGCGACTCTCCCGCACCGTGCAGCCAATTCTGTCTCCCATCGACCTTATCAATCACACTGAAGAGCCAAGGATGTCGAATACACGTTCGACAGGATGATGTCACTTGATTATTTTGCTGTGCTCCTTTAGACTGATCATTTCTCCTCCATCGTGTTCCGAAAGTGTACATCGCGTCAACAATGATGTATTAACTCGCTTCTAAGTTATCGCGGCCTATGGAGATAACGCTTTCAATTTCACCGCATGATGAATCGCATTTGGCGGTCATTACCTACGGATTTCATTCCAAATTGAGGAAAAGCGAGAGTCACCCTCGTAACAGCCGGCAGACGATTTGTGATTAAAGGTGTTGAATAAAATTTCCAACGTGTGTGGGAACGAACTCTGAGAGAATCGAGAGCGGCTTGAAAATTCTCGTGCATATTGACGATAAGGTTGCCAACTGTCCGGTTTTGACCCGGACTGTCAGGTTTTCAGAAGTCTTGTCCAGTGCCCGGTTAATAAGTCAAATCGGACATCATAATTCCGGTTTTTAAGTTATATCTAATCAATGGAATGAGAGTTCAAACTTTTTAGCAACGTTTCTCCGTTCCAAGCGCCTTCACCAGGAAAAAAATTTAGTATCTCTAACAAAACTGTTTAGTTGAAGCATTTTTTAATAGCAACCAAATATCTTGTTTTATATAACAAAATATATTTAGTTGTCTCAATTAAATATATTTTTCTACTTTGTTCTCTGAACCAAATGATTTTGTTCTTAGACTTCATATATAAAAATTAAGCATTTTAATTATTTTATCCATAAAAATTACATAATAACGAAATATTATTTTATATAAACTAAAATGATGCTTAATGGTTACTATTTTGTCTTCCTGTGCACCAAAATTTAGATTTTATATATTAAGAAAAAATTATAGTATTTTTAACAAAATTCATTTAGTTAAAGCTTTTCGTTTGCTATAACAAAAGTATTACGTTATACGAACAAACCGTAATCAAACGAGATATTTGTTTACAGGAACTAAAAACAGTTTTGTTGGGCATATTTTAACCAAATTATTTTGTTGTTACAATAAAATTTTGGTTCACGCAACAATACATTATTCCTAGTGTATGATTATTATTTCTATCCGGTTTAGTCCGGTTTGGGTTTGTTACTAAAGAAGAAATGTCCGGTAATTTTAACTTTTGGGTTTGGCAATCCTAATTTACGATGACGTACAGTCGAACGCACGTGTGGTCCTCCGTCTGAAGGGACAAGACTGGACGGGTGGCGTGCAATTGGTGGAAATTGATACACACTCTCTTGTACGTCTCATCGGCCTTGTAAAGCGTGCGTACCGTGTGTGCCGCTGAAACGCGACGCGGAACATTTCATCTTAGCGATGTCGCCGTAACATCATTCACCGGAAACGTCTTTGTACGGCGGTCAATTTCGCTTCGCGCCGCAGGACAGCGGGGCGGGGGTGGGGCTTGTCATTGTTGAGTGTACGCAACCGCAAATTTCGGATAGCAGGCGGAAGTCGACTGATGATACACGTCGTCAGATCCGGCGAACGTTCCGGATTAACGTTGCACCATGTCCGGAAACTGCTAACGCTATCAATGTCTTCCCGACTCGTCAGCAAATTCGCGTTTAGTCAGAAGAGAGCTTTTGTTCGATTCTTTTAGTTCGAGAGCTTTCCTTCTGATTTTTATCGATGCACATCCGCACCGATAATTTCTACGATAAGAGATGTTTATGTGAACACGTAAACACATTTTTCCCGCTCGCTACGAATATTCGGACAAAGCTCGCTCTGCGAGCCCGACCTTTCGATTCGCTCGATTTTCGTGTCGTCGTGCAGGCAGTAAAGATCCGCTATCGAAATGTATGCAAACGCGATTAATATGGCCCGTGTAACGATCGTATCGGGGCTCTACGTGAGATGACCCTAGATATAACGACCCTCGATCTAGATGTAGAGTTTCGGAACCGGCTCAAGGTTGTGCCTTGTTTAAATCCACCAGGCCTTTGGTCGTTCCCCGCTGTTCATCCCGATGTCTGTTTCCTTGGCCGGCGTTTTACTCCACAGCATCATCGTCATTCGTATTTTACGGACTCCGGTACTTCATAATACCAGTGTATTAACGTTCTTGTCAGAATCCTATTATGTAAGTAATGGCGTCCTTTCTTTATCTAGCCGTTGTAGATGGAGCGATGGGACTCATCAAACTCCGGAAACGAGCTACTGCCAGCATTTAGAACATCATGAAACGAAGCTTCCCTTTGAATCGTTTAAAGCGCCACCTCGCGCGACTGCTTTCTCTATAATCGTCGGAACGTGGGCGAAATGTATTGCGCGTTTCGCCCACCTTCCGACGATTATGGATAAACGCGGATACGCTCGCATGTATCCGAATCTCGACACCAGTTCCATTAAAACTAGTCGCTCGCAGCGGTATCGAACATGGGACGAAAGCAATCGCAGAATTCTACCTCAACATCGCCGTATGTAAGCGGCCGTAAATA
The DNA here is from genome assembly GCF_003227715.2 of Harpegnathos saltator. NCBI lineage: Eukaryota > Metazoa > Arthropoda > Insecta > Hymenoptera > Formicidae > Harpegnathos > Harpegnathos saltator. Next base: position 2,188,092 of record NW_020229939.1, read on the forward strand.
AAATCGCGACTGTTGCTGTGACGGTATCTCGCAACGGTGTGTAACTGCGGCGATCACAATTCGCTCTGCAGGCGAGGCAGCTTACTGCCAAGTCGAGCCGGTTTACCTGGCGGATGGTTTCAGCGTCATGCCGAGGGCGATCGCACGTTAGCCGAGTTATTAAACAGATTCATTCAATTCCCCGAGGCGATCGAGATTCTCTCGCCCATTCGCGCAGTCCGGGGCCGCATCGGCCCGCGACAACGTTATCATCTCCAGCAGTTCTCATCGTAACGCGTCCCGTTTATATTTATGGAACCATGTTCGCCCTCCGCCAAAGTGCAAATCCGATTTGATCTCTACTATCTGTATTAAGCTAAGCGAACCCCGTCATCGGCTGTCGGTGATCAAGCGGCGGTCACGACCCGCCAGAAACGGCATCTCATCCTTGTCTCGCTCGAGACGCGACAGAACGGGGGAGAAGGCAACGGCGAAACGGTGCTTTCGTCAAGGGCTGATACGGTTACCTCGCGGCCTTTTAAGGGATGATTCTGAAACGATCGCGGGAGCGTTCGTCTAGCCCCTGCAACCCTCTTGATGTCTCAGTTACTTGAATTCCCGAGGCCCCATAAGGACCTCGAGGGCAAATCTTTACTATGTTGTACGCGGTGCCAGGAGTTTCTCCGTATTGCGAATCTTTCTGCACGACATACTTTGCTCTTTGCAGCGACGCCGCGACATCTCTGGTAACTCTTGAAGATCTGCTTTCCCTCGCCGCTGCGAGGTGTAATCTCGGCGGAACTGTGCAACACACGGGTTTCAGTACTTTAATCCGCGAACTTACATGTGGCGCCTTCTGTTACCGCGGGGTGATGAAACCGAGAGAGAGAGAGAGAGAGAGAGAGAGAGAGAGAGAAAGAGAAAGTGTGTGTGTGTGTGTGTATGTGTGTGTACAAAGGAGAACGAAATAGAAAAAATCTCGCACCTACGACAGATGAATTTCGCGATATTGTAGGGGATATTACATCATAAAAATATATACGTGTCTAAAAAATTACGAGGGAGCATGAAACAAATAAGCGATCGAAGGAGAGCGAATAATTAATAACATGAATATCGTTATAAATTATTTTTGGCGATCAACTTTACTTATACGATACGTATAATGAAAAATAATGATGCGCTTGTGACCTCACGGGAGAACGAAACTTTTATTCTTCAATATAGTCCTGCGAATTATACTTTCACGGACGCGCGAGTACGATTACGTGTAATAAGATCGCGGTTTCTGAGAGAGGAAAAAAAGCAAGAACGTTTCACCCCCGAGGGAGACAGAGAAAAATGCGACGCAACGGCGGACTGACGTATCCTTCGAATGCATTTGACGATTATCCTCTCTACGCGTCGTGCACGACATGCGGTTTTGTTCCCACCGACGTCGATTTGTTACCTTCAGAGATGATTTTCGGCTGTCTCAGCCCCAAAGAGGATAAGGATATAAGGGAATTTAGAGGAAACCCGACGTCACCCGAAGATGCATCGCTGACAAGAAGCGATACTAGCTGCCTCGATATCAGCCGGCGGCTATGGGTTACGTATTTCGCGCAAGGCGCGACGGATAGAGGGTGTCTTTTGAAAGGTTCCATCCAGCAACTGGGCCAGAAAATAAAAATAAGCTTCCCCCAGGGAGAATCGCGACCGCAAGCGCGGAGAAAGACTACGGGCGTGACACGACAAATCGCGGTGGTTTTGTCGATTCCCCCCCCGGCTTGAATTGTCAATAGCGAATCGGAAATTGCGTCAGCGAAAGAAGACAGCGATCCTGTCGGCCGGAGAATAATTTTCAGCAAAATTACAGTAGCTTGAGGACGCGCCGAGTAGTCCCGGACTCGATCCCGGTGAAAATGTCATCGCCGTTCCCTCTTCGCAAGTTTCTAGTTCTTTCAACTCAAATCCAAATCGCTGTTATTATTATACAGACAGATAGGATCGAATAAATATCTGAAGGGTTATGGGAAGAACGATATGGGTAAAGATGGCAAATATTTTGATCGAACATGACGTGCTCTGTCTCGTAAGCGTTAATAAAAGAAGCAAAAGAGAACGAAACAATAAAATATTAGATCGTTAAATATGAAATGTCCGATTTCCTTAAGTTCGACAGTCGATATCTCTGACATTTCATCTTTACAGTTCTTGGTTTTTTTTCTTGTAAAAGTATACATTATCGCTCTTTCAAACGCATGTTTTGGTTTGTGATTATCTTTCGAAATGTCTTTGTCACAGCAATCTTTGTGGATAAGTTAAAAATTCGTGTTATTTTCGATATATATTGGGTGAGTGCAAAAGTTCGTGCGGAGTTTGTGAGTAAAAGTCACACAGTGATTAGGCAAACAAAAATCTTTATTCAATCAATGATATATTCTCCATCGTTTTCTATGATCTTTTCCCAACGTTCTGGCAGCATACGGATGCCTCGATCATAAAAACTGCGCGGTTTAGATTCGAAAAACGAAGAGACGCCGTTTTTTAAGGCCTCCAAAGAGTCAAAGTTTTTTCCATTTAAATAATTTTGCAATGACCGGAACAAGTGATAGTCAGATGGTGCGATATCAGGAGAATACGGTGGATGCGTTAAGACATCCCATTTCAGTTTGCGCAGCGTCTTTTTCGAAACGTGTGGTCTGGCGTTGTCGTGATGAAAGACGACTCCCTTGCGATTTGACAAAATCGGACGTTTCTCTTTTATTTCTCGATTCAGATTGGTTAATTGGCGACAGTACTTGTCCGAATCAATCGTTTCGCCAGCGGGGAGAAGCTCGAAATAGATTATGCCCTTGCAATCCCACCAAACAGAGAGCATCACCTTCATCGGGTGCAAACTGGCCTTTGGCATTGCGTCACCATGCTCACCTGATTGTTTCCATGTCCGTTTGCGCTGAACATTGTTGTAGAGGACCCATTTCTCATCGCCCGTCACTAGTCGATCCAAAAACGACTCGTTATTGAGCCGCCCGAGTAAAGAAACGGCTGCAGAAATTCGCTTGATTTTGTTCTTCTCGGTCAGCAAATGGGGCACCCATATATCGAGCTTCAAATCGAATCCCATCTTTTTTAAACGCCGAAAAGCGGTTGATCGGTCAACGTTTAGTGCTGTAGCAACTTCTTCTGTTGAAATTCGCGAATTATTGAGCACTAAAGTACGCAAAACATCGTCATCAATGTCAGAAGGTCGACCAGAGCGTGGCTCGTCTTCAAGGTTAAATTCTCCGCGCCGAAATTTAGCAAACCATTTTTCCACAGTTCGTTTAGCTGGTGCTTCATCCTGATAAACATCCTGAATGTTTTTTACGGCTGCGGCAACGTTTATTCCCTTCCGAAACTCGTAAAGCATAACATGCCGTAAATGCACCTTATCGATACTCATTTTTAAAGTGATATTTCTCGAAGCAGTTTGTATGAAAACAAATGATTTTTTTTTTAATAACAGCTGAAGACGTCACCTTTCCAACGTTATATAATATGTAGATGGAAGTATTAATGACAACACTTTACGACGCTTATAACTCCATCTATTGAAACTCCGCACGAACTTTTGCACTCACCCAATAAGTTCCGTCGTGGAATGCCAATGCAGCGCAGACAACTCGAAATATCAACGAATTGGTGTTTGGTGAGGATGTGGCTAATGAATGCACAGTACATCGATGGTTGGAGAAATTTCGTTCTGGCGATTTTAATCGCTTGAAAATGAGCCACGTGGGCGACCGGAGACCAAGGTGAATAATGATGAGCTGAAAGCTGTAGTGGAAGTGGATACATCTCAAACTACGCGTGAATTAGCAGCAAGGTTTAACGTTACTATTCCAACAATATTGAATCACTTGAAACAAATCGGCAAGGTAAAACAGCTGGATAGATAGGTTCCGCATGAATTAAACGAGCGTCAGAAGAGATATCGCCTCGAAGCTTGCCTTTCTTTACTATCACGACATAAAGGCGAAGGCAGTTTTACATCGTATTATTACGTGTGATGAAAAATGGATTCTTTTCGACAATCGCAAGCATTCGGCACAATGGTTGGATATATTGGATATAATAGATGAAGTGCCGAAACACAGTCCGGAACCGAATATTCACAAAAGAAAACTAATGGTGTCTATTTGGTGGTCCAGCGCTGGTATTGTCCACTACAGCTTCATAAAACCTGGCCATCGATTACAGCGACTATCAACAATCGATTACAGCGGATGTCTACTGTAACCAACTGGACGAAGTGATGAGGATGCTTGCGAGGAAGCAGCCGAGACTGGTCAATAGAGACAGGCCAATCCTCTTGCAAGACAACGCTCGACACATGGCGCACAAACAACGTTGCTCAAACTACAGCAACTGGACTTGGAAAGTCTCTCTGTCACCCACCATATTCACCAGACCTTGCACCAACTGACTACCATTTCTTCCAGGCACTGGACCACTTCTTGCAAGGAAAAATATTAAATTCTCAACAAGCTGTGGAAAACGCCTGCCGCGATTTCATCGTCACTCGCTCTTCAGGCTTCTTCACTGATGGCATGAATAAGATACCGTTAAGATGACAGAACTGTATCGATACTTTAGGCGCATACTTTGATTAATTTTACTATTTCTGGTATGAGACATAATAAACCAAACTTTTGATTCGAAATCAGATATTTCATACTTATTAGGTTAACAACCTAATACAATGAAATAATCAGCTAAGAATCAAGATGGCAAGTGATGTAGCTGGGGCTTGGATCCCTGAGATGTCCGCTGGGAAAAGAATGATTTTCAGACTTGGATGATTCATCGAATGAGGGTAATAGCTTCGCGACAGTTTTCCCGTCACCTCTAGAACCACGCTTATACACGCCACGAATGTCGTGGTCGCGTAATCTCCGGCGAAATCAGTCGCGCTTCTCAAATATCATCGGCGGATCCTCTCGATCTGACAACTCCGTCTTCGGTCTGGTTCGTCGAACCGGCGTTTCTCGGCTCGCTAACGGATATTTACGACGCGCTGGAACGATGTCGGCCGGGCTGTACTTGTTGCCGCAGCTCGTCGTTTCATATTCCGCCGTCTCTTTCCTCACGATTTTCCTCGCTTGTCCGGTCGGCCCAACTTTTTATTCACTCTCCTCCCTTCCTGCCCATCTCTCTCTCTCTCTCTCTCTCTCTCTCTCTCTCTCTCTCTCTCTCTCTCTCTCTTTCTCTCTCTCTCTCTCTCTCAGCCTACCTGCCTGCTTGCCTGCCGCCCTCCGAAGCGGCCCTTCCATCCGTCCGTATAATCATGCCATTCCACGGCGATGATCCTCTGCTCACTAGGGCTTATACAGCCTCTACCACTCTCTCCCTCCTGTGCCACCCTCCCTCTTTCTCATCGTACACAGTACAGCGGCGGTACGCGGCGCGGCCGCGCTCACACACATCTCAAAAGGGACGTGTACACACATTGTGCCGTCGTCAGCGGCGTTATTGCACCACGGTGTTAACGAATGTCCACGCGATTCGATACACCCGCTCGGTGTGTTCATTCGACTGGCAAGGCTGTACCAGGCGGTGTAGTCGGTGCGGCTGACAAGTCACACCCGACGTCGCGGAGGACAATGAATCGCGCGCGCGCGCGCGCGAGTAAAATGGAGAGCGAACGCCTCTGTTTTTGTTTATCGAAACACAGAGGAGGAACACTCCCGGGGAACACGAGGCGTAAAAACGCCCCCGAGATGTTCGCTCACGCTCATGGTCGGGGAGACCACGTCTACGATGCTTTTCGCTGGAAAATACTCGCGCTACGCGTGAGAAGCCCGAATCGAGAGAGTCTTGATCTTGCTAAATCTTCCGAAGTCATTCGGGATTGCATCGCCGTTGAGTGTCTTTTCGTTCCGTCAACGAAGCTTTGAGTTTTATTGGGCTCTTGAATATTTTAGCTCAGCCGGAGGTCGCGCTGGTAAGCGGTTCGTCAGATTTCGTCGTCGCTTCTCGAAATCTCTAATTAATTTCAGCCAATTTAATTTACATTTCAAGTTTACTTTCAAGCGAATCTCCCGTTTATCGAACACGCGATATACGTATGAATAAATTATATATACGAGAAGAGCGAGCATGCATTTTATAAAATACCGTGCGTCGGTCGCGCGTGCTATTGTTCGCAAGACACGTAATATTTTTAGCATTAATACGGCGGGGCTTTCACGTATATTGAGCTTCAAGAGGCATGTCTCCCCCGGCGAGATGGTTCCTTTCACTTTTTTCATCCCCCCGTATTTTACTCTCCACCTGCGTGTATCTCATTTTGTACTATCCTTTGCCTTTTTCTCCTTACTTTTCTTTGTCCTTATAATAAAGAGAGACTTTTTGAAATGTTGAGACCATGCTTGCGCAAATGACAGGAAGTAGTTGCCGCCGTTAAAGCTCCTACGGTAGTTTACGTCACGAGATTACGTTTCACGAGATCGAGTTAGCTCGTTGTAGACAAGGACAGGCCGTGAAACGCGAACGTCGAGTTACAAGTTTTTCCATTACATCGCCCAATTTAAGCCGGTTAATCATTTTGCAATCTTGTTCGATGGAATTAAATATCTGATTTCTAGTTTGGTTGCTTAAATCATTAACTGGCTAAATGAACGTGTTTTCTCCTGAAAGTAAAAAATCCAATAGTACATCAACGACACAATATAACGGGGTGTTGTGCAAAAATGAGCGGTAATAACATTTTCTCCGGAAAAATTTCGAGATTTTTTTTGCATCGCTGAGATTTAATTTGCGAGAAGCTCTTGGCTATTAGTTGTGCACGAATCAAAAACTGAAGAGTGTTTTGGTATCGGTCGGCTTTTTACAAAGCATTTGAGTAAGAAATCGATACGTTTAAAAAAGTTCATAGGTCGGCGGAACGTGTTACGTATGAAATATGAAATCGCTCTGCCGCGTGTGACCAACAGAGGCGAAGTAGATGTCAATCGAACTATTCCGCGGAGATTTCACTCGTCGCCGATAATGTCGTTTTTCTCCTCGATTCTCTTCACGTAAACGGAACGACTGAATTTTCAGATAATTACAGGTGGTCGGTTCTCTTTTATAGATAGATGGTTTCACAATAGCTACGCGAACGTAGAAGTACAGCAATAACGAGGACAAGTATTTACGAATGATTTCACGGTACGGCTACACAGGGAGGAAGCTCGCGAATAACGAGGACAAGTATTTACCTTGGGGAACGTTGAAACAAAGGATCTCATGCTTCATTCTTTATTCTCGTGGTTTCCTCAGGTGCTCGCGCCCCGGCACTCGTCGCAATAATGTTAACGTGAGATTCGTCAATTTATAAGCTTCTTCGCCGAGGGCGAAAGCAGCGCGTGAAGGGAGTCGGGGAGGGGACAGTGGTAAGAGCGGTTTTTGCAAAATTTAATATTTACCGAGCTAAAAATGTTTGAGGAACATATCCACGTATAGCACGTTCCGACGTATTCGATTGTTGGATAAGCTCTCTCGTTGTAAACAAAATTAATGAAGCAGAAATACAACTCGATCTGTACACGACGATAATTCGTCTCGCTTGGGAGCGCATACACGCGTTATTTCATCTCACGTTCCCGTGTAATCGCCAAGTGAATCGCGATTGCAGCGTACATCGTCGAAGGTGTCCGCCCGCGCCGTCGGAAATATCGCCGCCGGGGTTTCGCGAAAAATCATTCGCCCATTGTGCCAACACACCGCCACAGCGCACCGTTCGCAGCCACATAATGCTCGTCGTCGACGTTGAATACGGAGGATCTCTTTGACGCTGAAGAAAGCACGCGGAATCGCGCTCGTATCGCGGGTCATATACTCAAACGGCCTTATCCCGCTCAAGAATTCCAGTTCAGTCGAACTTCAGACGCGATAATCTATCGCTCGTGTACTCCCGGTGAAACGGCATGCTAAGCCGGAGTTGGAGTTTCCATTCAGCCTCGTAATAGTGTGACAAGGGGTTGGCAAGTATCCGGAACTGCATTGGCAGCCCTCATATGTGAAGTGTTTGCATTGCTTTACTCCCTGATGTCGAGTTAAAGCGTTACTCGCGTGCGTGGGCACGTTTATGAAACATTATACGAATAATCAGACTGCGACTGAATCGCGAAATGAGATGAGTGCGTCGAGATTTTGGATTTCGCTGAATTTTCCTCCGTTATCGCTCCGCTTTTCACGCGTGTTTCGTATTGATATTAGATTGTTCTCATATAGTAATTGCTTTATTTCAGGCCAAAGTCGCATTTTTTTCAAGTGTCCCATGCACTTACTTCTCTCCCTCTCTCTCCTTCTCCTTCTATATATATACATATATATTTGTTCAATATTCGGTTTTTCTCAGATAAGCGTTTAAGTTGACAGCCAAATGGTAAATCGATCATATACCGGATACGCGCGAGACGGAGAAGAGACGCGCGATTTTCTTTGTGAGGCCGTAAAACGCCGATAAGAATAGCAACCCCGATGGCCGTGATTCGAAGTGGGTTTTTTGTCGCGAATTACCGGGAGAGGAGTTGCCGCCGTCGTGCGCGATTTCCGCGACTACGCGAGATTCCGATCGACTGCTTGAATGATTTAAAAACGGACTCACCCTCTTTAAGGCGTGCCCCGTCGTTCCTTGCCTACCGGCGATGAGACCGGCGGCAGGGGTTGGATGTGGTTCCATTCATGCTTATTTCAAGCTCATTGTGCGCCCGGTGTATTCAGCCTTTGAGTCGCTTCTCGTGTTGCCACTGCAGCAACGCTTCGACAAGAAGGAGAGGGACAGAGGGAGTATGATAGAGAGGAGGAGAAAGAGAGAAGAGGAGAGAAAGAGTATGTGTGTGTGAGAGAGAGAGAGAGAGAGAGAGAGAGAGAGAGAGAGAGAGAGAGAGAGAGAGAGAGAGAGAGAGAGAGAGAGAGCAGGGCCGTGTATGTCGCTGTGTACAGAATCAGGAAATACCGGTGTCACATTTTCTTCGATGGTAACAAACACGCAGCCACGGCGAAGGAATAGTAACATTGTGATTTACTGAACTATCGGATTTTCCCCTCGCTGCTGTGTGATATAATTTACTCGACACGGTGAAGAGTCATCAAACGTAAATTGAATTAATTCGAATGCATAGCGGGAGAGGACGCGGTGAGAGGCGCGAGTCGATTCGCAATTTCGTTTGATCTGTAATTATATGGCCGCTCGGTGCTCTACTTTCGATTGGGTGTTATTATTAGCCGGGATTTTCGGTACGTTTCGTTACGGTGGACTATTATTCGTCGGGTATTATTCCTAGCGACGAGCGATGTGTACCTGCGCGACCAACGCTGCGAGATGTTTCTCCCGCTTTTCTGCGCTTTTCTTTTTAATTTTATACCGATTGACGAAAGCATCGCACCGTTGCACGGGTTGCTTTTCATACCGGTTCTCCATACTGTGCGCCTCGAGTTGCATAGAGCAACTCCATTTCACGCATTTCGCACTTGACGGTAAAGAAAAGAAGAAAAAGGAAATCCTCCTCATTGTTCGTTCTTAGGAAGCTGAAGAGACAACGAGAACGTCTATGTCGATTCGTGTACAACCAGATTTTGACGGCGGAATGTACCCAGTTAAATGGAACATGGCCTGACCCGGATGACCCGCGCTGGAGCAGCGGTGAATACGCGGAACTTCTGCCCGACTGGTTTCCAACAAACGCGACGAACAGCTCGACTTTCGGAAACGTGACGACTTCGTCGACGTTGGGTAATGTAATTGAAATTAATCTATAGTCGCGGGGCGGGGGCGGGGAGGGGGGGGGCGACGTCTCCCGAATGCTTTTCGCCGTAAATCACTTCCTCTCTTTCTTCCGCTTTCTCTTTCTTTTCCCCTTCTTTCTCCACTTTTGGCGAATCATTTCTTCGGTTAGTACGAATTTATATACGCGCGCCAGTTCAACGAGATATCGGCGCCGCGGATGACGATCCATCATTCGCGCTAGCTAACGATTTGTGTATTATTTGCTGATGAAACTTTACCTCCACCGAACAGATGAATCTCTGACGCCCGTTTTGCCGCCGTTCACGCTCTGGCAGACGGTACTGATCGCAATCTGCCTGGCGATATGCATACTGTTAACCGTCGGCGGTAACATCCTCGTTCTTCTGGCATTCATCGTAGATAGGGCCATCAGGCAACCGAGTAACTACTTCATCGCATCATTAGCCGCCACTGATATGCTTATCGGTAAGTCCTACAGCGCTTCCGCCCTTCATCCTCCTCATCAACATCGGTGAGCGTCGCATCGTCTCGCAGAAATGACACCGTGTATCGTGTATCGAAAATCTAAATCCGTCCTAGGATCGTCGAGTCATACGCGATTGTGCGTCGGTAGCGAATATTCTTGTAAATATCTTAGCAAGACCCCACTCACTCAAAGATGGGAGAATCGCGAATTCGACAATTTAATTCCGCAAGTTGATATTCGATAAACGTAAAGAAGCACTGGTTGCTTGTCATGGTTTCGTGATTTCTCGTCAACGGTTAATGTCTCGAGAAGAAATGTCATAATGGCTTCCAGAAAGACAGAGAGACAGAGAGACAGAGAGAGAGAGAGAGAGAGAGAGAGAGAGGGGGGGAGGAGTTCTCGCAACGCGTCGAAGTGATTCGACATAATTATATCTTAAACGATCGCGACTTGACATATTCTCCGGCGTAAATTTCACTTACGTTACGTTGAAGCTCCATCGATTATGGAATATTAATAACACGGGCTGGTGGAGCTTCGTGATGTACAGTGAGATAACTTGTGTTCAAAGTTGGCGAAAGTTATTTTTCAGCAATTTTGTGGCATGTTGACATCGATATATAAATAATTCTCCTTTAATTAGGCCGTATAATACATGTATTTACCTTTAATTCAGTAATATAATTATATTATTATCATAATAATATAATTTAGTATATAATGTACAATATTGAACTGTGTTGCTTATTAATGACGATAAACTAATAATAATAAACTTTTTCAGACAAAAGATTATAATGCATCAAAATAATAAAATAATCCGGATAATTATAACATTGATATTATAGAAAATAAAAATAACGGTGATATAATAAAATAATAAATGTATTAAAGGAACCGAAATCACTGAAATTACTGAATGGAATACTTTATAACGAGATTCATCTTTTAAACTTTGTTTCTGAATCGTGTCGACGATATCGTGTCAATTAGATTGTCTTAACATTTCGAATAAAACTTTTTTTAAATATTTAATTTTTTGTTAGCCCGCGTGGTATTACATAAATGGTTTAATGATAATAAATGGTTTTACAGAGAAATGAAATGTATTAAAGAAAGAGAAAAATATAAATTTCCCCTTCCATTTACCCTGACCCAGAACCTCCCAGGCCTCACACACATTTTCAGTTTTCCCCACTCCTTTCAAACTTAGTCCCACTCTCTCCGTATTGGGCCCTATCCTTTCCTTCCTAGTTTTTCTTGCCCCTTCTAAATTTAGCTCCGCCTAACTCGAAATTAGTCCCGCCCTCTCCCGCATTTAAACGCGCCCTGCTCGGTCCTGTTCGCCGAAACTATTCGCTCCCCTCCCATCGCCGTTCTCCTCCACCCTCTTTGGAATGTCCCCTCTCTGTATTTCGCCACGCCCCTCAAGAAACTAACAACGCTCCCTTGCCCCTCTTCGTCCTTAGCTCCGCCCCTTTCAAATTTAATCCCGCCCATCGCCCGAATCAGTTTGATATTAAATTAAATTATCGCGCCGACTTCAATCTGATTTCGGTTGCTCCAATTATCGACTTAATTCGACCGATGTTCGCTCGCTTATCTGCAAATACCATTCGCGACGCTCCTCCTTGACATTCAGTACGACGCGTTTCGCGGCCGTAATTTCGAAAGTTGCGACGCACTGTGCCTGTCATTAGAATAATGCAAATCCGCGGTTCGTTATAATCGTCATAGGATGCTGTTACACATTAGTCGCGAGCAAGGGTGAGAGAAGGGAGGAGGCTCGTGGCAGACGCGCAATTTGATTATCGCGGTCACTGATCGAACGGCCGTGCATAATCGAACGCACGCGTCAATGGAAATCGGCCGTACAATTAACGACATAATTGTTGCACAGGCACCGTATCGATGCCGTTCTACACGGTCTACGTGTTGATGGGCTACTGGAACCTGGGTCCGCTGCTCTGCGACCTGTGGCTGTCGGTGGACTACACGGTGTGCCTGGTATCCCAATACACTGTGTTGCTGATCACGATCGACCGCTTCTGCTCGGTGAAGATAGCCGCGCAATACCGCAGTTGGCGCACGAAGCAACGAGTCATCTGGATGGTAACCATTACCTGGATCATCCCGGCGCTGCTTTTCTTCATCAGCATCTTCGGTTGGGAGCACTTTATCGGCTACAGGGACTTGAACCCGGGTCAATGCGCGGTACAGTTCCTCAAGGACCCGGTGTTCAACACTGCGTTGATAATCGGCTACTACTGGACCACTCTGATCGTCCTGTTCATCCTCTATGGCGGTATATACAAGACCGCATACGACATGCAGAAGAAGAGCGAAGCGAAACAGCGCAAGATGCAGTCGATGGTGGCGCTGAGCGCTGGCGCGATGTCCGGTATGGCCGGTCGCGCCGCCGGGATCGGCATGTCCAAGACCCAGAGCACCCTGCTGAGCCAGGACAAGTCGAAGGTCGGCGGCGCGACCTCGGTGGACGAAGGCGCCGACGGCACGGACGCTAACGTCGCGCAGAAGAGCGCCGCTAAGACCGTCGGAGACTCCGCGACGACCGTGTTGGAGTCCGCGGGTAAGAACATTATCGCGAACACCACGGTCACAGAGACTGAGAAGTCCGAGCGCTCCAGCAGCCCCGCCTTCGACTCTGATGAGGAGAGCACCGTAGGCACGAGCCAGCAACACAGCAACATCCGCAAACGGTCGTCGTTGGCGGGCCTGGTGGCCCAGTCCGGCGCCTTGCAAGTGTTCGCCACCAATGGGCGCCTCAACGGCATCGTACCGGTCAAGGTGGAGCTGAGCGTGCCGACTGCGCGAAAATTACTGCCCACCAGCCCGACGCGCGAGATCGGCACGGCGACGCAGCGGGCGCAGACACTGCCGAAGATCCAAGAGCTCAGTCTCCTGGACACCGACAATCCCGCCGAGCGGGACAAGTCGAGCAGCCGGACGCTCACGCCGGAGCAGTCTCTGAAATCGAACGACGCCGAGGCTAATCAACAGTCGATCGCGTCGGCGGTCGAGACGACGCCGCCCGTACCAAGCAAGCGCGCGTCGATCAATAGCGCTCAACAGAACATCATCCCGCCGCCCACGCAGTTCCAGAGCAGCCCGCCGGTGTCAGTGGACAGCCCCAGCACGTCGTCGCCGTCGACCACTGACCGACCCAAGTCGCTCATCGTTTGTGCCCATGGCCAAGGTACCTACGACATCCTCACCGGCCTGGACGGCGGCGATCTGCGATACATGGACGAGAGTTCCATCATCTTGCCCAGCCCCTCCTACGAGAGCCCGCCGTCTTCCTTCTCCTGCAGCCTGGCGAACCCCTTGTCGACTGCGCCGCCATCACCGATCTTGGGCAATGCCGTGGCGACTGGCGCCGGCGCCGGCACCGGCGCCAACACCAGCCTGCTGCAGACCGCTCTCATCAGGGCGACCGCGCAGCAGGCTGGTAGCGCAAACCTGACGGTCGCGCAGAGCAAACATCATCAGCTGGTGCAGCAGCCCGTCATGTCGAACGCGTCCAGTCAAACGCATCCGCCGCGCGTCTTCATCACCCACCAGACGAACGCGGCTTCGCAGACATCGCCGACGGTGAGCAAGGTGCACACCGAGGTGACCGTGAACGCGGAGGGCGGCAAAAAGCGTCAACCGGTGACGACGGTGGTGACGAGTGCGGCGGCGACGGCTGCGCCGACGACGGGGCTGACGGCGACGACGGTGGTAGTAACGATGGAGTCGTCCAACAGCACGACCGACCGCGTTTCCGATCAGTTGACGAAGGTGAGCAACCTGCCGCAAAACTCGTCGTCCAGCAGCGTGATGCCGACGGTGTCAGTCACCACCAACAGTCAGCAGGAGGTGAAGCGGCAGTCGTCCAAAAGGAAGGAGATCTCATCGGACGCGGAGCAGAGCGGCTCGAGGCGGGATTTTGTCAAGTCCATCGGCAAGCGTCTCAAGGCGAAGACGCAGAAGAAGGACTTCACGATAGGCCGGCAGAAATCGCGGACGGAGAACAGAGCGCGCAAGGCGTTCCGCACGATATCCTTCATCCTGGGCGCGTTCGTCGCCTGTTGGACGCCCTATCACATACTCGCGCTCGTCGAGGGTTTCTGCGCGAACCCGCCCTGCACCAACGAGCACCTCTTCATGTTCTCGTACTTCCTGTGCTACGCCAACAGTCCCA